>NW_025335641.1:3634424-3658502 GCF_004798865.1 Varanus komodoensis
GTGAGTGTCTTTAGTTGCGCTGTCGTGGCTGCCCCAATGTCCTGAATCAATCCAAAATGCATGTTGCTTCTGGTACCGCAATTTCTGTCAAATAAAAACATTACGATGTGTCCTCATCCATCTTATTCACCAGATCTGGCACCATGCGACTTCCGGCTCATCCCCTAAGTCAAAACGACCATGAAAGGAAGATGTTTTGAATCGATTCAGGACATTGAGGAGCGAAGGAGTAGGTATGCTCCCGTGCAGGGAGCGTGCTGAGAGCACGGCTCCGCGCTGCCCCTGATCATCGTTTACAAAGGCAGTGGAGATGCTCCAGTGACCTGCTGTGCTGAGGAGCAATTCCTCCTCTTCACCCATCTAATGAAGGGGGAAATGGTGGTCCTTCATGTGCAGTGCTGCTGCAACCCACCTGGGACCCCACACCAGTGCGTGCCCCCCTTCAAGACATTGAGGCAGCCATGGCAGCGCAACTAAAGACACTCATGAAAGAGGACTTCCAGAACTGCTTCAGAAAGTGGCAAGAACAATGGGATAAGTGTGTTCGAAGCAAGGGTGATTATTTCAGGGGGATTAATGGCAATATGTCTTTTACTGTATTTTTTTTAATTTAAACATTCACCATATTTTTTGATCACACCTCATACATAACCAAAAAATAAAGTAAAAAAAGCAGTGAAAATGCACGTGCTGAAATCACAAGAGATGACTTGGGCACATAATAGATGATGTTTATGCTGCAACCACATTTTTTTAGCTTCACTTGCAGTTCCAATGTAGAAGCAATGTTCAAACCGCAGAGCAATTTTATCTCAACTCAACGTTCAAAATCTGGATCATTCAAAGTTAGAGTTGTTCAAACTACGAGGCACCACTGTATTACTATAAACCCCAAGCTACAAAAAAGAGCTAAAGGCTTGTGGAGTATTCTGCTCAAAAGGCTTTGCTTTAATTTTTACTGCTTTCCCATTCCTCCTCATACTTTGCTTCTTGCCCAGATCTATTCCACTGCCAACAATCTTCTTCCAGTCATTGATTTTTTTAAAACCACTCAAAGAGGTAAGGAGTTGATTCTGTGCACATAGATTTGCAGAGGAACAATGGCATGAAGGGGTTTTTTTCTCAACTTTGTATGTTTATTTGCTGTGAAGAGGAGACATGTGATCTCTGCAGACACAAATTAATAGTTTTGAGATCTGTAGAGCCAAGCATCTGTGATAATACAGTGGAACATCGGCTCACGAACGTAATCCGTTCCACGACTCAGGTCGCGACTCGAATTGGTTGCGAGCCAAGTCAAACTTTCCCATAAGGTTAATTCGTTCTGTAAATATTTTTTTTAATCACAAAAATTTGAAAAAAAGTAACAAAGAACAACAAAATAACAGAGTACAATACAGTACAGAACGCTAACCTAGGTGGGGGGAGGTTATTGTTTGGAGGGAGAGTCTAAATCATAATCGTGCAATAGTGATCATGCTCGGGAGGGTGGGGGAGACAGGCGCCATCGCAAGCTTCTTCATCAGTAACATCTTCTCTAGTCTTAACTGTAAACAAAACCAAACCAAACCAAGTAAGAAATTCAATTGATGGGACAATGGCAAGGATAACCTTTGAGACAAGAGCAGTAAGCTGCAAGCTGCAAGCTGCAAGAGTGAGGCAGAAACATGGGCCATTTTCCCACTGCCCAGAGCGGCCATGTGAAGGGCATCTGCCTGGTCACTGTGGGAACAGAATGCTGGACTAGAACCTTTTGGTCTGATCCAGCGACAGCTCTTCTTAAGTTCAAGCAATAGCTTAACAGTGCTCTTGACTAATGCATAATAGATTACAGATTTAAAAGGGTAAGAAAAATCCATGTCATTAGAGTCACTGATAACGCAATAAGTGCTGGAAAGAATGACTCTGTATTTCTGTCACCATTTCATTGGCTCAGTCCTTTACAAATATGCCAGACTTGCTTAGTATCAGGGCTGGGGTCCTACACTGATTTTCTAGCCAACTGCCAACTTTTCTTTGCTATGGACAAATACATTTGCAGCTGTCAAGGAAAAGCTGCTTCAGAGACATATAGATGGCAAATTATCACAAGCAAAACCTTTGCCTTTTGCACAGTAATTAAGAGGGCACAACCTGAGTAATCAACTATGTTTGAAAAGAAAAAATAATCTGGCAGAGCAACAGTACACCTCAATACCCTGATGAAGCCTCTATTCTCCCTCTGACAGGTTGAAGGGAGCCTGTAAGTTTTCCAGAGCTGAAGAAGATTTGAAAGTGATAGCTTTCATTTTGAAAGTGAAGATTTGGAAGTGATACATGCACATGTCCCACTTTAAACCTCTGATAAATAGGTTTTAGTATTGCTTCAAAAACTGTTTGAGCACAGGCAACAGGGGGGCACAAGGAATGTGCCTGTTTCTTACCATGGGAACTGATGCTTCCATCACACCACTTTCAGCTCTTCTTATCTCCAATCTTGAAAGCTTTGTCAATCACATTCTCTGCCAGAGGATACAAAGCATCTTCAAAATGCAGTGGCACCAACTAGGAGATGCTAGCTCTGTCCAGACATAGACACACCAAGTCAACCTACTGGTTCTTTATCATGCCTTGAAGTGTTCGGCACTATACAAAGGGTTTTCCTTACATACTTACTAAAAAACAACACTTAAGAACAAAAGTAAAGCGTAAATACTGGCACTGTCAGGGTAGGACTCTGGGGCAGACATCTAGGGACTCAGTCAACAGGTCAAATGCAACAGGGCTCGGTTTCCTTATTCTGAACTGAAATAATAAACATGAATCATCTCAAGTGGCAGGGGAAGGGTATAGGACCATTAATTCCAGAGTCGGGATGGAAGAACAAGTAATGTTCAAAGTTGCTGAGGTTATCTGCTGTCCAACTTGCTGTTCATCTAACCTCATTCTCATTCCCCAACATAAGTGTATTTTTTCCCTCCAAACAAGAAGAGTGAAAGCAGGAACACCAAAGATATCCTTCCTTCCCACTGACGGCTAAAACATGAGCATGAGGGTTGGGTGGGGGGAAAATGTGCATTTTCACAAATGGGAACTTGTGTGTTCTGAATGAAAATGCAAACTTCTGAAAACTGCAAATTTCCCAGATTTGCATTCAGGATTGTGAACAGGTTGTGTTCGTATGATCTGAAAACAGGATTCCTGCACTTCTCTAAGCCCCGAGTCTGAAATAATTACCAACAGCACCACTCTCTGGAGAGCATGCCTTTTAAGTACAGAGAGTCTGTTGACGTATGAAAGTCATGTGGTAGTGTGGAGGCAGAGTCTGTAAAATATATGTCTATTTGTATCAAGAAGCCATAGTATCCTGCCATTTGAGAGAAAACTGGTCTCCCATTAAAAAAGCTTATTTCTAATATATGAGAAATGGACAACTTGCAGTACAATTAAACAGAGTGAACATACATCCTCCCCACATAGTCACTTCATTTCATGGCATAACATTTTGAGTAAGGATGCTTGAGGAATCTGATTTTTGTAAATTCTGATACAAACAGTCCTCAATGAGAATTTCTGGATGAACATATGGGGCAGAATGGAATTCTACATCAGATTCTAACTGTCTTTGTATTTTGCAACACAGCTGTTGGTGCAAAAAATAGTCAATTCGCATAGAGCAGTGAGTATCTTAGAATTATAAAATAGAGACATTTTAGAAAAAAATAGAGAGAATTTAGGCATGCCTACTTTATTCATTTATGTACTGCTTTTGTACACCATTCACAGCTAACAAAGCTCTTAGAAAGGTTTACATCAAAACTCATTACTTATAAAAAGGAGAAGTTTTAAAAGGCATACCTAAATATAGATTGTTCCATAAATTATTTTTTTAAATTCAAGCTAGCTAGGAAATGGAATAGAAGGTTTTATGGCATGTGAAACTGACCAGGAACAGACTAACCATAATGCTAACCCTTTCCTAACTTGGAAAGACCATTGTTGAAAGCAAGTCTCTTCCTCTCCTTTTCCTTCTCCAGAGGACTTAAACAAAACCTTAAAAGCTCCACAGGTGTTCAAACAGCATAAAATCTGAGTAACAATTCCTTTGGTATGCAGAAGTAGAGTCTGGTACGTGGGAACAGAGTTGAATCCAAACTGGAACTTTCCCCTCCTTTTAAAAAAAGATTGGACTCCACATTCAGGGTGGCTCATGCTACTTGAGGGTGAGATGGTAGCAATGGCAGACTACCCTTAGCTGGTTTGCTTTTTGGCCTGACACCCTGTGACAGGGCCCAAGGACAGTGCCAATTCCTGCTCATGCCCCTTGCACTCTGAATCCACGCTATAGCTGGGGAGGTTGTAACCCGAGGGGGCTGGGCCTCCTCTCGACAACCATATTCACAGTTTATTCAGAATAGGGGAGTTGCAGAGCTCCCAAAAGTATGAGCAGCATGTAGCATTCTGCAGTGACAACTCCTTAACATGCTATCCCAGGGACTTCTCTAAAATCAGGCAGGAAAAAAGCAGAGCAAAAATCTACCACTGCAGGAAGTAGGAATCCTCCAAGCCGCACATTTCAGGAATTGCATCCTCACCAATACATCTCACCTTGATTTCAGACTCTCTTTCACTGCACAATTTTGAGCTAGGACAATTGTTGGCTCAGCACTAAAAATATTGTAATATCACTTATGACTTTTACAAATGAGAGCCAGTGTGGTGTAGTGATAAGGGGATGGGGCTGAGCGATCAGAGTTCTAGTCCCCACTCAGCGATGGAGTTCATGGGGTGACTTTGGGCCAGTCACAGACTCTCAGCCCAACCTATCTCATAAGGTTCTAGCTGTGGGAATGAGATTGAGAGCAGGAGGAGAATAAGCTGTTTAGAATTCTTTATAAGAAAAAGGGTAGCTAATAAATCTAATTTTTAAAAGTGTTTATTTTATTTATGGATTTATATCCTTTTTCCTACAAAGGGCTCAAGGGAGCTTACATCTCCTCCTCCATCTTCCTCCTCCACCACTACACCACCATAAAAGTTAATTTATATATACATTGTAGTGGCTGATCTAGCACAACAGCTTGCAAAACAAGGCTAAGGAAAATCAGGTAAGATTTGCCCCCCATCCTCAGCCCCATGTCTCACTTTGGCTAGCGCAGAAGAGAAGATATGTGAGGATTTTTAAATTCTACTCCCCCCCCATTGCAAGCAATGGAAAGGAGAGTATTTCAGTACACAATGCCACATAGGCATAACTGTGGGGCCCAACCCCAGAGCCCCTCAGTGGATTTGTATGCCTTTGTATCACTGGCAGTGTGTGGGTGTGCGCATGCACACGCAGGTGCATAACTAAGGATCTGTTGCTCATTACTTGCCCCTTTTCAAAAATGGCACCTTACCTGTTTCTCTGGCTATGGAAGATGGGGGGAGGGATGCTCAAACAAAGACTATGTACCATCAGTGTTTTAAATGTAGAATATCTTTGACACTAAGAGGCAGAATCCACAATATCTCCCACTTCAGCTGGTTCTTTCTTCATGTGGGGAATGGAAAAGTTGATGACAGGTTTGCACAATCAGGGAAGGAAAATGAGCCGCCACAGTTTATGTTCCCACCCCTTATGTGCAGGTTGTACTTTACCAAATTACCAAAATTACCTTTGTTGGAATAATGGTGTCATCTTGTCAAAGCCTAGTGGGGTGAGGGGCATTTTGGTGAATCCTTGTCTTGCTGTATAGTTGCATACCTGGCAAATTAATTATGGTAATACAGCAGAGAGCAACCAGTATATGCTGTGCAGGAAACTGACTATGGTGGCTTATTTTCCTTCCCTGATTGTGTGAACCTGCTCCACATGGATGGGCCTGTTTTACCCAAGATACGGTTCTAGTAGCCAAGTAGTGCAACAGTCCCAACTAAGATCTGAAAGCTCCTTTTGATGAACTGAAATTCTAAATTAAAAGGTTCTCTTCTCAACTCTACATTAATCCAGACTTAACACCTTAGTGTAAAGACAATCCCAATGCAAAATGACAGCATGAAGAGGGATCCTGAAAAGTTCTGGTCTATAAGTCATGCACCATGTAAAAGGGTCAAACAGCCTGCAGAAATGATTTTTTTTTTAAATCACCACTGCCAATGAATTTTAGTTAAATGTCAAAAATTCTTCTCTGCAGGAAGTCTACTTCAGTGAAGGATTCAGCTGACAGGAGCTGAGTTATTCACATATGACTGTCCTGTGCACAGGATGAAAGAGCTGAAGTGGAGCATATGTTTTATCTTCAAAATGTGCTCACCAGAGTTGACTTTGCTGTTGCCCTAACCTGTCCTAACCAGTTAAGTATTGTGAGGACAGCTGTTAGTCTCACAAATACAACTCCTTCTAATGTTACAAGAACCCTAGGTGAGAGCACCAGCAGGGACTTCATTTGCTTTTGGTCACCTTAACCACCAGTCCTCAATAGTTTTCTGCTTTTGTCCAACTTTGCTCTGGGAGAAGAAAAGAGTTGCGTGTGGAGTATTCAGAGCGTTGGTAAAATGAAACCTATTATTAGAATCAAACACTGTTCACAATGAAGCACATAATCTTTTGGGTAACGCAGAAATCTACCTTGGATCATGTTGTGAAAGAAGAGGAATTAATACAACAACAGAGATGTTTCTAAGTAAGGATTAATGGTGCTTCCCATGTCCCCTGACTCTGTTTATAGAATATTTCACTCTTAATATAAATGTAAGTTGTGGGCATTTATTATCTTCAGTCAGGAACTACTCTACCCCTTATTGATAGATTGATCAATCAACTGATGGATCAGTCAAGCACATTTCTGTACCTTTCTGAAACCATACAAGCTGACTTTCAAAACTTCAGGCAACAGTCATACATCCATGTGCCTGATGCATGCTTTGATGAAACAGTTGGGCAATTATGGATCATTTAGGCCACCAACGGTATCTGCGCCAAGCATTATTTCATTGCACAGAGATGGAGTTAGAGCTAGCTTCAAATACAGAATTCTATATTAAACAAAAATGAAACGAAACAAACACAAAAATAAACAAAACCCTATGTGGTGAATCACTTCCAATATTGGTAAAGCCAATGATGTACAATGATGCAGTGAAAGCAAAAAATGGCAGAAAGCAAAGGCAGAATTTGGTCTCTGCCATGGAGAGCATTCCCCCGCTGCCCCCAAACCTCAATCTGATTAGGGCCATGGCTGGCAGCTAAGAGGAGCACTTTAGCACAAGGTCCCACCTGTTCAGGGCTGAGTGCTAAACTGGATAATATACCAGCATATTTTAGCATAAAGTTCTTCCTGCCAGTACATGAGCTTTAGGAGGAACATTTCAATCTTTCAGAATGGAAAAAATGTTCTGCAAAAGCTGAGAAACCTTGTGGTTGACAGGAAAGGAGCACAGCCAGCTGAGGAACTCTGGAAAACCAGGCTGGGTTTTGTCCCCAGACCTGAGCATCTGCACCCTTGATGTGACATAATATGAGCTACAGAGAAAAAAAAAGTAACCTCAAAAGCATATATTAAAACTGTCACTCCAAAAAGAAGGATGGAAGTAACCATGGCCTGAAGCAACCAAAGCAAAATATAGGAGGATTGGTGGTAGAGCAAGCTGCTCAGAGAAATATTAAAATAACTTATACAGTGGCTAAATTCACATTACATGGTATCTCCACCTTCCAAATTGGACCATTTTCAGAGTGTACAGCTCAGCAGCAAAAACTAAGAACCACGTCCTAGGTGAACAGTTTCCATTGCATCACAATATTCTTTTGTCATACAAACAGGTCCCAATCAAACACAGTGCAGCAGGAGCACAAAACTAGAAATTAAGAGCCAATTTAAGTATAATTTGCAAGCAAGCAAAGTAAGGAAATTGCAGGTAGATTTTCACATCCACTTAATATCTAATTGCCCTTCTCAGAATATATCCACATTTGAAATAAACGAATGACTATCTCAAACTTTATTTAGAAGATATCCAAACTGGCTTTGTAATTGATGGGTACACATGCCACTTCATGCTAAAATCCTTTGCTTCAATGAACTCTCATTGAACTCAGTAAAGTTTTTTTTGAAGCAAACATGAAAGGTTTGAGCTGCAGGCAGCTGAATTGTCAGCAATAAAGGGGAAAAAAACTCAAGTTGACAGCTTTATTTATTTTTCTTACAAATACATATGCTCCAAATGAGCTGAGTATGGTGCAAGGTTGCTGAAAACTTCATGTGCAAGGTCTACAGCTAAATTATTTCCATAGTTCAGGAGGTGGGGAGGTTATTAATTTGTGAACATCTCTGCTCTCACTTAAAAAACCAGAGAACATAAGAAAAGCCATGCTGGATCGGACCAAAGATCCATGTAGCCCAGCACCCCTTACACCCACAGGATCACTCAAGCAGGATGGGTGCAAGAGCAGCTCTTGCCCAAGGTCTCCAGCAATGGGTGTATGCAAGCATGCCGCTCCTTTTAAAGTCATCCAGATTGGTGGCCATCACCACTTCCTGTGGCAGCAAATTCCATAGTTTAACCATCCCCTCTGTGGTTAAGTGCTTCCTTTTATGTGTCCTATGCTTCCTACCAATCAGCTTCATGGAATGACCCCAGGTTTTAGAGTTCTGGGAGAGGGAGAAAAATGTCCCCCTCTCTACCTTCTCCACACCATGGATTATTTTAGACACCAATAGCATGTCTCCCCTCACTCACCTTTTTTCTAATCTGAATAGCCCCACTCATCAAACCCACTCCTCACAAATGAGCTACTCCAGTCCCTCGATTATTTCTGTTGCCCTTATCTGTACTTTTTCCAATTAGGGTAAGGCAACCAAAACTGAGAACAGTACTCCAAGTCCAGTCACACCAAAGATTTTTATAAGGAAATTAAGATTCTGGCAGTTCTATTTCTATTTTGTTCCCTATTATGACTATCATGGAGTTAGTCTTCTTCACACCAGCTGAGCACTGGGTCAACGTTTTCATGGAGCTGTCCACCCCCCCCCCCCCGATCCCTTTTTTGTTCAGTCACTGCTAGCTCACTTCCCATCAGTGTATCCTTGCAGCTGGGATTTTTGCCCCCGCATGCATCCCTCTACACTTGCTTATATTGAACTGCATTTGACATTCTGATCCCCCTTCTCTCAGCTTGGAGAGATCTGTTTGGGGCTCCTTACAATCCCTTTTGCTTTCAACCACCCTAAACCGTTTAGTGCCATCAGCAAACTTGGCCACCTCACAGGCTGTTATTAATTCCAGACCATTTAAGAGTAGGCTGAAAAGCATTGGTCCTAATACAGAACACCGTGGGATGCCACTGCTGATACCTCTCCATTGGGAGAAATGGCCATTAATTCCCATGCACTGTCTTCTGTTTTTAACCAGTTAGTGATTCATAAGAGGACCCCCACCCCTTTCATTCCATGACCGCTTCGTCTGTTCAGGAGCTTGGCAAGGGACTTTGTCAAGTGCCTTTTGAAAATCTAAGTGAAAAGCCTGCTGGATTAGTGAAGCAATAGATTAGTGAGGCAAGACTTTTCCTTATGGAAGCCAAGCTGATTTTTTTTTTCAACAGGGCTTGTCCTTCCATGTGCTTACTGATTCTATCTTTAATAATGCTTTCAAACTGTCTACCAAAACAGATGTTAAGCTAACATCTTTATTGTTAGCCTTGATATTCTTAGTGAAGTGCTCCTCAAACTTTTCTTTGTTTCTCTGTTTGCCTGCTTGCATTTCCCTAGTGCAAGCTTGTGGTCCCATCTGTTCTTTTCATTTGGGCTTGACTTTCATTTTCTTGAAGGAAGCTTTCTTCTCCCTAACAACTTCCTTGACTCTATGCATTAACCATACTGATGATGTCCTGGACTGTGCGCTACCTTTTCCCACTTGAGGTATGCATACCATCAGTGCCTCTATTAGGGGGTGTGCGGGTATTAGTACTCTCCAACAAGCACTTTGAAGCGATTTAAACTTGGTTCCCCTCTTCGGCTTACTTTTTATCAGTTGCCTCATTTTTGAGAAATTTCCTCTTTTGAAGTACAACTCAACTGTATCTGACTTCTTTGGCAGTCTTCTACCTAGCCATATATTAACTCTGATAGCAGCATGGGCACTGTTACCTAATCGCTCAACCACATTTACATCCTGTACTATGTCCTGGGCAATGCTGCCTAGCACTAAATCCAAGACTGCCTCCTTTCTGGTTGGTTCCATGAACAACTAGTTTAGAGCACAGTCATTTATGGCATCAGTAAATCTGATATCTCTGTAAAAACTGAAACATGCATTTATCCTGTAAATGTGTGGGTAAAATAACTTAATTGTAATGTCTGTAGAACAAAAACTTGAAATAAAAAGTGTTTTATTCTCCAAGTCTTCAAAAATATAAATATGCTTAATGTATCAATTAATCCATAATCCTTATGAAGAGGATTCTTTTCAATCCAAAAGAATGAATACATAGGGCACATACACTCCAGACCACCAAAATGATTTACTAGGAAACCTCTCCCTGTGCACACCCATGAGCATAGAATGATGCACTAAGGCAATGCAATAGGCACCTGGATGAGCACTGTTATGCAGTTAAAGGTATATAACTGGCTGGTCATTTTGATATTTACCAACTGCACAGAGGAAGCCTGCTTCAAGACACATCTGTTCCTTTCTGGATGAAATATGGCAGCCATAAGATGGAAGCATCAAACCAAGACTGAGGCTGTATTTCCATACCTAACAACTACTATTTTTTAGCAAGACAAAAAGAGAACAAAGCCATACACACATTCTTTAGGAATATTACCACAAGCTAGGGCATTCTCCATATCTGAAATGCCCTGTACGATCTTCAGAAAATCATTTTATTTCACAGCTCTTTTAAAATAGCCCTGAACTTTCCACCTCTTAAAATAATCTCATCACATTCTGCTGTGTAATCAGTGTGACAGCATCCTTGCTCTCAACACAGAAGCCATTTGCTGAGTAACAAACCCATTTGTCCTCCAAAGGGTTATTTGACTTCCACCACACTAAACAGGAACACAAAGATGGAGATCACTCAGACCATTTTTCCCTGCACAGCTGAATAGTTCTAAGAATTTCATAATAGTGTTAACATTGGCACAACACTTTTAAGCATTCCAACAGCTTCAAATATATTATTGAGCTCCCCTCCTTACAAAAAGCATCCCATAAGTCACTATTAGTATTCCCCTATATTAAAGATATTTTATTATAAATTATGAGGCAACTTTTTATTATGAATATATATTATTTTATTGTAAATTATGAGGCAAGGAAATTTATTCCTTCAAAACAGCAAACATCAGCATGTATCTATTCCAGCTCACTCCTGTGAATTTGTAAACATACACATCCAAAACCAAAAAAGCTGAAAGATATCTTTTTGCTTTCCATCTAGCAAGAGGAATGGGGGAAAATATACATGAATTGCGACCACTGCGACCTTGCCCATTTCTCCACATATATCAGTCAAGCACATCATTCTTACTTTCTATCACACAAATACCTCTCCCTTATCAAAATGAACATAACATGGATCTTCCTTTTTCTCAGCAATTTTAAAAAAGTCTTTTGACCTGACAGAAAACAAAATTCCTTAAAGGTTCGAATTTCATCAAATGCATGGCACAATTCAGGCCTAAATAAATCGTTTCATTCATTCCTAATCTGGGTGCCTGCAGCAGCAAGCCTGATTCACCCTGGCATTGCTTAGAAAGGATATGATCCTGGATGATGCCCTTTATTGGCAGCAACGTCTCTGAGGCCAGTTGGGCGGCTAAGCCCCTGAACCCTCAGCAGAACCAAAACATGCCCATCGAAGAACACAACAGCATTAGAAAAAAAGGAAAACCGTTCCCTGCCTCCACTCCCCAAAGAGCACCAGGCGGACCTAAACCAGCGGCCCATGTGACAAAACACTGCAGACCTTGAGGAGGATGAAAGAAGCCTGACCACCTTCGGAAACGGGAACAAGAAGAGGTCAAGTGCAAGGCCGCCGGCGGTATCCCTCCTCCAGCTGCTTTCGGGCTTGCAGGAGGGTGCTGAATCATTACCAACCAGCAGCCTCAGCTCCCAATCTAGGCTCGCCCCCTTGACGACACCCGCCTCTCGTGCTGCAGCATCACTTTCAGCCGTGCAGCCCTCTCTCGCCGCCGCCGCCCCCCACCGTTGCAAGGCACTGATAGGAAGAAACGGGAGTGAAAGGGAGGATGCTTCGAAGTATCTATTGTACTAGAAGACGCTCTCTGGGAGGGGGAGGGGAGGGGAGGAGGGGGAGGGAAAACTCCGAGGCTGGTGACAGGGGCAGGAAGGAAAGGGCTTTCTCCTTTACCTGCAAGTCGCGAGGGAGCCGCAGCTGTCCCTTCATGAGCGGGTAGATCCCGCCGGGTCTTCCAGGCTGGATGATGTCAACAGCCAAGCGCAGGCTGCCGCTGCCTCTTTCTTCTTCTTCTTCGCCGCCGCCTCCGCCGCCGCCGCCGCCTCGGTGGCTCGTGTTCCAACTCGTCTCCCTGCGGCAGCGACAGCGGCAGCGGCAACAGCATCTGCTCTGGAGCCTGCCATGGGCTGGAAGCACTGCAAAGGGGAATGTTTCAGCGAAGCGGGGAAGATGGCGCGAACCATTCCTAACCGGGGGTGGGGGAGGTAGCAAACTTGCTGCACGAAGGGTAGACATTTGTTTTCGAGAAAGCTGCGTGATCGGAGAAACCTGGGGGTTAGTCAGAGAGAAATCCTATTCCGTTCCAAGAGTAAAGCAAAGGGAGAGGATCTGTTCAAGGCATCCGGCTTGTCGCACACACGCACGGACACCTTTTCTGCAGGGAAAATGCAAAGGCCCACCTAGGCTGCCTCTGCCGCCGCTCGCCCGGGGAAAATGCAAACAGATCATCCGGCCTAGCAACCGCAGAGACGGGGAGGATCTGGTCTCACGGTGTAGGCAGCGAGCGCTTTGGGCTTCTACCCTCCTGCAGGGCTCACTTCCCGAGGTGCGCTAGATTCACGCTGAGCAAAGTTGCCGTCGGTACCCTTCCATAAATGGTTAGCTGACACCTGCATTCTCTACGCGCTATGCCAGGCGTGTTTATTCGTAAGTAAATCCCACCGATTTTAAGTAAGCGTGACTGAGAGTGCGGCCAGGCGCTGCTCTCTGTTACGCACGCCCATGACCCACCAATTAGTTCTAACGCTTCTCTTACTAACACGACACTTCTGAATTCCTTTCTCTCATAGAGTTTAAACAGTTATACGCAGTTGAGGTTATACAAGTAACATTATATTCCTTCTTGGAGAAGAACTGCACTCACATTTCTGCAGAAACAGCCCTCTCATTATCCCTCCCACAAACTAACCGTGAAGTCCTGAATGTACATCTATTCTGAAATAAGCCCTGGCGCGAATTCGATAAGATTTGCTCGCAGGAAAGCGCGCCCAGGATTACAGATTGACGTTCCGGTATGCCTAACCCACTGCACTAACTCAAGGGGCTGGAGTAGCCAGAGATAATTCTGTTTTCAATCACTTTTTGCTGGTGGAAGATATATGGATCGTACAATTGACTGCTTATTCTTCATCTTACTTTAGAAAGGCATGCTGAGAGACAGAAGTTTTGAAATGAGAAAATAGTGGATTACTATCTGAGCCTTCCTCAACTTGACGCCACCGGCCAAGCTGGTTGGGAATAACCGGATTTGCTGTAAAACACCTCTGGGACACCCCAGGTCAAGGGAGATTCATCTAGAGTAGTGGTCCCCACATTTCTTTGGGCTGCTGCCCCTTTTCCCCTTGGGCGATAACCCTCTTCCTTTGCTGTTGCTCTACGACAAATTTAAAACAACTAATCACCACCCCCTTGTCTTTCCACCACCCCCAGGGGTTGGAATGGGTGATCTAGAGTAAAATGATAGTGTTCTTTAATGCCAGTATACCTTTTTAACTTCAGTTCCCAAAGCAACAAAATCTGTGCGGATTTTGTTTAAAAAAGATGCAAAAGCTTCAACAAAAGAGAAGAGACAGTTGCACTCATTTTTATAGTCCCCAGTATGTTTTGAGCTTCTTTTACCTCCTTATCAGGGCCCTCTGATATTTTTTTCAAAACTTCCAAATATTGCTTAGAACACCTCCCTTCATTAATTAGTGAGCGAAATGCCAGGTTTTCAGATTTTCACTGATTTGAATGTTCTGAACAAATCACCTGACTCAGACATAAGACTTAGTAATGGCTTGATTTAACATAATGATAAATGTGATAATAAAAATGGGGGTTTCTGCTAGACAATTATCAAATGCATGCATATCACTAATTATCAAGATTAATCTTCCTTGCATAGGTACTCCAAACACAGATCACCTGCCAGTTACCAATGTTTCATAGACTACTTTATAAAGGTCCTGGCAAAAGCATAAAAGGAAACAAGAAAAAATATGTAGGATCTTTGAGAGTTACATATGTCTTCCCCAAAATGCTCCAGGAACAGGAGCCATGTTTCCAGATGGAGGGCTTCCTTCAAAAGGCATTAAGTAGCTTCTCCATCTCTTCTTGCTTGAAGCATAATGCTATTTTTTTTTAGATGGGGGGTGGGGGAAAGACCTACAATTCCTAGCATCCCCCAGCCACTGAAGAAAACAGGATTACAAGTTGAAGCTGTCATCATCTGGACCCTCCATAAAACTCCTTGAATGAGGCAGGTCACTACATGAGAAAAGCCTCGGCTGGAAGCACCTGTAAAACTGTAATAAGAATCTACCTTGCCCTGTTTTCCATATAACTCTGCTTGCTCTGAGCAGCCAAGTCATGTTACTCAGCTAGCCAGGCATAAAACTAGTGCTTAATATGCTCTAGTAAGCACTTGGTTTAGGGTAAGAAATAAGAAATTGTAGTAAATGTAGACATACCCTTCAATCATAAGTAAAGGGCAGACAAGACCACTTAAAAAGTCCAATCCCTTGAAAATCAAGCTAAGAATTTCTAGAAGCTTGTTGATTTGTTTCATTTCATTTTGTTTTGCTTTGTTTTCTGGGTAGTGCATTTGCTGTAGTGAAGTAAACAACTGTTCAGAATGTAACTGGATATAGAAATTTCCCTTAATCTATAATAATAGTTCTCTGGGGAATCCTACAATTCCTGGGTTCTTTATAAGCAGACTTCATGCTACTGCCGATAAAAATGCTGTTCATGGGAGAAACAAAACATACCTTATTTAAAATAAACCACTTAAATCATTGTCATCATCACCACCATCACAAATTTCAAATAGTAGCAGTGGAATAATTCTTTTGGAACTGAGTGTTTTCCTTCAAACATAATTGGAAACATTTTCAGTTGAAAGAGGTGGTACTGGCAGAGCGAGTGTTTTGCATGCAGAAGGCCCCAGGTCTGATCCTTTGCATCTCCATATAGGGCAGTTAAAACTGCTACTAGTTCCTGTTGGCAATACTGAGCTAGATGAATCAGTGCTCTCACACGGTATGTTCCTAATGTTTAAAAATTTCACTAACTGGCAAAGATTTATTGATGAGTTTTATAAAGAACCAATTCTAACTCTGTAAAACACAATAAATTATTATGAGAAATGCAAAGGTTTTCTCTGGTAGGTCAAGTTTGAACACTCTTTCCTAACATATCAGTCGAGTTATATTGCACTGTATTACCAGCAGCCTTGAATTAAGGAATAGCAAAGTGGTAATTTATTTAGTTTCCTGAAGAAAATTCGGGAATATGTAAAGATGCTCATAATGCTCTCTCCCAGGAAGTAGTTTCAGATATGTATATGCTTAAAATGGATGAAAGAGTACTCATTTCATGCACCAAAATATTTCCAATGTTTTCTATTATTTCCTGAGATTAAGATCTTATTTGCAATCTACCAACTATATCAGAAATTACATAGAAATAGAAAGGCAATTGTTATAGCCACAAAACTCATGGTTTAAGTAGATCAAAAGAAGCAGAGTGACACCATACTAATGCCATATTAAGTATGTACTCACAGTCTGATTCAAGCAGCTCTGAAATGACTTAACCTTTCCCATCAGATTTGGTGCCCAGCTTTTTCAAAGGCCACATGTAGGATCACAGATGTTTACAAAAGTTGTCCTAGGCAACGAAACAGAACACAGAAATTTAAAGGGACCACTTCCAGACTGGATATGATTTTGTCACAACATTATTTTACTAATTATCCCATTCTTTGAGAAGCATTACAGGAAGTAGCTGATGTGACTTGAAAACAAACTGTATTTTCTCTTCTTACCCCATAATCCTCATAGAAGAAAAAAGCAGCTCACTTTTCCATGTGGATGGAGAATTTCTTTCACATCTACATTAGGGAAAAAAACTAGAATGTCACACCCTTTGTTCCTTGTACATCATAATATATTTCACCTTTCAGATGCAGTTGGAAAATAGGATCAGCTCCCTCTAGTGACAAGCATATAATGTATTAGCCCTCTGTACAGAGGTCATGTAAGGACAAAGGGCCCTGTTTAACATGGCCTATTAACAGGTTATTCTGTTTGTGAACAGATCTTCCACCTGCTCACAAGACTCCTAAAGTCAACAAAAGGTTGCCAAAGCAGAGTCATATGGGACTGAACACAAAAGTGCTGCAGCTGTTCCTTGAACACATGGAAGCTGTAATCCTATACTCACTTATTGGGGGATAAGCCCTGTTAAACTCACTGGGACTTACTTTTGAATACACATGCTTAGGATGGCAAGTTCAACTTCCTCAACAACCACCAGGCACAAAATAGAGACTAGACAAAAACAATAATAATGGCTTAAAAACCTGCCCGATTAGCTTCCAGATGGGGATGAAGCTGCCCATTAGTGGGCTACTGCGGGGTTCAGTCCTGTGCACTTCAACATTTTAATTAATGACTTAGATGAAGAAGTGCAGGGAATGATTATCATATTTGCAAATGATACAAAACTGGGTGGCATAGCTAAAACCCTGGAAGACAGGAAAAAAAATCAAGATAACCTTGATAGGTTGGAGCACTGTGTTGAAAACAACAGAATGGAATTCAGTAGGGTCAAATGCCAATTTCTGCACCCAGGAAAAAGAAACCAAATTCATTATTACAAGATGGGGAATACTTGGCTTAATACTGCAAATGAGAAAGATGTTAGAATTGTTGCAGATCACACACTAAATATGCGTCAACAATGTGATGTAGCTACAACAAGGGGCAAATTTTATGTATTTATTTTTCGATTTATATCCTGCCTTTTTCCTACAAAGGGCTTAAGGCAGCTTACATCTCCTCCATCTTATCCCCACAACAACAACCCTGTGAGGCAGGTTGGGCTGAGAGTCTGTGACTGGCCCAAAGTCACCCAGTTGGCTCCATGGCTGAGCAGGGACTAGAACCCAGATCGTCTGAGTCCCAGTCCCAGGCTCTTAACCACTACACCACAAATGCTCTTTTAGCCTGCATTAATAGAAGCATCACTTCCAAATCACACTAGTTTTCCTTTACTCAGCATTAGTTAGACCTCATCTGGAGTAGTGCATCCAGTTCTGGGCACCACAGTTTAAGAAAGATGCAGAAAAGCTGGAAAGGGTTCAGAGGAGGGTAAAAAAGATGAGCCAGGGACTGGAAACAAAGTCCTATGAGGAAAGATTGAAAGGACCGGGCATGTTTAGCCTCAAGAAGACTGAGGGGAGTTGTGATAACACTCTACAAGTATTTGAAAGACTGTCACAAACAAGGAGGACAGGATCCCTTCTTAATCAACACAGAGTGCAGGACACAGAAGGAAGCCAGATTCCAGCTAGAGATCAGGAAATTTTTTCTGACTGTTAGACCAGTATGGCAACGGAACCAATGACCTAGGGAGGCTGTGGGATCTCCCACACTAGAGGCATTCAAGATGCAACTGGACAGCCATCTGAGAGAGATCGTTTAACTGGGCGCCCTGCACTCAGCAATGGATTGAACCCAGTGGCCTTCTGCCCCCTTCCAGAAGCCTAATAGTCTATGATTCTGTAATGTTATTTATAATTAGTTATGTAAAAGCTTGGAAGAAACCCACAGACATTGGAACCCTGGCAAAAAATGGGCAGGGGGACAATTCCCTGAATTTAAAAAAAAAAAAAATCCCTGAAGGGAAAATGTTCCCTTTCTATGTCAAGGGAAAATGTTTATAGCTTGCTTGCTTGTTTGTTTGTTTTTTTGGTCCCCCACTCCATTTTCTATTTCCTCCCCCTTTTATTATGCAGGTAAAAAGCAGATTTTAATTGCCATCAATCAGTACTGGGATATGAAAATTCAATAAACTTTAGAGATTTATAGGAAAAAAGAAAATCCTGTTATCCCCACCATCCAAATGTGTGTACCGTCTCCTGCCCAGCTCTTGATCTGGCTATATTCCCTCAGCAGATTCTAATCAGAAGGCCAGTGGGCACCCATACTTGGTTGGCATGGACTTCTTCACCATCTTGCTCTCCTGAGCTCAGTCACCTGATGCTCACAACCTCTCCCTTTCCCCTCCTCCTGGCGACTATGTGCTTATCCTTAGTTCTGTAGAGCATCCCTGGTGAGATCCACATTTCTGCACAAATCATGTTAAGCCTAGTGAACTCCCAATCAAGCCTATTCAAAACGCCCAGACTCAGGAATCGCCCTAACAATTAATGAACAGAGCATTCATAGGTCATTTGCTGCAAACAGAAGTAAGGACTATATCAGGGGTGTCCAAACTTTTTGCAAGGAGGGCCAGATTTGGTGAGGTGAAAATGTGTGGGGGCCGACTATTCAGCCTGACATTCTTTGAACAATTAACATTAAATGTAAATGAACTATTTTATGAAAGACTAAACAAATAACTGCACTAATGTGAAGGGTGATACTGAGATCCCGACTGCATTATATAGGCCAGGTCTGGCTCAAAAACAGTGGTTTTGATGCGCAAGATGTCACGCAGGTGAAAGTCACTTAGTCCTCACGCGGTTCTTGTTAGCATTCATAACCGAGAATGTCTTCTCGCACAAGTATGTCGAACCAAACAAACTCAGCATTTTCTTAGCAAATGTTCGAATCTCTTGGAACCTGTCTTTATCCAGCTGGCGGTAAAAGTTGACAAGAGGGAGCTGTTGGTGCCGACTGCGACACTTGGCGTCACACTGCAGCTCAATGAGCTCCAGCTGCAGGTGGTCTGGAGCGTCATCAGGGTCCACAAAGAAAGGAGATGAAAAAAGCGTGATCTCCTTTTCAATAGCTGCAAAATCCCGAAAGTGCTGTTGAAACTCCTCAGCCAGAGATGAGATGTCTGCTTCATACCTCCTTATTTGTGCACTCATATTGTTCTGTGGAAAACTGGTCATTATTTCCTGCAGCAATGGGAAATGTGTGGTACTGGCCTGTGTTTGTGACAGGTGCCTTTGGAAAAGTAGCAGCTTGGTCCCAAAGGCTTTGATACGTGAATACAGTTGGCTTACCACTGCATTTTGCCCCTGAAGGCTCATGTTCAGCATGTTCAGATGTTGTGTTATGTCAACTAAAAATCCAAAATCAGCCAGCCAAACAGGATCAGATAGCTCTGGCATCAGTTGTCCCTTTTTTGTCAAGAATTGTCCGATTTCCTCCCTAAGAGAGTAGAAGCGCTACAGTGCAGACCCCCGACTGAACCATCTTACCTAGTTGTGATACACAACATCTCCGTATTCAGCCTGGATGTCGAGTAGAAACTGTTGAAACTGGCAGTGGCACAGGGCTTTGGATAATTAATAGCCTTCATCACCAGTTTCATAACGTGGTCATATTTCAGATGTTTGGCACAGAGAACTTGTTGGTGAATAATACAGTGGAGTTTTATAGCTTTGCCTCCTTCTTCGCTGACTTTGTTACAGACTAGGGTTGATAATCCACTTCGCTCGCCAGCCATGGCAGGTGCGCCATCTGTAATAATCCCAGTGACTTTATTCCACGGTGGTTTCATGTCATCTATGGCAGAACAAACAGAAACAAATAAATCTGTTCCTCTTGTTTGGTTCTTAAGGCTCTGTAGGTCAAGTAGCTCTTCACTCACATTCATGTCATTGTCCACTCCTCTCAAAATAATCAATAACTGAGCGGTGTCAGATGCATCCGTGCTTTCGTTGCAGGCTAATGAAAAAAAGTCAAACTCCACTCCTTTTGCCTCTAACTGTCTCTTAATATCAGACGAAACGTCTTCAGTTCTCCGTACCACAGTGTTACGAGCAAGGCAAACATTGGCAAACTCTCGCTTCTTCTCAGGACAAATTTTCTCCTCCATTTTCATCACACAGTCTTTAATAAATTCACCTTCAGTAAAAGATTTGCAGTGCTTGGCAATCACGGGCTCTTGTGAAAAAGCGCTGCTGTGCCATTAAAGCAGCTTCCAGTTCTTTCAATTTTTTGCCGCGTTCATTCCCAGTTAGCTTGTTGTAGTTAGCATGTTTCGTCTGGTAGTGCCTCTTGATATTGATTTCCTTGAAAACAGCCACAGTCTCTTGGCAAATTAGGCAGACACAGTTGTTTCGTATTTCAGTGAAAAAATATTCCAATTTCCACTTATCCTGGAAGTGGCAGCCCTCGCTGTCAACTTTCCTTTTTTTAGTTACAGTCGCCATTTTAGAAGTAGGCACACAAGCCTTGTGTCACAAGGGTCATGTGGCGAGAGTGCTGACTCAGGCCTACTGCCATCTTCTGGTGAAATATAACCACCAGCCTTGAAGGAGCAGGAGGCAGGAGGGGACAGCTGTGGGAACCGCTGTGCGGTGAAGGGAAAAACGCTGGCCACGGGGATGAGTGACAGGCTGAGCCGGCAGGGAGAATAGGCTGCAGGCTGCTCGAAATTTGAAAATGGGCTGCAATTGGCCCCCGGGCCAGACTTTGGACATGCCTGGACTATATCAACAGCAACATCCTCATTTTGTGCCAGATTCTGGCAGTTTGTGACTTCATTAACCCAAGACAGCCTGGGTCAAGTCAGTCACTGTTTAAAAGGCAGCACCTCAAGACACCATTGATGTGCTTGTGGCTGCTGCATGTTGTTGTTGTGTGTTGGAGGCATAACAACATGTCAGACATCATACCAACTTAGCCTGGTGGGTTTTATTGCTGATACAGTCCATTTAGTGGGTGTTTCCAGGAATAATTCCAGCATGCCTATAATTTTTACGTTATTTTCCATATTGTGTCTTTCCCCCTCCAGTTCTGAGCTAATTATGCATTTAAATACAGTGACCATTCCACTAGTAAAACAGTAGTGTTAAACTATGGAATTTGCTGCCACGGGAAGCATTGATGTCCACCAATCTGGATGGCTTTTAAATGGGATTGAACAGATTCATAAGGGAGGAGACTATCAGTGGCTACTAGCCATGCTGGCTGTGTGCTTCTTCTTTTACCAGAGGTGGCATGCCTGCATACAGCAGTTGCTGAAGAGCTTGGGCAGGAGGAGGTCTTGCTTGAGGGATCCTGTCGGCACTGGTTTGCCTCTGTGTACAGAGTGCTGGACTGGGTGGACCTTTGGTCTGATCCATCATGGTTTTTCTTATATTCTTGTTTTCCCTGGCTCAGCAGTATGCCCAAGTCCCAACTGAAAAGACTGAGAAGTTGTATAGTTAGGCACTGAGTGCCCAGAAACCAGCAGATTTGGAGAAGGTGCTGCTTTCTCAGTGCAAGATAATATTACTCAGACAGCAATCTAAATAATTTACCCTCTTCCATTTTTCCATTAACTGGAGCCCCTCTCCGCTTTTTTGTTTGTTGATTCCTCCCTCCCTCTCTGGAAAGTAGCATTATTGCATTTACTAAAGATGAAAGACTGATTTATATAACTAGCAGCTAATAAAGAGACAGACAGACAGACAGACAGACAGACAGACAGACAGACAGACACTAAGCATTCTTTGCATTAAGAGATCTTGGAAAGAACCTGCTCAGTTGACTTCTCTTTCTGGGAGTTTCTTGTGAGCGCATGGGTTTACCTTCTTTGTTTGTTGGTATATACTTGTGTACTTCCTAGATGTGCAGAGCAGCTCTTCTTGAACTGTATGCAAGATATTATCTAATTAATACTATTACTGCCCTATAAAACAGCCATAATCCCACAGTGGTCTTCTAATCTGAAACACCAGACAGTGGGAAGAAATCTGCCTCAGTAGTGAGAGCACTCTTAAATGCAGTTTGTTCAGGCCATGGGTTAAGTGAGAATTGCCCAGCATCCATTTTCCTAGTAAATGGGACTAAATGGCAGACGAGATGAATAATTTACACACTTAGCCTATTGATTTTTTACTCTGTCTCCAATAGGTTGTTCTGCATTGCATGTCAGGAAGAATTTATGTCATTCCCCCTCAGCTACATGTATTGTTGCAGTTTGTCTCTTATATTATTTCCCTAAAAGGACATTCACAGGGAGTGTATGTACATGTTTTAACAGTCCAAAGTAACACATGTGGTAAATATAACAGACAACTAGCAAGCAAACTTAACTCTTCCTCAGAGGCACAAACCATATGGTACAACTGTTCACTTATAGCACAGCTCTACCTATTTTTTTTTTCAAACATGAGGCGCAAATGCAATGCCAAGTTGGTGCTAGGAACCCTCTATTTAAATGTTTCTTCTCCCCCTACCCCACATGCCTCCTAACTGTCAGGAAGTACTTCCTAGCATCCAAACTGAACCTTGGTTCCCTGAGTTTTGCATATAACTGAAGGCAGCTAAAGTGTGCTGGCATGGAGAAAACACAACTGGGCAAAAGATTCCAGGATGAGGACCAAGACAGCTTTGATAACTGGGCAGTCATCAGTGGGTCTCATGTGGAGGACAATGAGGCCATGGATTCCACAAAGGAAATGGCCCTATTGGCCACTTCCAGTTCTGCTATTCTATGATTCTATGAAGGGAACATGAAAGCAGAGTCCAGGCCACAGAACAGAGTAACCTATAGAATGGAAGCCAGAATAGCATCCCAAGCAATTAAACAGGGGTGATGGCTAGCACATCTGGATGACTATGAGCCCTTATTGGACATATCAGACCAGCAGTAAACACTAAATCACTATGCTGGCCTCTGTACTAGCAAGCTCTAGCTCATATCATGGGATTTTTTTAAATTTTTTGGTGAACTGCTGAATGGTGTATGGAGTTTAGAAGCAAAATGCAGGAAGGTAGAATCTGAAGAAGGAACACAAAGTGAGGAAGGAGACGGAGTCAGAGTATTAGATAGGCAAGGAGAGAGCGAAGGCCTTGCGACTGTTTTGTAAGAACCCATCTTAATAAAGCAGACTGTTTATACAAAATTGGGAGTGACTGATTTGACTACATAAACAAGTGTCACATGAAACACCTGGCACCTCAACCCAGGACCCATCTTCTGAGATCACAGGCCAGGCAAACAAGAGCCAGCTCAACCCTCTTTGCTCCTGCTGATGGAAGAATGAAGGAGAATGAGCTGACCCAGCTTTGCTTTGCCTACGCTTTTCTTAGTTTGGAACTAAGTGCTATACATGATGGAAACATTACTTAAATGAAAATGAATGAGTTTATTGATAATGCACCATTCTGCCCATGTGGCATTTAAAGCAACTTCACAGTACAAGGAATATAAAACTCGTGAAGGCAAAACTGCACATTGACTGGGTTCAGCCAACATGACAAGTTACAGTGGGTTGTTGTGTCCAGTGTCCCCAAGATGTTTTTGCCACGGTGGCTTAAGTTTAGCTTAATATTATATTGCATGTATATCTCATCTTTTCCCCTCTTACAAGGAATCCAAGGATGCTTACATAAGCCTCCTCCATTTTATTATATCCTCACAATAATGAGATGGGTTCAACTGAGAGAAATGATTGGCCGAAAAGTCACTAAGTGAGTTTCATGGTTGCGCAGGGACCAGAAACCAGACCTTTAAAGTCCCAATCCACCACTCTGTTACACCATACCAGCTCTGCTTTCTTTTTATTGAGATTTGCTATTGCATGTGTTGTATGGTGAAATTCCATAAGATCTTGGAGATTTGGTTACATTTTGGTATAAGTTTAATCTGTTTAATTGAAATTACTAATTAAGGGCAGGATCTTATGCATGTTTAGA
>NW_025335641.1:3658602-4000180 GCF_004798865.1 Varanus komodoensis
TCTAAACATGCATAAGAATGTATCTTAAATTTCTCACTGTCATAAATATGTATATTATTACATAGTACCAGAAAGTATGTTTTGGACTTTATAAAAGATGAAAGAAATTGATACACAGCTTAAATGGTTTATATATAAATGAGATCAATTTCAAGCTTATCAGTTCAAACATAGTTTATTTTATTACAAGCATTTGTAACTCGTCCTTCTGCACAAGTGCTCAGGACAGCTTACATAGTATAGCTCTTACATTCCATGTTGACATAAACATGGTTCTAATTTGTGCATTCTGACATGTACAATCAAACATGCAATGTAGGTTAAGAAAGGAAGACCCACAGTGCTTCTCCAGTGTTTACCCAGACTGGACTTCGCATGACTTCTGGAAGACCTGTGGCCAACTATAGAAGTATGTAGCATGGAACAGCACAACCATTTCTTAGTTGTGCATAGTTGTTTGCAGACAAAGAGAAGGATACATAAGCCTATTCTTTATTGCCATACAGATCAATAAAAGTGTTATCTTTCCAGCAATCTGGAATTAAGTTTATTAGTGCCACTCTAGCTACTCCTGATTCCTCTGATCCTCTGCACTGTCAAGCAAGCAATACTAGAATTATAGCTTTGTTTTTTGCCGATATTGGACAATTAACATGATACTGCCATTGTTTGCATTAAATAAAAGATGGTTTCACCTGTCATTTCACAAGAGAGAAACAATTCAATGTTGTTTTTTCCCCTGGATCAAGCAGAAAGTACAGTGGTACCTCAGTTCATGAATGCCTCAGTTCACAACCAAACCAGTTCACGAACAAAAATTTCGGAAAAAAAAATTGCCTCCATTCACAAACTCCACATCGAGAGACGATCGCAGCCATGTTCCCACATGAACACGATCGCGATCACAGCCATCTTCCACACATGAGCACGATCACAATTGTGCCCATCTTCCCTGCTCGTGGTCACAGACAGACCTGTGGTCACTTCCTGTGAAGCTTTTGTGTGTGCTTTTTAGCACATACAGTACTATAAAGTATTATTCCATAATAATATTGAATAATGGCTCCAAAGAAAGTGGTGGCGGTAAAAAAAAATGTGCAGAACGGTAATGAAGGCGACCAGATTTTTCATCAAAATTGACCCTGCAGCTAAGAGACAAAGAAGAGAGGAAACCCCTGAAGGAGATTTTCCCCATGTCCTTATGGAGGGGGGCTCTCCTTCCAAACAATAATCTCCCCCCACCTAGGTTAGTGTTCGCTACTGTACTGTACTTTGTTACTTTGTTGTGTTGCTACTTTGTTTCAATTTTTGTGATTAAAAAATATTTGCAGAATGGATTAACCTTATTTACATTGAACCTTATGGGGGAATTTGACTTGGTTCGCGACCAATTCAGGTAAGAACCAGATTCATGGAACGAATTAAGTTTGTGAACCAAGGTATCACTGTACTGAAATAGTTGAAAAACTACAGGTGAGGATAAGAAGAACAGTTTCGTAAGCCATGGAAAGGATATTGGAATACAACATGTATTTGACTCCCAAAAGGCACAAAAACCATTTTATTGTAAAATATTCAATGCAGAGAAGAATTAGATACCATATTAATGCTAGAGATGACATCAAATAGGACATTTTACAGATATCTGCATTTTACATTAGGTAAGTAATTTGGTATTGTTCCAAAATAAAGTTACACACCTGTCAACAATAGTGCCTAAATAAGATGCAACAATAGTAAATGCAACTATGAAGTGCAAGGAAGGCAGATTTGGTGAAAATAATTTCTTGGAGATGTGGCAAAAGTGGGGGAAATCTATTGTGGATGAACATTAAAAATTTCTCTCCAGTTAAGTTGCACATGTGATCCATGATATTTATTTATTTAGTCAGACTAGATTTATTTTATTTATTATATTTTAGCCTGCCCCATTAGCCATAAGGCTTCCTGGGCAGGTTATAAACATATACAATAAAATCATATAAAGACTATAAAGCACACCATTGTCACAACAGAACCCATGATAACCTAAAAGACAAACCACACACTATAATAAAATACACAACCATTAAAACCAATCTAACAAAATACCAGGAAAATTTAAAAAAAGGTATTTGCCTGGTACCAAAAAAATAAAAAGATGCCAGGGAAACCTCTCTGGGGAGCTCATTCCAAACTAAGGCCACTCCCAAAAAGGCCTGCCTTTTTGTAGCCACCTTCCTTATTTCCTGAGAAGGGGGCTCCTTTGGAAGGACCTCAGATAATGATCTAAGGGAGGATAATACATTTATTCTTATGCATAGCCGAATTTTCCTCAAATCTAAAGGCTGCAATCTAATGTAGTATAGAATATCCATTGTACCCTGTATAATTTATTTCTGATTTCACTTAAGTTATGCTACCATCCCATGAATATTTGCTGGAGGATAAGCTGAACTCAGTACATTGGTACCTTGGCTCATGAACTTCATCCATTCCAGGACTCTGGTCATGACCCAAATTGGTTGTGAGCCAAGTCAAATTTCCTCATAAGGTTCAATGTAAATAAGGTTAATCTGTTCTGTAACTTTTTTTTTTTAATCAGAAAAATGTGAAGCAAAGTGACAACAACAAAGATCGCAGCCATCTCCTCCCATCACCCGGAGCAGGAGCGCAGGCATCTCCCCCCACCCCCAGCACGACTGAGATTGTGCCCGTCATCCCGGCATGCTGCGGGGAGGAAGATGGGCAGGAACGTGGGCATGCTGGGGGGGTGGGGGAGATGGCCGAGATCATGGTGGTGCTTCTGCAGGAAAGCTGGGCGCAATCACAGGTGTGCTCATGCAGAAAAGACGGGCGCGATTTCGGCCATCTCCCCCCCCCCCCATTCCCAGCATGATTGCGGCCATCTCCCCACTCAGGGCGGGGGGGGGGGGGCAGATGGCCGCAATCACGGTCGCCACCCAATGCAGAGTTTGCGACCTGAGTAAATATTTTTATGAAGGTTTTGTTCACGACCTGATTCGGTCATGAACTGAGGCATTCGTGAGCTGAGGTACCACTGTATAGTGGGGGCAATTTCTGAATAAATACGCATTATAAAGCCAGCCATTTTGAGATCTCAGGGGAATGGCCAGCTTTCTTTTTGTAGATTGTTTAGAATGAGTCATTATTTGGAAGGGTTTGGTTGGCTCTTAAGATGGCTTACTTTTGGACTGAGTTCCTATGCAATGCTTTTTGTCTTCTGCAGTCTATCCCACCTAATTTCCTTTGAGAGGAGTCCTACAGTCACTGTAAAAGCACCCAAGGAACCATAGAAACCAGTCAGGGCCGTAGACACTGCTAAAACCTTGGGAGCAGGACACTGCTCCCCTACAAAGCCCCTTGGCAGTCATCATGGAAAGAACATGCTGGCCTTTTCCAAAGGCTGCATATGAAGTTTTGAGGAAGAGGAAAGGTGCATTCTAACAGGCAGGGAGGCGAGAGGCCAAGATCTAAGAAATTCCTCTCTAGATGGGCTTGAGGGCCTGTCTAAAAGAAAAGCATTTTAAAGTCGGATGGAGAGAGCAAAATCGCCTCCATTGCTCCTCCTGCCCTGCCAGCAGCAACCCAGCAGTGCTGTGATTATGTGGAAGTCTCTGGGATCAGAGACTTCAAAGTGGATCACACTTTTAAATGAAAATACTAACAATTTTACTGAGCATTGCACTGCTTAGTTTTTGTAGAACTGTGAACAAGGTAATTGAAATTGGGGGCAAAATATGTTATATGGAAATGTATGTAATGAAGCCCTGACTTTTAGTGAAGAGAAGCAGTCTCCAGATGCTGCAATTTTGAGTATTGGAGAGGGAACAGCTGTTTGTACGTTACTCACAAAGTTTCCCCCATCCCCAGTGATTAGTTTCTGTAGATAATGCAGTGAAAAGTAAATTACCAACTGAACTTTCAGATGTTGTCACCATACTTACAGATCTCCATGTAACATAGTTTTATTTGACAATGAATTCTTATGAAATGGTACTCAGTCTTTCAACTTCTCTCAGTCTCTGTTAATCTGCCTTCCTGACTGATCCAAGAAAACTGATGCATTTGGGGACACAGTACTGGGGGGAGGGGGGTCTGCACTGCAGTATAACCAATTCCTTACCCAGTTTTCACAATTTGGAAGGGGTTTTTTTGTCAGCATATGAATAGATAAAGCATGATTATCAGCATCTCAAGGAATATTACTTGGAATATCAAAACAAATTTGAATAAAAGGTTGTATTTGGACAGCATTGCTCTTATCAATATTTACAGTGTCAGTCACAATAAAAACTGTGGTACTGATGAATTACTATTTTGGATAAACTGCATTTTCTTGTTGTTGCTTAATTTCTTCATCATACAGATTCTTCTGCTGCATCTGTTAATACAGGAACATATCCTCTTTGATTACTATCCTCCTTTTAGATATTGACATTAAAATACCACCTGATGCAGTAGCAGAATTTTCATTATCTATAATTTTGTTCATTGACATATTTACAGCCACAGACAGAAGGATGGTGTCCAAAACACTCAAATGTGAATTATCACTGTGTAAGATGGTCACCACATGGTGATGAATCTGAATCTGAACCTGTAAAATAGAAAAGTTTGTAGATCATAGTCAAGCAACCAAGCTAAGACTCAACCAAACAACCACCCAGTTATTTCTTTTAGCTACTTTACCAAGACAATAATTTGGAATTATCACATACAATCAGAACTTTAAAGATATTAAAATGTAACCATTGTCTACATTTCAACATGCACTTGATCTAGCTCCTGCCAATAGTAACACTGATTTATACAATTAGCTAATCTGAAAAATACACTTTCATTGTGGTTTAATCTTGTGCTGTTGGAAATGATATATTTTATTAATAGCAACATTTTAAATGCTGTCAATCCACAACAAAACATACAACCTTCACCAAATGTCTCATTTGCTCAAATTTGCAGATCTAAAAAGACAGCATCTGCCGCACTTTAGTCACATAAAAACAAGCTGCAAGACTTACCAACTGCCAGAAAATTAATGTGTTCAAAATTAAATTAACTGAGATTGAGGATTATGCCAAATGGCCCTCCTGGGATGCTGATTGGCTCTGGGTATCAAATGAAAGGCTACTGTGAGCCTTCTTGTGAAGTCATTTTGCACTACTGAAATTTCCATATACATCTCAAAATAAACCCTAAGTAGTGAACAGCTCTTTAGTGCAACATGAAAGCAGCCCATAACACATGTAATGGTAGTAAGGTCCATCTTCAGCAGAAAAGGGAACAGTTCCCAGAGGGTAGCCATTTGTTTCATGCAGCAAAACCAAAAGGAAAGACCTTTTAGCACAGGGGTCTCAAACTCACCTGGGGGCCGCTGGAAGTAGAGCCTGGGTGAGGCTGGGCTGCATCAAGTATTCCACCACCGCGGTGGTGGTGGGCCGCTCATCCCGCGTGGCTCCCGGAGGTCAGCCCGGGTGGGTCGCGAGTTTGAGACCCCTGTTTTAGCACCTTAAAAGAAAAACGTTTATTGTGCTGTTACCAGCTAAGGCAGGAGCAAGACCAAATTCAGGAAACCTACCAATCTATTACTGGTCCTTAATGGGGAGTGTGACCCCACCAGATCCCGTTGAATGCCTATTCCCAAATTGGCCATATGTCCAATCAAGATTTGCTCTCATTTCTTGCTTATGTCTCAGTTTCTTTCTGAGTGGGACACTGTAACTGGCATTCTGCACCAGCAGGGGGTTGGACCCGATGGTCTTCTTGGCCCCTTCTGACCCTACTCTTTTACCCACAACCAGCCTTTACTAGCCACAACATAACAAACTTGGAGGGCACAGAGCTGCAGCCAGATAGCTCAAGCCATTGCTCCTTAACTCTGAAGTTCCATTTAATTCAATGGGATTTTCGCGTAAGCAAGTGCGCCTACGGCTGCAGTCGTGCGTGTCGTCCGACCCTTAGGTATGTTTATTGCGAAGTCGTAAAGCACTTAGTGGGGTTACTTTCTCCGAGGTAAACGCGCACCGCAGCTTTGCAGCCTTCTCTACTTGGTAAGGTCAATAAGGCTTGCTCCCAAGTAAGCACACAACGGAGAGGCAGGATGGCAGCCCCGGCAGGCGGGAATGAACTAGACCTGATGGTAGGTGGCGGCAAGTATTCCCAATTCGCTAACTCGCACGCATCTCGTGCGTAAGCGGCGCGGCCGTTGGACTTTCTCCTGGTGGGGGAGCGGACGTTTGCTTGCCCGCCGGGTAAAATAATATTAATAATTTTAAAAAACTTAGCTCTATGTACCAGGGGAAGCCATCTCATACGCTCTCCTGAGGCGCACCAGGCCGCGCCAAAGGCTTTTGGCAAGGCTTCGACAGCGGCAAGGAGGCGACTAAGGAGAAGGAGGCGCTTCAGCGCCCGTCATTTCCGTCGTGTGTGAGTTGGGGAGGGAGGAGGGCAGGCAAGCAAGCAAGCGGGCTCGCTGCCGCCGGTCCCCCGGAGCCCCCACAGCGGGGCGAAAGAAGATAGAGGGAAAGACGCCGAGCGCCAAGGGGAGGAAAGGCACTGGCCCGACCTCTTGGCCGTGCCGCCCAGCCAGGCTCGACCCGCAGACGGGATTCCTGCCCTTCCCCACTGGACGGAGGGAGCAGCCTGACCTGCCGCCGCTCGCCCCGGCTCGGCCATGGGGAACGCCGCCACCGCCAAGAAGGGCAATGAGATCGAGAGCGGTGAGCGAGCGCGCAAGCAACCCCTTGGCTCCAGGGAGGGACGGAGGGGAGGCAGCCCGCTCGCTCTGCTCCTTCTCCCTCTGAATAAGGTGCACCGGGACAGCCAGCGACAGGCCCTGCGGCCTAGCCTGGCGGGCTGCGACACTGACAGCCCCTCTCCTCCCTCGCCAGTAGCCGCGGGGGGGGGGGTGCTCGGCGCCCTCCGCCCTTTTTGGCCTTCGAGGGGCCTGCTCCGTGCTGAGGGGGGCGGGTGTGGGGAATCGCCGTCTCCCACTTCCGTCCCAGAGCTTATAAATAAGCGGGTTAACTCCTCTGCTGGGTTCAGGACAGCTGCGGGAAGGGGCAACGGCAACTCCGTTGCCCTCGCAAGCAGTGCTTGTGTTCTGCGCTAGGCTGACAGTGCTTCCAGCCGCTTTCCCGACCCGACCCTTTTCCTCAGTGCGTCCTCTGCTTAGGTCAGGCTGTCCCACTGGAAAAGGGGATGCATTCAAAGCTCTGTCCTCCACCACGTTTTTCTTTGTAAACTCTCTTTTGGCCCTGTTGGGATAGGGTTTATTTCACCACGTTGGTGCCAAGCGAAAGCTCAGAGAGAAGAAACGTGAGAGCTGCATAATGATGTAAAATGTACAGTGATTGGTTTGGTACCTGTGTGTGATTCCTCCTCTCCTCAGAAAACTCCCTAAGAGTTTCCTGTTATAGTGTTCCTTGCTGTGGTAGAAACAGTTATTCTCAGCATCTGCAATTTATGGAAAACTTCCAACATGTTAATTGTATGAAAGAGTGTGTATGAAGTGTGTTATCTCACTATATAAAAGATGTGTTAAGAATTAATTCTTATCTCATGACAGATATTTTGAAACAGTAGTAGGTGATAAGTTTGTCAAATGGAATTTTGGTAAACAGTGTGAGGCTGGTAAATGTGAATGTGCCAAAAATTATTCATTTATTATTAAGCAGTGTTATAATTGCTAATATAATCACTTTAACTTTAGGCAAGTTTAAGTGGCAGAAACAAGCATGCTTAAAGGGATGCATACCATTTCGCTTAAGTTATTAGCAATAACGTATTGCTTGCATTTATATATTAACTTTCTTCCAAGGCCTTTATGAAGACTGTAAAGGAATAGTATTTAACGTCAGACCTACTTAGATTAGAGAAATGATTGGGGCTTAAGTTTGCAAGACTAACCCTAAACATATTCATTTAGGGCATAATCATACGAATGTTTGGACAACTGGGGAATACTGGGAGTTAAGTCTAAACATTCATAGAACTGCACATACTCCTTTAACATTTGCACTGCATGAGGATTGTAGCATTTATGTTCACAATCTGTTCTGAAATTGGTAAATTGGTATATCATAATGTCCTTTGTAGGGTTCACTATAAGGGTTGCTGTGGTTTCAGTAAATGATAGGCTTTATTCTAAGGAAACTTTTAATCTTTTCAAATAACATAAAATCTTTGATCAAATCATGAAGACTTAGTTGCACTAATTTTAAAAATCCAAAGAGAGTGATAGAGGTTTAACAACAAAATCCTATATATGTCCATTTTATTAATTAATCCTGGGTGAGTGTGTGTAGAAATGCAACCTTCACCCTACCTTATAAGAATTGTGTACTTTGCTGTACTTCATCTCACTGGTGATTAAGTAGTGGACACCAGTCTCCAAGATCCCCAGAGGTTGTAATCCTATGCAAAGGAGTGGTAAGAAAAAGTACCTTGAGGGACTATTATGAAAATATCTAGAGAATGTACCATCATGTTAATCCCATGTAAACAGGAACAGTTCCCATGGTTTTTAGTGGCTGTCTGCTATGCTGAATCTATGTGGACATGACACTTGAAAAACCTTCTGGTGTCATCAGATCATCTCTGACTTATGGCAAGTTTATGAATGAGTGTCCTCCAAATGCCCTGTCCTTCACAGCACAACTCAGCTCTTGTAAACTCAAGTCTCCGGTTTTAAATGGAATTGATCCATCTCATTGTTGCTCTTCCTCTTCCGCCTTTGACTTGTCCTAGCATGATTGTCTTCTCCAGTAAGTCTTGTCATGATGTGCCTAGAGTGACTGATGACAGCTTCAGTTTCTTATATTTTGCCATCTGGGAAAGCTCTGGCTTGATTTGATCCAGAATTTGTCCTAGGCATTCACATAGCTTTCCTCCAGTGCCATGTAGCAAATGTATCGATTTCCATTATCTTAGTTTTCTTCAGCATCCAGCTTTCATACTCTTGCATAGTGAATCAGGAATACAATAGTGTGGAGGATCTTGGCCTTGGTCTCCAGTGAACCCTTGTTGCGCTAGGTGATTTTTTTCCCAGTTCCTCCATTGCTGCACTTTCAAGACTTAGTCTTCTAATTTCTTGGCAGCAGTTTCCATTTAAATTGATAATTGAGCCAAAGTATGCAAAATATTTTACAATTTCAATTGACTATTCTTAGGGCCCTAGTATAACCTTTCTTCCTTGTCATGCTGCCCCTTGCTGTTTCTGGAGAATTGTGGTGCATGATGTGATTAATTTTAAGCTAAGGGCTTTACCTTATCCAGCAATATATTCTTGCCCAGGCCTCTGTGCACAGCTTTATTTCTGTTAAGGGCAGCTTTCAGGCTGGGGGAAGGGCAAGCAGACTAGGAGAAAATAGAGAACCATAAATACTTTAAAGCAGGAGTGGGCAGAAGGTGGATCAGGATCTATTGTAGATATTTGGTAGATTTGCAGTTGATCAGAAAGGACTGCTGATTTTCAGTGGCATAAAAATAGCCTGAAATATGCTGCTGAAATTCTGAGAGCTTGGGAAAACAGGAATGAATTCGTATATGGGCACTAGATCTAGTACTGAAAACAAGCTCTGGGACTGAGTATGGATTCAGAGGTTCTTTGTTCCTCATTTCTTTCTTTGCATTTCTGAGCCACTGTTTTGTAACTAGCTCCAGCTGGTGAATCTCAGGGTGCTAGTGAAATACAGAGTAGTCCCACAAGCCTAAAGTCTGCCCACTCCTGCCTTCAAGAGTGTTTTCCAATCAGGTGCCTTGCAGATGTTTTGGACTGCAACTGTCATTGCCCCCAGTCAGCTTGGCCAGCTCCTATGTGCTTCTGATATTTGTGTCTTTGATGCTTGTTCTTTTCTTGGTTCTGCTGAGTGTTTTGAATGATAAAGTAAAGCATTGGGATCAGCACAGTATACGAAGCCTCAAAGAAAAAGGTTCCTGAGTGTCTATCTTGAAAGTGTGGACTTGAAGTAAGTGTGTGTGAGAGAGAGAGAGAGCGCCTGCCCGCCCAGCCACCTGCCCGCCTGTCCTGGGTGGAGGACAAAGCTGAGGGGGTTGAGGAGACAATAAAGGACTGCAACAGCAAATAACAGATTGATGCGTAGTGTACAGGCTTTGAAACATGGACTAACCCTGCCATATGATGCATTGGAGTTAGCATGCTTTATAGTTTCTCAGCCTAGGTAAAAGACCTCACTTAGGGACTTTTGTTATAAGCTTATGCTACATGTTACAAAGCAAAAAAGTTTTGAATACATTCTGTAAACAGTGGTAACAGAATCACCTGTGATTATTTTTAAGGAAATTAATGGTAATGTTCATTTCCTTGTTACATTTATTCAGCTTCCACCAGAAGCAATGATTGTCTAAAATATGGTCATGTTGCAGTACAAGAAAGACAATAGATTGTGACCTGATTTCTACTCTAGTTTATGGTTTGTACATCTAGATAGTGTTTGAGAGCTTTTACTGTAAACTGTGTTCGATAATGACAATATAATTCATAGTAGAAAAAAAATCATCTAATTGTCTTGTGTATTGCTGAGCTCTTAAGCACCAGTAGGTCATTTACTATAGCTTTGGATCAATAGTGATATTGTTAGTACTAAATAAATGAAATGCAAACCATTTTATTTACTATGGTACTGCATTGGAATATAAGTTCTATGCTATATAAAGTGATATCACTTACATTTTGAAATAATTAGGATTGCTTCAGCAAGAAAATGTCTCCCAAAGTGGGACTGTCACCATGTTGTGGAACACAATTCAATTGCTATTTTGGGACTTGGCTTCTACATAAGTCTGTTTAGGACTGCAACATCAACCTACCTACGTTTTCTACAATGTAGTCTTTACATTGAGGTTCCACTGTTGGGTCAAAGCAGAAATTACATAAGTATCAATGAAATGCTTATCTTACTACATCTGAGTGAATCCTGAGAGAGAGGGAGAAAAAGAGGGGAGGGGAAGTGGGAGAGTGAAAGAGGGAGAAGGTGACCTGTAAGGAATTAGAGTCACCATTGTCTTTAAGATTCAGGTTGGTTAGGGAGAGAAAGAGAGATTTACTTGCTAAATTAATTGAAATATATTTGCATAATTAAAAGTTATAGGATGTTATATTTTGTGCAAAAAGACATACTCCTACTTCCTAGATTGCTTTTTAGATATATGCATTTATGTTGTAAAAATTGAACCAAATATGCCATTCACTTCATATATTGATGAGAAAATGGAAATGATAGAAAAGGACAAGGAGGAACAGAAAGCAATCATAGTTGCAAAAGGAGGGAATCAGTACAACGGTAATTCTATCTCTGCCTTTCTGTTCCCCAGATATTTGGTTATCTCCTGGTCTTCTGAAAAAAAGAGGGAAGGCAAGATGTCTTCAAGATGCTACCTAGCATGCCAGTCTTCCTAGAACAGTTTCCAAGCATGTACACCAGGAAGACTGAGCAGTGTTACCTGAAACTCGTTTTTTCTTTTACTAGAGAAGGCAGCCAAAGACAGGCCATGTGGGGAGGCCAGGTGTGATGGGACCTGAGTTTTTAAACTGGTCCACAAACCACTGTCATTCTGAAAATTCTATTTGGATAATCTGCAGAAAAGCTGTGGGATTATAGAGAATATATATACTTGACTCTCAGCCTATTATTATTTTTTCTTCTTTTTCTTGATAACAGTTTGAGACTCGTTTTATTACAGCCAGGCTATTGAACAGGCTACCCATTCCCTGGTCTGTAACTAGTACAGTCTTTATGAGTTCTCTTGTTTGGAGGGTTGGCTTGCATGTTTCTCAGATATTTCATCTGGATTGTAATATTGATTAATAAGTGTTAATAGTGCCATACACCATAGATAGACATTCTTGTGATGCCATTGTAATCTTCCTACCACAAGTCTGTTGGCATATGGGGTTGCAAATGTGAGTGAGTTACACAGCTGAACTCAGTATAAATGACAATATTCTATATTTTATAACAAAGAATAGATGTGGAGAGGAATAAGTGTTAGAATTATATTTCCTAGTCTGATTAGCCATGCCTTATCAGAATGAAGTCATATTTTCTGGACCAGATCTCAATGTGCTTGTATTTAATTTATTCTAGAAAGCAGGTTTTCAAATATTTATTCATATATTTATTACATTGTTACATTGCCCAAAGAGCAGCTTACAACATTAGCAAGGAAGCAAACTAAGAAGCTTTAAGCATGATTTTCTTTTTATGACAGGCTGGCATAATCAGGCTAGCAATTTTTTCTGGAGCTAATACTATATTTGGAAAGATTCTATAGCAAAGATGCTATATAAATGGAATTTTTGGAATGTTGATCTTCTAGATATCCACTTGCCTGATTGTCTACAGCAAGAATCTCCTTCAGGTGTCCAGGAAGACTTCTGTTAATTGGAAAATGACACTTTTATTCCTACCACCACTACCCCAAATGCTGATGAATTCACAAATTGGGAACATATTTATGAGTAAAAAGGCTAGTAAAATTTTCTGTGGGATAATAATGTATGGCAGGCTGCTCTGTGTCCAAAAATAAAAGAACACTTAGAGCTAGCAAAAAGACATGTATACTTTTAAAAGCATGAAAAGCACAATAGGCTGTTCGGCATACTGTAGTATAGATTGTTGAAATGGGAAATGGCACTGGGCAGAGCAATTCTATGGCTAGATAAACAGCATCTAGAGAACTATTGGATATTTCAAAGTCACTGTTCTGAAACTGGAGGTGGGAGTCTGCTGTCAGAGCAACCAGAACTCAAGGGTTTAGTGGGCATTCCCCAGGAAGGGGAAGAGATCAGTACCACCAAGGCGTCCAGGTAGCACCTCAGCCTCCTTCCCTCCTGCTGTGAAGTTCCACAGATAAACTGCTAAGATGAGCAAATCAGATCTTCACACATCAGAAATATCACAGAACCAGTCTTTGCCTCAGCATTTCTCTTGCCCTGCATAAGATGCTGAAAATCCATATTCAGCTTTCTTCATAGTCTGGCTTTCACACCTGCACAGAGTGATCAAGAATATTATACTGTGGAGGAAAACATCTTTTCTAGTTCCTTCATTGCTGCCTTTCCAAGTCTTAGTTGTCTTTGAATTTCTTGGCTGCAGTCTATTTGAATTGATGACTCAAGCCCAGGTTTGCAAAATCCTTCATAATTGCAATTTGTTCACTGTTGACAATAAGTTTTGTAATTCTTCTGTAGTCAAGATTTTTGAGTTCTTAATATTCCACATATTATATAATATTATATACTATATTAATTATATTAGCTTCCCTATAGCCTGAAGTGCCTGATTCTACATAATCTTGGAAGTTAAACAGGGTCAGTCCTGATTGAAATCTAGATGGATGACTTAATGTTGTGAACTTGTCAAAGAGCTTTAGCTACGGGAAGTATAGAAATGGAATGAATACTACTGCTACTAATGATAATATTATTCCACTGCAGTCCTCTTTTTGCACTTTCTTCTTTCACTTTTATGAGGAGTTATTTCAATTTATTGCTGCTTTCCATCAGTAATATGGTATCATCTGCATATCTTAAATTATTGATGTGTTTTCCACTTATTTTCATTCTTCCCTCTGATCCTAATCCAGGTTTTCTTACGATATGTTCTGCATACAGATTGAACAGATAGGGAGATAAAATACACCCTTGTCTGCCACCTCTGCCTATAAGAAACCATTCTGTTTCTCCATTTTCTGCCCTGCCAGTGGCTTCTTATCCACAATACAGGTTATGCACCAGGACAATCAAGTGCTGAGGCACACCTATTTCTTTCAGGACCTTCATAGCTTCTTGTGATCCACATAGTTAAAAGCTTTGCTGTAGTCTGTGGAGCACAAACTGATGTATTTCCAATATGATCTCAAGTGTCTCTTCCTTCTTGGAATCCAGCTTGAATGTCAAGCATTTCTCCCTTGGTATAAGATAATATTCTTTGTTGCAACACCTTGAGCACCACTTTGCTTGCATGGGAAATTAGGGCAATGGTGCTGTAATTACTGCACTTTTTAGCACCTTCTTCGGAATGCATATTGGGGATTGGAATGTTTCTAATACTTTGTTTTCCATATCTGTTGGTTATATTTTTGTTGGGATTTGGGCAGATTCAGTTTGTGTAGCTTGGAATAATTCTGTTGACATCCTATCTACTGTAGATGCGTCATTCCTCCCCATTACTTTCAGAGAAGCTTTTATTTCACTTTCTAATATTTCAGGCTCTTCCTCTCAGGATTCTTTTTGAAGGAGTCTGTCATGTTTTTATCTTTTCTGAATAGATACTCTGTATATTGTTTCTACCATCTTTTATTTTCCCCTGGTCAGATTGTATATCCCCTGTTGGCCTTTCAGCATGCCTGATCTTGGTTAGTCTAGCCTCCTGGCAGCATTGCACTCAGCCTCTCACACTCTCAACCCCTCCCCCTACAACATTAAGGTTTGCATCCAAGAGGGGGTCCAGAAAGTATGCAATTAAAATCAGTTACAGTATAATGTTATGTTAAATGATAAGTGCAGTACTACAAAATACAGTAAATTTTAGATTCACTTCTAAAGTTAATATTGATAAAGAGTCATGCCAACAGTCAGGGAATCTGAGAGTTACCAGATGCAGGTGCTATTCTGACCTTTGGTAATCTTTCTGCAAGTCTGTGAACTCTGAACTTCTAAAAACACAGGAACCAAGAGCATAAATTATTTAAATGCTTTAATGTGCCATCTGCAGAAACCAGCTCACTTACTCGCTCTTGCGCTGTCACTCTCTATCTCTGTGTATGTGTGTGTGTAAAAATGTATATTTCTATAATCTAGAAATCTTCCATGATTCAAATGTATTCAGTGAATTTTATTTGAGTATAGTGATACTCAAGGCAGCTAAAATTAAAAATGGCACTCAAGGCAAAAAATACATTAAAACATAATGTAAAACGACTTTAAAACACAGGAATAAAAGAAATAAATGATACCCAACCAATTCAGTCCTCTTCAGCAGCAGCCCAACTTGTGTGCCCAAAACCTGCCTGAATAAAAGCATCTTTGCTGATAGTAGGAAAATATAGAGGAGGCTAACCTGACAGGTAGTTCCTGACCCTGGAAGTTATTACCAAGAAGGATATCTCCTTATCAGATGTGCTGGCAATGATGGTGGGATCAAGAGAAGGGCCTTGAAAAGGCAACACTTCAGATAGCCATATCAGAAGTCATATAGCCATTTATAGGGCATGTGAGCACACTGAATTGCAGCTGGAAACAGACCATTAGCCAGAGAAGCAGTGGTAACATGGGAGTTGTGTATGTCTTGCTACCATCCCTAATAGACAGTCTGCCTATAGCATTCTGGACTAGCTGAAATTTCTAAATATTTTTCAAAGGCATAAAGAGCACATTAGTCCAAAGAGGACCTGACTAATAAACCATACATGACTCTGCCAGGTTCAGACTTTGCTCAGAACAGGTACAATTGGCACACTAATCTCATCCATGCACACATATTTCTGACCACCTCTGAAACTTGTATATCCTGAACTATAAGCTGGAGTCCTCAAGAGAAGTTTAAAACCATCCAGCACAGGTTGAATACCTGTTCCTTGATTTGCCCTTTATCCATGCCTTTGAATACTTTTATAATCGTATCTTAGGTGTAGAATCTTCAGAGACTTTGTGTACCTGTTTTAGGGGACAGCCTGATCACTGTTACTGGGCACATAAGCCTGGGATGAGTAGAGATAATTTATCTTAGATCTAGGAGCAAATATCTTGTCCAGAATGCTTCGGAGACTTTTCTAGACTCAGTTGTAGCATTGCTCTTGCTTTTGATTTTGGTTGAACATTCAGACTTACTTTAGGACACCTCCACCCTGGCAAATACCTATAAGTTAATTTCTGTGCAATTTGTATGTCTCTCCACTGATCATATGTAAAAAATACAGAATTAAACATGTTTAAAAGTCAGTTATATGAAACCATATGATTGCACAAGCATATCTTAGGACTGCCACACTCAGTCACTAAATGATTGCACTGCTCACAGGTTATTTTATGACAGTTCTTTCCATTCTGGTGCCCTCCAGATGTTTTGGACTTTCACTCCTGTCAGTCCTGGCCATCATGGCCAATGTTCATAAGTACTTGGGAGTTGTAGTCCAAACAATCTGGAGACTACTATGTTGGGGAAATTTGTTTTCTGTCTTTCCCAAACTTTACTATGCTAGGGCTGCTTTAACCTTTATTTTATTTCTACAGCTATTACTCTATCAGACACCCATTGAAAGTGAGTTTTGCTATAGTTAAAACATGAAAGCACAACATAATGCAAGAATTTTGTCATTGCGTCTTTTGAAACAAATAGGATGTCCAAGCAGATAAGTTTAGACTTTTGGAGGAAAACTTTTCCTCCTTGTAATTGGCTATATTTTGAATGGAAGTCATTGTCTACAATAGGTGTGGGGATCTTTTTTCTAGTAAGGGCCACATTACCTCAGGTTTGTTGGGGTGGGGGAGCACATTATTGTTAAGTAGGGCCAAAGCCTTTTCTCTTTCTCTTGCTTTCTCTGCTACCATTCCTTTGTGTCTCCATTTTTCACTGCCTAGCAGACTGCCAAGAGAGGTCAGAATGCTCTTGCAGGGTGCTTTGGGAAACTAGGCTGAGGGCCATGGATGCTCCTAGGGCTGCAGATTGCTCGTTCCAATCTACAGTAAAGCTGTTGGGTGAAGGAAATGTCTTGGGCATCTGGTAAGAGCTGCACAAAATGATTTGCCTAAGGATATGTGCATTAAATTGTAACTCAAACAGTCACAAAATGTATACTGAGTAATCAAATATTATTTGAGCCCGCATCTTACTCCTGAAATACATTATTTTTAAAGAACTATATTTCGGAGTGTCTGGGCATGAGACATTGTGTGGTGATCTATATTGTACAGTAAACTATATGTAAACTACCACTCATTCACTGTTGTATTCAACTCATACAAGTGAATGAACAAGACCCAATACTACTTAGTTAAAATGCTTCGCTGCAAAGATATATAATCCACACACATGGAATGCTAATGTAGGAAGCCAAAAGATAACTGGAATAACAGGCAAGTTTGGCCTTGGAGTACAAAATGAAGCAGGGCACAGGCTGGTAGAATTTTGTCAAGAGAATACGATGGTCATAGCAAACACTCTTTTCCAACAACCCAAGAGATGACTCTACACATGGACATCACCAGAGGGTCAACACAGAAATCAGATTGACTATGTGCTCTGCAGCCAAAGATGGAGAAGCTCTATACAGTCAGTAAAAACTAGACCAGGAGCTGACTGTGGCTCAGATCATGAGCTTCTTGTTGCAAAATCTAGGCTTAAATTGAAGAAAGTAGGGAAAAGCACTAGGCCACTCCGGTATGACCTAAATCATATCCCTGATGAATATACAGTAGAGGAAACAAATAGATTAAAGGAATTAGATCTGATAGACAGAGTGCCCGAAGAACTATGGATGGAGGTTCGCAACATTGTACAAGAGGTAGCAAGTAAGAACATCCCAAAGAAAAAGAAATGCAAGAAAGCAAAATGGCTGTCTGAGGAAGCTTTACAAATAGCTGAGGAAAGAAGGGAAGCGAAAGGGAAGGAGAAAGAGAAAGATACACCCAAATGAATGCAGAATTTCAGATAATAGCTAGAAGAGATAAAAATGCCTTCTTAAATAACCAGTGCAAAGAAATAGAAGAAAACAATAGAATAGGGAGGACCAGAGGTCTCTTCAGGAAAATTGGAGATATGAAGGGAACGTTTCATGCAAAGATGGGCATGATAAAGGACCAAAATGGCAGGGACCTAACAGAGGCAGATTAAGAAGAGGTGGCAAGATTACACAGAAGAACTATAAAAGAAAGAGCTTAACGTCCCTGATAACCACAATGGGGTGGTCACTGACCTCAAGCCAGACATCCTGGAATGTGAAGTCAAATGGGCCTTAGGAAGTCTGAGCAACAACAAAGCTAGTGGATGTGACAGCATTCTAGCTGAGCTATTCAAAATCTTAAAAGACGATGCAGTAAAAGTGCTACACTCAATATGCCAGCAAATTTGGAAAACTCAACAGTGGCCACAGGATTGGAAAAGGTCAGTTTACATTCCGATCTCAAAGAAGGGCAATGCCAAGGGTGGTTTAAACTACCGCACCATTGCACTCATTTCACAAGCTAGCAAAGTTATGCTCAAAATCCTACAAGCTAGGCTCCCGCAATATGTGGACCAAGAACTACCAGAAGTACAGGCTGGATTTTGAAGAGGGAGAGGAACTAGAGATCAAATTGCCAACATATGCTGGATCATGGAGAAAGCTAGGGAGTTCCAGAAAAACATCTACTTCTGTTTCATTAACTATGCTAAAGCCTTTGATTGTGTGGATCACAACAAATTGTGGCAAGTTCTTAAAGAGATGGGAGTACCTGACCATCTTATTCGTCTCTTGAGAAACCTATATGTGGGTCAAGAAGCAACGCTGAGGACTGGACACGGAACCACTGATTGGTTCAAAATTGAGAAAGGAGCTTGGCAAGGCTGTATACTGTCGCCTTGCCTATTTAACTTATATGCAGAGCACATCATGAGAAAGGCGGGGCTAGAGGAATCACCAGTTGGAATTAAGATTGCTAGGAGAAATATCAACAACCTTAGATATGCAGATGATACCACTCTCATGGCAGAAACTGAAGAGGAACTAAAGAGCCTCTTGATGCGGGTGAAGGAGGAGAGCGCAGAAGTTGGCTTGAAACTCAACATTAAGAAAACTAAGATCATGGCATCCAGGCCTCTCACTTCCTGGCAAATAGATGGGGAAGTAATGGAGGTATTGACAGATTTTATTTTCCTGGGCTCCAAGATCACCACAGACGGGAACTGCAGCCAAGAAATTAAAAGGCGCTTGCTCCTGGGGAGGAAAGCTATGGCAAATCTAGACAGCATACTAAAAAGCAGAGACATCACCCTGCCAACAAAAGTGCGTGTAGTCAAGGCTATGGTTTTCCCAGTTGCAATGCATGGCTGTGAAAGTTGGACCATAAGGAAGGCTGAGTGCAAAAGGATTGAGGCCTTTGAATTGTGGTGCTGGCGGAGACTCCTGCATGTCCCTTGGACAGCAAGACAATCAAATTGGTCTCCTAGAGGAGGTCAACCCTGACTGCTCTTTAGAAATATCCTGAAGATGAAACTCAAATACTTTGGCCACCTAGAGAAGGAAGAAGGAAGAACTCCCTGGAGAAGAGTCTAATGCTGGGAACAGCAGATGGCAAAAGAAGAAGGGGACAGCAGAGAATGAGGTGGCTAGATGGAGTCACTGAAGCAGTTGGTGTGAGCTTGAGTGGACTCCGGGGGATGGTGGAGGACAGGAAGGCCTGGAGGAATGTTGTCCATGGGGTCGCGATGGGTCGGACACGAGTTCACGACAAACAACAACATCCATGCACCCAGTTATCTTTTGCTTTGAAAAGAAGTATGAACCATCAAGTTCAAGTTCTGTCTTTTTGAACAAATGCCATTTATTATGTGTAGCATTTAAGAGACAACTTTAAACAGAACAGAGCTCTTAGGGATGTTTGCACTACTGCAGTATTTTAATATTTGTGTAAGGCAATTAGGAATCACCTAGCCTTTGAGCTACATTACAGTATTCAGTTTCAGGCCTCAGTTGATCTTGGACTATATTTCTTTGGAGAAATTTGCCAAAGGCTACATTCTGGTAGTGAGTATCCCATACACAACCTTTTCCAAACCGATGCCTTCCAGATATTTTGGACTACAGTTAGCAACATTCTTGGCCATACAATTGGAGCTAATACATGTTGACGCTTTCTCCTTTTTTCTTTTTCTCTTTCTCTTTCTCTCTGTCCCATCCGTTAACATACATTCCTTATCATCTGTTCCTCCTCCTCCTTGATACATAGTTCATTTTCTCTTAATGCTAAAATGGGACACAGTACACAAAGGATCTCCATTTGAAAGCATGGGCCCAAATAATCACATTTTCAAAGCTTTCTGCTTGAGCAGGGTCATCTTTTCCCCTCTGTTTGGATAGAAAATCACTGAGCAGTGGCAAAAAGGGGGTGCTGAAGGCCCAAATGACCAGCTGTCTCTGCAGTTTCCTTTTTCCAGTTTCTCAGCTTTTCCTGCCAATCATCTGAGCAGTGTAAGGTAGCCAAAGGGCTATTACCATTAGGATCATTGGGAGAAGGCAGTTAAGTTTTTCAGTTTTTTTGTTATAGAATCTGCCCAAATATTTGTTCTTTTTGTGTGGTCTAAAAATATAATTATAAAATTATAATTCCTCCTCACCCCCATGGTTGCAGTGAAAAATATTATTATTATTATTATTATTATTATTATTATTATTATTATTATTATTACATTTCTATGCCGCCCCTTGCCGAAGCCTCGGGGCGGCTTACAACACAATAAAATACATTGAAATACAATAGAACATAATAAATTACCACTAAATACAAAAATACAAAAAATCGCTTCCTCCCAGCACAGGTTACTTATGGAATATCTAAACCATGAGAAAGAAGCAGCTGCCAAACAGGAAGACCCAACAATGATATCTTCTTTCTCCCATTGTTCAGCTGATTGGTTGGAAGGGATTTCTTGAATCACTTAAAATTAGGCAGTGGGTGTCATTCAGTCAGCTGTCATTCAGTCTGGTTTTTTGTTTAAACAAGATTGCTTCAATTTACACTCCAGCAGATTGAGGACAGGTATCCTACATCAAACCTGGAGAATCTGTCTTAATAGGTTTTTAGTTTAGTCCTTGTGTTTTCCTTTTCCAGTTCAACTGTTTGTGTGTACCTCTCCTTTTTTGGTAATATCAAAATAAGTTACATTTACCCATAGGAATATTACCTTCAATTTAGAATTCTGTGTTTTTTGCTCCTTGTACAATCAATTCATTAATATATTTCCTGGTCACATATCTAGTTTATGATCTTACAAATAAAACAGCAGAATTAAGTATTGAATTATAATAGCATTTAAAGCATGTTTTCAGGAAGCTCTTCTACAAATATCATATATCTAACAGCAACATAAAACTAAAACCTGTTGACTTACAAGCATGCACACAATTCTGATCTTAATAGTCTTTGGAAACTTTTCAACTGTGTAACTTGCATTGGAGATTTAAAATGAACTAATCCAAGCAGGTTAGAAAAATCTCCCAAACAGCTCAATTAACCAATATATAACTCAATGGATTGAGGAAAAAAGGAAACAATAAACTGCACATAAGATTGGAGAGAAGTGCCAGGAGAAGCTGACACAAAGCAAATGGGCTGTAAACAATTACTATGACACATGTGCACACTCAAATATGGAAAAAAATGTTGCACTACGCATTCATTTTATCACAGAATCAAGTTAACTGCTTACTGATGAATATTGTGTATTATCACCTGGAAAACTAACAAAAGTCAGGTATTTATCTAGGGATTATTTTATCTTACAAAAACCATGAAAGTTCATCCAGTTGTTTGCTATTTACCTCAAATAAAAAGTTCAATTAGTATGTATGAACTTGGTAGTTATAGTTTAAGTTAGGAGATCTGCATCTAACTGGTACTGTATTTCTGATGTTTGTAATAACACTTACTTAGAATCCTTCTGCAACGGGCCTCCTCCTCCTGGCATACCCCTTTGTCTATTTGCTCCAGTACCCATTTCCTGCGGAGGTTCCTCTTTTGTCTAATCCCTCTAACCACCTCCTTTCGCATCCATGGCGGCACTCTCCTCTGCCTCACCACCTTACTGACTAGAGGTATCGTCACGGCTTGCACCTCCAAAACCTCCCTTTTGAGTGCCACCTACCCCTCCTCAACTCGTTTACCTTCCAGTAACCTATCCCAGGAGACTTTCCCCAGTCTGGCCCCTGATCTCAAAGCAAAGGATGAAGTGATCACTTGCACCCAGAGCTCCCCTAATCTGTACTCCATCTATCAGCTTCTCCCTATTGGTCAAGACCAAGTCAAGGATGTTTCCCCCCCTCGTTGCCTCTTGGACCCTCTGTGTGAAAAACCCTCTATAGCTTCTAGGAAGTGACGTGACCTGGCTGTCACCGCCGAGTCAGTCTCCCAACTAATATCCGGGAGATTGAAATCTCCCATAATTACTGTGTCTCTCCCCCAAGATATCCTTAGAATCTGGCCTGTCAGGACATCATCCAGGGTCTCAAGTTGACCTGGAGGGCAATAACATACCCCTACTGTCAGGTCTCTTTCCCTGTCAAAACCCCTAAGTTTCACCCAGACTGTCTCTACCGAATCCCCATCTGTGCTGCATTCAATCTCATTGCATCCTATCCCTTCCCTGACGTATAAAGCCACGCCCCCACCCCTCTTTCCCTTCCTGTCCTTTCTAAAAAGGTGATACCCTTCTAGTCAGTGCACTTCTTATTTGTCTTTTGTACTCATTATTGATTTTCTGTGCAGACAAAATTCCCTCTGTGACTGCCATTTTCTAATGGTATGAACTATTTTTAAATTATATGTACTCCAAGATTCATGAATGCTGCACTCTAAATTATTGGCTTTGTTCAGTAAGTAGCATCCCACTGCCCATATATCAATATTGATATATTGGCAAGTGTTCCAGAGCTATCAACCAGAAAATTTAAAAGATTTCCTAATTGTCTCCTCATTAATTGTAATAATAATAATTGTATGGGCAAAATGTAATTGTAATAATAATAATAATCACCTAATCTATTATATTGAATGTAATTACATTTTTTGAATGTTGATGAATAGATACATAGATAGATTCAGGCTTTAATGTTTGGCTACTTTAGTTTTAACACTTTATTTACTGGCTTTACTCCTTATTTCATGTATACTGGCCTAGACAAAGCAGCAAATTAGTGTGCCTAATATATTATTTTGCATATCCATGCTGAGCTTATTTTCAGCCAGAAGTACATGCTTAAATCTGCTGAAATAAAGAGGATTTCTATATGCAGAGCCCAGGTGTATTGCTAGATACAAATGTACCAAACCAGGAGTCAGTACAGTGGTACCTTGGCTCACGAACTTAATCTGTTCACAACTCTGGTCGCGACCGAAATTGGTCGTGACCCAAGTCAAATTTCCCCATAAGGTTCAATGTAAATAAAGTTACTCCATTCTGTAACCTTTTTTTAAAAATCACAAAAAATTGAGACAAAGTGACAAAGAACAACAAAGATCATGCTCTTGCAGGGAAGATGGACATGATCGTGATCGTCCCCCGATGTGGAGTTCACAACCTGAGGCAACATTTTTCTGAAATTTCTGTTTGCGACCCGATTTGGTTGTGAACTGAGGCATTTGTGAGCCGAGGTCCCACTGTTCATATTTTCCAGCATAGCAATCTAGTTTCATAGAATCATAAAACAGTAGAGTTGGAAGGGGCCAGAAACCCTCTACTGTTGCAGGACACTGAGTTACACCATCTCATTTAGATTACTTTCCAAATGCTTTTTTAATGTATCCAGCAAGGGACAGCTCGCAACTTCCCCTGGTAATAGGTTCCATTTTTGTATGGCTCTGAAAGTCAGGAAATTCTTCCTGGTATCTAGTCTGAATCTGGTTGCTTTTAATTTATGTCTCTTACTCTGTCTGCTGCACTCTGGAAGGAACAAGAAGATATATTAGCTTTTGTGACAGCCTTTGAGGTATTTGTAGAGTGCTTTTGTATCCCCCTGCCCCAGTCTTCTCTTTCTGAGACTGAACATGTCCTGTTCTTTCAATCTTTCCTCATAGGCTTTGCCTCCAGTTCCCGAATCATCCTTGTTGCCCTCCTCTGTACCCTTCCTAGCTCTTCTGCATCTTTTTTTAAAGCTGGGTGCCCAGGACTGGACATAGTACTCCAGGGTCTGACTAGAATGTGGACAGCAATCTGAGTGAGATGGTGTAACATGGTGTCTTGCAACAGCAGGGGGTTGGACTCAATGGCCTTCATGACCCCTTCCAACTCTTCTATGATTCTATGATAGTGCTGAGTATAGGAGAACTAACACTTCACATGTTTTGGAGGTGATGCTTCTCCGATGTGCATATTTAATGTGCTTCTGTTAATGTGAAAAATAGCATTCACTCTTTTTACAGCTGTATCTCATTGTTGGCTCATATTTAGCTTGTAATCTACAACAATCCTAAGATCCTTCAACTGAGTTCATTTTAGAATGGCAGTGGAAACATCAATCAGCAAACAGAATGCAAATTCACCCTTTCCAAGTTGGCTGACTTGCCTTTCTTTAATGTAGTATGTGTTCTCCTAATTGGATATTCATTCTTCACCTTGTTTTAAATAAACAAACATGCTTTTAAAAAGTTGAAAAATTACTCCAGAAAAGGAAGGGGTACCCTTGTGAAATTATAGGAAGCCAGTTAAGCTGCAAACCAGAAAAATGGTTTTCCTTGACCCTGATCCTTGACAAGATTATACCTCTAGAAAAAGAATGGAATGTATAAACTATTCCAGCATTGTTGTTGTTGTTAATCGCGAAGTCGTGTCCGACCCATAGTGACCCCATGGACAACATTCCTTCAGGCCTTCCTGTCCTCCACCATCCCCCAGAGTCCACTCAAGCTCACACCAACTGCTTCAGTGACTCCATCTAGCCACCTCATTCTCTGCCGTCCCCTGCTTTTGCCATCTATTGTTCCCAGCATTAGACTCTTCTCCAGGGAGTCCTTCCTTCTCATTAGGTGGCCAAAGTATTTGAGTTTCATCTTCAGTATCTGGCCTTCTAAAGAGCAGTCAGGGCTGATCTCCTCTAGGACTGACCAATTTGATCTCCTTGCTGTCCAAGGGACTCACAGGAGTCTCTGCCAGCACCACAATTCAAAGGCCTCAATCCTTTGGCGCTCAGCCTTCCTTATGGTCCAACTTTCACAGCCATACACTGCAACTGGGAAAACCATAGCCTTGACTTTTGTTGGCAGGGTGATGTCTCTGCTTTTTAGTATGCTGTCTAGATTAGCCATAACTTTCCTCCCCAGGAGCAAGCGCCTTTTAATTTCTTGGCAGCAGTCCCCGTCTGTGGTGATCTTGGAGCCCAGGAAAATAAAATCTGTCACTACCTCCATTTCTTCCCCATCTATTTGCCAGGAAGTGAGAGGATCAGATGCCATGATCTTGGTTTTCTTAATGTTGAGTTTTAAGCCAACTTTTGTGCTCTCCTTCTTCATCCGCATCAAGAGACTCTTTAGTTCCTCTTCACTTTCTGCCATTAGAGTGGTATCATCTGCATATCTAAGGTTGTTGATATTTCTCCCAGCAATCTTAATTCCAACTGGTGATTCATCTAGCCCTGCCTTTCTCATGATGTGCTCTGCATATAAGTTTAATAGGCAAGGCGACAGTATACAGCCTTGCCAAGCTCCTTTCTCAATTTTGAACCAATCAGTGGTTCCGTGTCCAGTCCTCAGCATTGCTTCTTGACCCGCATATAGGTTTCTCAAGAGACGAATAAGATGGTCAGGTACTCCCATCTCTTTAAGAACTTGCCACAATTTGTTGTGATCCACGCAATCAAAGGCTTTAGCATAGTTAATGAAACAGAAGTAGATGTTTTTCTGGAACTCCAGAAAGAGTCGTCTCTTGGGTTGTTGGAAAAGAGCATGCTTAGCCTTTAAATTTCGTCTGTCTGGATGCATCCTGAATTTCTGAAAGGAATTAGTCTCTTAGTTGCTTCAACCTAAATCACTAAGCATTAGACTGAAAATTTCCACTTTAAATTACATAGGACTTGGGACTATACTGTATATGTTTGAGCTTGTTCCAAGTATTCCTAAATAACTTCTCTTAACAGAACAACAAATTGATGAACAACCTTAACTGTGATAGTCCTCTTAATCTGGCAAAAGTTTTAGTAGCTCAGTATGTGCTAGGAAGTGCTTTGGTGAATTTCATTCATTGGTGTGGGAGAAACTGGTGTTGGTAGAGCAGCCTTGCACATAAATTATTAAGTAGTAATAGGCAGGTTTTGTAAAAGAAGGAATAATTTATAATACTACAACAGCAACAAGAATATCAGAAAAAAATGCAAGCGGTATTAGCCTTTATAGGGGCAACAAAAGACCTTTGATACAGTGTAGAGAGATTTATTGCAAGAATTGTAAAGAGTTAATTTAGGGGAAAAGTTCAGAACTAATTCAGGAGGAATTAAATAAAGGATATTAGTCAAGATTGATAGTGAATGGTCAATCTCGGATAATTTGATTTCCAGAGGGGAACAAGACAAGGAACAATAGTAGCCACTTCTGAAGTACTTTTTTTTAAATGAACCAGTCATAAGATTAGAAACAACAATGATAACAGTGGAGCAATATTAATTTTACATTTCATATGCATTGATTCTAACTAGAATGGAACACTCAATTTAAGTGCCTGGATAATAGTATAGTAATATCTGAGTATAGGAAGAGTGTGACCAAAGCAGAATTAATAAAAATTTAATTTTACATTCAGACAAAGAAATAATTTATCAAATTAGATGGGAATATAACATGAAAGAAATCAGTGACATAGCTTATTAGGGTAGTATCAATTGCCAGTTCTACATAGAGTAGATGCACTGAAATGAATAGGACTTATGCATGGCTTGCTGGAGGGAATCTGAAAATCGTAGGACTTTTTTTGTCTCAGTATGCATAAGTGTAGCAGACCGCAGCCCTAGAGTCCCCACCTCCTGGTGGTTGTCTGTGCTTTGATCTCAGCCCAGCTCCTCCCTGGTTCCCCAAATCCCAAACCAGACACTGGATTCAGCACATGACAACTCAAGCTTGAGGAAAGGGGGATTTTATTTAAAAACTAAAAACAGAGGTAGAGAAAACTAAATCACAGTAGACAATGCATGTATGCACTTAGAAGGGAGGGGAGGGGAAATGGGAGATGGAGAGCAACAACAAACCCCTTGTCACCATTCACAGCTCTTGGAACCCTCCAGCCCCCTTGGCCTCTTTAGACATGAAAATGACCAAGTTTCCCTTCACTAGCTAAACACACCGATTGATTGGGTACCAATCAAACATTCATGTAGCACACCATTCTTCAGTAGAGCCTCTGGGAGCAAGCATGTAACTACTCCTTGGAGAGGCACACCCCACTCTAACCCTCACCTGTTTTTATCCCTGCCTTCCAGATCTCACCCCTCCTGGGTCCCATCACCTGAAGGAATCCAGGTGAGGACCATTTGCCACCTTATTGCCTCAGTTCCTGTCCTGCACCATGGAGTATCCATTCCCCTGCTTTTGGGGATTCACAGTATCTCTCCCTTTTGCATTCCCAGACCCAGCAGGGCCCCTTGGCTCACCACCTGGCAATTGCAGCATTTTGCCCACACAACTAGTTAACTCTTGACTGTCCATTGGTATAGTTACCCAGTTCATGTTACAATAAGATTGTACCCTAAGTCTTCATTTCAGTGGACCTATTCTAACCAACTACGCTATCCTCCATATAACATTGGGTAAAACCTTGCCAGACAATAAATATATAAAACATTTTAATAAGGAAACTGCCAAGCTTAGACTTTTAACTTTATCCCCAACTTCCAACTTTATTTCAATACTTCCATTCATTTTCTTCTTTTTCTTATCAGTATAGTTCTTATAGAAGCAGATTGTATAGGTATTGCTTTGCTCAATTTGGTACTGTGGTGGGGAGTATCTTCTCTATCATTATATTTCAAAAGGCTGAGCTCCCATGATTGCATGTTTTTAAAGCTCCCCCTCATTTCATACCATCTCTTTAAAAAAAAAAAAAACCTAACATTTTCTACTACTATGTCTCATTTGCTTCTTGTATTATATTTTCAAATATTATGTTCTTGATAGTACATTCATTTTTATGCTATATACACAACCAGGATATTATTAATTACTGCCATACTTTGAATTATTCTCAAATGTTATTAGTCATGCAAAATTGTTTTGATAAAATTTCTTTTTTTATTGTTAAACATGCATTGAATCCGGTAGTGTTCTGCTAACAGAAACAGTTCTTTCATTGGACCAAGAAGAGCCAATTCTGCCTCTTCCCCATAACTCACAGTCACTTCCACACTCTCAAAATCTGCTCCAGAGGGTGAGAAATTCTGCAGAGCACATTTTTGGGTAGTATGGAAGGCTGCAGGCTTTCAGGAAGGCTTTGGGTGCTAACAGACTATGGAAGGTATAATAAAAGGTAGAAGCAGAAGTACATGAATAAGCTCTCTGTGGGGGGCGGGATTTTAGAACAAACATAGAACATTATTTTCTGCCAATGGGCTAGCTTGGCCCTAGGTTCCTATTCTTGCTTGTTGTGGAAGAGGCAAGCCAGAATTCCAAGGATAGGCATCACACTGGGTTGTTTACTGTTCCCATTGACAGTGGGAGATAAATTATTATGTTGACTTTCTCACAACATCCAGGCTTTAAAACAAAAAAACAATACCTGTGCATGTGAACTGGGTTTTTAAGTGGCAACTCTGTGTTGTTAGTATTTATTAAATATAACCTAATTTTAGAGCACTGGAATTAAATACTGCATTTGTTCATAGCTACAGAAGTAGTCATTTCTATGAAATGTAGATGTGAAGAAATACCTTTATTTTTAATGTGGCTATCAAAAAAAAAAAGGTAGATGGTACACAGGTACACATTGTATAAGTCTATATAAATCTAAGAGATGGTAGAAATTGGGCCCCTTTATAGATTAGATGAGGTCTCGAATAATATGGATATTAATTTAATCAACGTTGAGTAATAAATGAGTAAAATATAATTGTGGGGAATTCCCCTTCTCATCCTGCCCCTGCATACAGATCACAGCTTGCTCTATTCAGCATATTGTCTGACTTGTTCAACATGTTCTGGTTACCATGGGAAGGAGGGCATGGAGATCTCCATGCACAAATATTCTATTTGTTTATTTAATTTAGGCTATTTGTATCCCGTCTTACACGAATTGTCTTTGGATGGCTTACAATGTGATAAATAAACAATAAATACAGCAATCAATAGCAAAATAAAATACAACTGAGGATGTTAATAAAACCAGATTAAAATATTTAAACTTTAAAATACTGGGGAAATAAAAATGTTTTAACCTTGTGCCTAAAATCATATAAAGTCAGCACCAGGTGAACCTCTCTGGGGAGTGCATTCCACAGTCAGGACACCACCGCAGAGAAGGCCCTCCTCTAGGTGTTCACTCTCTTAACCTCCTTCAAGGAGGGTTCCTGGAACAGGGCTTCTGTTGCAGATCTTAGGGGGCAGGAGGGCATATAGGGAAAAAGACGTTCCTTCAGGTATACTGGGCCCAAGCTGTTTAGGGTTTTATAGGCCAATACCAATGCCTTAAATTGGGCCAAGACGTCAATGGGGAACTAATGTAGCTAGTACAGGACCAGCGTTATATGAGAATAGCAGCCGGTCCCCAACAGCAATCTGGCAGCCACAACAACTGAAATTCATCAATTTGGACCAGACTGGGCTCTGGACACTTCCTGTAATGGAACCTTATCAGCTGTGGAATCCAGCTTGTGACAAATCTGAGCAATTTTCTCCTTAAAGTGCTGGGCAAAGTTATCACAGTGGGCTATCAATGGTGTCACCAGGTCTTTGTTTAGGCCAGGATGTATTGGGCCATGCACCACCCAAGAAAGCTCTGCTGGATGGCACTGTGAGGAGGCAATGGAAGCAGAGAAGAACTGCTTCTTTGCCATCCTCACTGCCATAGCGTAGGCTCGATAATGAGCTCTTAAACATGTTTGGTCAGATTCATCCTGTGATTTCATCCACCTGCGTTCTAATTGTCTCCCAGCCTGCTTCATTGCCTGTAACTCAGGTGTATACCATGGTGCTGAATGGGCTCCGCCTGGTGGAAGAGGATGCTTAGGAGTGATTGTGTCAATTGCCCTGGTCATTTCCCCATTCCACAAACCAACCAGAGCATCAAGAAGAGTGCCAGCTTTATCAAACAGAAAATCCTCTAGAGCCCTCAGGAATCCATCCAGATCCATAAGGCTCCATCTTAATAGGGTCCACACCCTTGCAGAGGGAGAGGTCAGCCCTGAGCTCAAACCTCATAAGGAAGTGATCTGACCATGACAAAGGAGTTAAATGCAGATTTCTCACTTCCAAATCACCATCTTCCTGTCCCATCGAGAAAACCAGGTCCAGAGTGTGACCTCTTTCATGGGTGGGACCAACAACATGTTGAGACAGCCCCATGGCTGTCATGGAGGCCATGAAGTCCTGAGCTGCCCCAGTCAGAACACTCTTGGCATGGAGATTGAAGTCCCCCAGGACCAACGTCCAGGGGGTCCTCAGTACCAGGTCTGAGAGGATCTCCGTCAGCTCAGGTAGGAAGTCTGATGGGTAGAAGGGTGCACAGTACACCAGCAGAATCCCCAATCTTTCTCGATCACCCAACAGCAGAAACTAACACTCTAGACCTGGTCACAAGGGGACAGGAAGCCCCACAAGGGAAATTGAGGCCTGATAAACAAGGGTGACCCCCCTCTTACCTTCCCCCCCAGGTGTGGCTGGCGCTGCATCAGATAACTGGGTGGGCACAGATGAATAAGAGAGACATTCCCTCCTTCTCCTGTCTAGGTCTCCGTAATGCACCCCAGGTCAGTCCCCTCATCCATGATTAAATCGTGGATGAGAGATGTTTTATTATGGACCAACCTGGTGTTCAAAGCAGCACCTGGTGTTCAACAGCAGCACCTTCAGGCCCAAGGGTCAGTTGATAATACTGCCCAGAACCCTCCGATTGGGGGAGTAACCAGAAGAGGGGACAGATACTAAAGTTCGGTCCCTCCTTCTTCTATGATGACATGTTAGACCCCCAATGCCATATCTTCCCCTGCCCATTACCACCCCAGTGGTGGCACCCACGCACTCCCCAGGCACTCCCATGACAAACTAAAACAATAAAATTACAACTCAGTCACAAAATACAATAAAAATATTAAAACCCTCCAGCCAGCCCACTAACAAAAGGGCAAAGTCCCTGGCCTGCCTCTCCCCACCAGCCTTGAATGGCCCCAAACGGCTCTGCACCCTTTGGCTGTTGCCCTTTGGCCACCGGCCCACAACCACTCCCAGCACTTTGAGGCCTCGGAGGCAGCAGCGCCCCTCCCCCTGCGGATGCCCCACCCACCCTCATGTCTAATCCCAACAGGTGTCATCGGGGGGGAGGGCAAAGTGCAGGTGTTGGGGGGTGCAGAACAGCGGGGGGTGGGGGTGCCGGGCACAGGTCTCCCAGGCGGCGTCACGTCGGAGCACAGTGCTGCGCAGCAGCAACTGCTGGTGAGTCCCCAGGGAATGATATGGGAATAATATTGATCATTTATCTTTTGCATAGTATTTGAAGTATATTTTTGAAGTTATGATAGGACTAGTTACTTCTTAATATATGTTTGCTGATTTGTTAGGAATTTATTTAGATTTAAATGATAAAATGTATGACTATTCATAATATAGGTATTAGTTACATTTTCACTTATTAGTATCTGTTGCCTAGGACAGTATATTTTGTATATGATTTATTTTGCATAAATTAAAAAACAGTTAAAAAGGAAAGCCTTGTAAATAATCCTGCAAAATATTTTAAGAACTTCACAGGAGCCAGTGGAGGAGGTATGGTCATGTCATTTCTGCAATATCCCACTGCATTTCTGTGCTAAGAGCATATAGCTCTCTTCTGGCAGCCCACTTTGATTCTGTTTTGGTACAGAGGAGCGATAGAGTACTCTGTTTCTCTTCTGCTACACCACTAACTTGTCCACATGCAGCTCCTTGTCACCTATGGAAAGGATGTAGGAATCTTAGAAGCCCTTGGTCCATGTAGCCCAGTATTGTCAATACAAATTGGCAGCAGCTTCTCAGAAATTCCAGGAATTTTTCTAGCTCTTCTTGGACATATGAGAGATTGAACTTGGGACATTCTACATATAAAGCATGTATTCTGCCACTGAATTATAGTCATTCTTCAGTTAATGCAAAATATGAAGCTATATCGGAGCATTCCTTGGGGTCATATCTGTGATCTTACTGCACACCCCAGAACCAGTTAAGAGATTTTCCAACTCTCTAGAGTAGATTCTGGGAGGTATGCAGGGCTGCATGGAGTGGAATTACTAAACATATTCTCCTGCTAAATCTGCTGATGCTGTCTTCTGTTATCAAATTGACATAGCCCCAGCAAGGCTACTTTTCTGCAGGGTATCACTGTATACTTGACTACAACAGGCACAAATCTTTTTGAAACACAGTGTGAAGCTTTTAATACGAAGCACAATGAAACGCTTTTAATATGAATGCCCAGGATAGGTTTCTTCAGTTAGTCAGTAGTATTTATATATTAATATCCAGTTATGTTAAATTTTCCTGGTAAATTGCTCAAACACATAGTACAGAATTATAAATATCTTTATCTGTAATTACATAATTACAAATTTGTAAATATCTTTGCCTGTAATTAAAACATATTTAATAATTAAGAGCACATTATCGCTATACTTTTGGTTGTATACAATTTTATATTTGTATATTTATGAAGGTGAATTTATGGCACTATGTGTAGCATAGGGCATTATGTACCAGTTGCATATGGCACTTTGAGTATGGAAGGTTGCTGACTTAAATTGATTACCCATATTTATGACACAATATCCAACTGTACTATAATTACAGGTCAAAGAGAGTATTTGGAATCAAACAATGTGGGTTTTGAATATAAGATGCATTATTTTTCAATCTCAGTGTTTGACGCATTGAGTCATTATACCTGTAAAACATGTGGCATCAAGGTTAATCTTTTCAGAATGCCTGAGTAAATCCGTGCTTCACTTTTAGAGTTTTTAAGAAGTTTCGGGAGACCAATGCCTTAAAAGTTACCATCTTAGACTGCAGTTCTGTACACGCTTATCTGGGAATAAGTATCACTGAACTTAGTAGGGCTTATTTCGAAGTAGACTTTTATAGGATTGCAGTGTCTTGCAACCTTTTTAAAAAAACATACTGGTCCTATAAAATAACTTTTCTGCTATGACTCTTTTCTGACTGTGTTCTTCTTTTTGGACCATTACTTCTCATTTAAAGATGAGATGGATGCTTTTATATCTTTGGGGCTTTGTATATATGGAGTATAATAATGAAGGTGCATTAAAATATGTGGAATTGAAGAGTTCTAACAACTGACATCAGTATCTTAAGTGACTAGTACGTACACATAAGTGATACATAGGTTTTCCAAAGTTTCTGCTTGCAACTCTCCAATATGCCGATACATTAATTTTCTGTAGATCACTATGCTGCCAAGGTCACAACAAAAAAGAAATTCCCGGGGGGGGTGGACTTTTGCATATAAGTTTTTTTAAAAAACTTTCCAGAATGGTGTCTAAGTACTCAAACCTGAGAAAATAATACATTCACCAAAATGGATTAAAAATTAAAAAATGTCAATGTCTGTCAGTTCTGTAGAAGATCCAGGTCAATTTTGTGTATGCACTGTTTGCTTTAGTTTCCTTTAATTCTAATTGTTGGAGGAACACCTATTGTAATTTTACCCAGAAAGAAAAACGTGCTAGCTTTGAAAACAGAGAGGAAGGGACAGCAATCTTTGAATTTCTCTTTCATCTAATGAAGGGCAGAGAGAACAGCGTCAGTTACTACAGAAGTACATTTTAATTTATGACGAAAGCGTCTTTTGATTGATTGTCCTGATTAAAGATTGTGGCCCTAAGCGTTAACCATTGACAAAGTAGTGATTGGTGATACATGTGTTAAAAAAGAAAAGGTATCTACATAATGTTGGTTGCACTCTGAGCTGGATCTGTTCATTTTCCTTTGGTATTGTTGGGAGTGAGAGGGGCAGTTGCTCTTGACATGCATTCCCAGGAAATGCTGATCTGAACTTGGAGGAGGAGGAGCAGGGGAGGGCCTCAGAATGTGGACCAATTCCAGACTTTGAGATGAGAGAAGTGGAGGCTCTTATCTGAAGGCCAGATTTCCAGGTGCACAGGTAGCCTCGGAGAATAACCAAGATGTACAGCTGTCAGGAGGGGGCTTGGAAAAGGGGAGTTTCTCAGAGACAAATGGGTACCACTCTTGATGTGGCATCGGCAGAGAAGGATTAACCAATTAGAGGATTGCCAGGCAGAGAGGAGGCATGATTGTTTCCAACCATGCTTCCAAAAGGCCTCTCCTCTCCCAAAATGATAAACAGTCTATCAAAACAGATGTTAAGCTAACTGGCCTGTCATTTCCCAGATCCCACCAGATTTCTTTTGAAATACTGGTGTTACATTGGCCATTCTCCAATCCTCTGGTACAAGGGCTAATTTTAGGGACATGTTAAATATCTTGGTAAGAAGGTCAGCGATTTCATGCTTGAATTCTTTGATAACTCTAGGACAGGGGTCCTCAAACTTTTCCACCAGGGGGCCAGTTGAAAGCTGCTGGTGCTGGGCACAGGCCGGAAAGGTGGTGCCGGCGGTGCACGCATGCTGAGGTGCAGGTGGGCAAGGGCAGGCGAGGCACGGGCACGAGGGGAGGCGGAGTACGGGCAGAGGCAGGCACGTGCCATGAGGTGGGTGCATGAGGCAGTGGCTTGCTCAGTTGGAGATAGTTTTCTGAGTGAGCTGCCTCCCCTGCGCAGGGCAAGGTGGGTGGCAGGGCAAGCTGAGCTGCCTCCCCCGTGCCCGTGTGGATGCAGGCACGCACACAGTGGGTCCAAATGGGCATGGCGGGCTGAATCCGGCCCCTGGCCCGTAGTTTGAGGACCCATGCTCTAGGATGAATAGCATCTGGTTTGCATTTCTTGCTGACTTTCCATTTATCAATAAGGTTGTCACTCCATTTGCCATAATTCCTCAGATTCCCTTGAGAATTCTCTATTGTTAACCTTGACATTATTAGTGATGTGCACTTCAAACGTTGATGGTGTTCTTTGATGGGGTGCTTGCATCTCCTTGTGCAAGCATGTGGTCACATCTGTTCTTTTCATTTGGGCAAGATATCCTTTTTTTTGGTAAGCTTTTTTCTCCCTAGTAGCTTCCTTGACTCTGTTAACCATGGTAGTCATTTCCTGGAGTTTGTGCTACCTTTTTTCACTTGTGGTATACATACTATCTGTGCCTCTATTATAGGTGTGTGTTGTGTTGTGTTTTGGTTCTCTCCAAGAACTCTGAAGCAATTTAAACTAGGTTTCCCTCTTCAACTTCTTCTTTACATCCTGTAATATGTCCTGGGAGACCTTGCGTAGGACTAAATCCAAGATTGCCTCCATGACCAACTGCTCTAGGACACAGTCATTTGTGACATTGAAAACTTTCACCTGTATGTCAGAACTGTAACATGAATTTATCCCATCAATGTGTGGGTAGCTGAAGTTCCATTATTACAGTACTGTCTTTGTTGGAGCCTCCCTGATTTCGCTTCCCATCTCAAGATAGCCATGAGTATCCTGTTTTAGAGGATGATAGAATATTTCTAGGACCAGATCAGTTTTGGAGCCTGGAATTTTTACCCATACTGGATCTGTAGAAGCATTTTCACACTTTACAGTATCGGGTCATCTGGACTCTATGCCCTCCTCAACTTATAGGACAGCACTTCCTCCCTGTGTTTTCTATAAAGTTTACATCCACCAGGTTTCCATAATGCCCACTATATCTAAGTTCCCCTGTGTTGCCAGGCAGGGTGGATTTGATTTAAATCAAATTGATTTAAAGCACAATTTAAATCACTAGTCAGACTATATTTAAATCATGATTTTCTATGTAATTTGCATGCATGCCTGCCTAAGCCATAGATAGAAGGACTTCATTAAAATATTCCCTAACCTGGGCCTCTTTAAGGTTTTCTCCTCTAGGGAAAGAATATTATGATAAACCTTGGGCTATACACAAAAAAATCCCAAGACTTGTGGAATATTCTGCTCAAAAGGTTTCGCTTTCATTTTTACTGCTTGCCCCTATTTCTTCATACTTAGCTTCTTGCCCAGATGTAATCCATGCCAACAATCTTCTTTTATTCATTTAATTTTTTGAAACAGCTCTTCAGAGGTACGGGGTTGATTCTGTGCACATGGATTTGCAAAGAAACAATGGAATTAAGGTCTTTTTCTCAATCTGTATTTTTATTACATTTTTACTGTGAAGAAGAGGCATATGATCTATGCAAACACAATTTCATGGTTTTAAGTACTGTAAAACCAAGCACCTGTGATAATATCTTCTAGACAGAAAAATTGCCCAATAATATTACAGAAACCTCTGGAAGAACATGGCATTGTGAGTGGATTAATGGAATTCATTTACTAAAAAATTTAAACATTGCATGAATATACAGCCTTATGCTACATAATTAAAAACTAATCCTTATGATGAATAACCTTTGGACTATAATGTATCTTAAACAGAAAACTTTTTAGATAGATTTTTCTTCAAAAAGCATTACAGTTTTAAAAAATCCAATTTAAATTTTTAAAATCTTATTTAATTTTTTAAAAATCATTTTTTAAACCACTGACTTTTATCCAGTCTATTGCCAGCTACCCCAGCTATCCCATTTTGGTCCTATAAGTTCTAGCATTTTCATAGAAACACCTGAGCACTCCAGCTGGAACTTTGTCCTCTCCAACTATTCTGACTTACCATAACTTCATTTACCTAATTCTTTCCTCCTACACTTGGGCAACCTGAAACTTCATCCCCTTCATCCACTAGGGATCATTTGACCCAACCAGATGCTTTCCAACTCTTGTCAGCTTTCTCCCAGGGCTCAGACAAACTCATAAGGAGAATTCCTAGCAGTAAATACTAGATTGACTTCAACAACCACTCTGTTCATTCTCGGAGTTCATTCTGGGTGATTGTGCTCCTGGAAAACAATTTGGTGGATAAAAAACTTTTTGGAGAGAAAGTTCTGTGGCTTTGAATGTGTGAAAGGAGGAAACCTAGCTCACAATAAGATGGGTACTCAGTACATCATAAGTCAAAGATGAGGTTTGCAGAATATGCCAACACTGAGGCTTCATGTGATGTTTGAACCCAGTGCCCCCCTGCCCCCTCCCAAATGGGTGACTACTTTGCAGCTCTGAACCACAACAATCCCTTGTTGTAGTGTTTCATAGCTAATCCTGCACTTGCCATTTTGTCCAGACCCGGACAAAAAAGGCCCAGAGCAAGTCCCAGACTCTACAGAGCCACATGGAAAGGGCAACAGAAAGATACCCCATGTTAGCCTAACATCAAAAACATAACATATATCTTTTCCAAAGGAGCTGCTCTGAAAGCTGGATGGAGGCTTCGGATTGAACAACTGGTACTCTTATTTCTTATCAGTGATATGAAAGATTGACATGAGTATTTGAAGGATTACCTTATAATCTGTTTTGTAACTACAGATTGAATTGTGAAACTTTAGTAGAGAACATGTATGCAGACTGCTTACACTCAAATATACTCAGAGATGTTTTCATTAATAGAAAGTTGTGGGACTCTGAATCTTGAATATTCAATGAGATGAACCTCTATGATGCAATAGTTTTGACTTGAAATCTTTAGTCAATGGGTCGGTTCACACGTAACAACAAGCTGCAGTAGAAAGCGGGCAGGCTGGAACTCTTGATGGAACATATTATAAGAAACTGAAAATCAATTGCCTATTGAATCTGACCCTCATTGTTCTTCTGGCACCTTTCCATACAAATTAATACTTTATTATTAAAATGAATTGGAACTTAATTAACTGAAACTTATTTTGTATTTCCTGTTATCACTGTAAAAGTACTAACTTGGTGTTTCACTCATAGAGTAGAATTTTCCTGTGAAAATTTGTTCTTGATCATTGGCAGAACCTCTGGAACTGATGGCATGTAACTCTGGGACCTACAGCAGGATAAGGAAGTGCCATGCAACACTTTTAGATCCAAACCCAAATACTGTACTGGAGTACTTTTGGCTCCAGTGAATATAGATTTACTGGGTTATTTTTGATCACTCAAATGGCTGCATTTTAAAGGTTTGGACAGTAGGTGCCAGTAGATATCTTCTGAATTTAAAATAGAAATGTGGCTGGTGCTACCATAGCAACAACTTCCTGTTGGCATTGTTATTTATAGAAATGCTGCTGCCTCATCTTTACATTGCTCTTTTGCTAAAGAGAGACTTTTCTAAATGGCTTTTAAAGGCTTTTTTGGCAAGACATAGAATATTTTTAAACTCCTGCGCTTGAACAGTTTTGGTTCAGTTGTTATATTTGTTATACTAATAGGCTAGATTCCAAAGAGAGATGTTAAGCACATCTAGCAGCTTAGATATGCTTAAGGAGAGTCTTTCTTTAATTCTTCCTATAGCAGTGTATACCCCAAGCTTCCCTATGCTATAGAAGAAGCTACTGCAAGTCCCCTGCTTTGTAAAAGTGGTTTGCTTTGCAACATCAAGAGGAGATGATTCTGTTTGAAACATTCAAGTGTTGGTAGCTAGATGTAACTAGGAGAACAATTCTTTGAATCCAACATAATTATGTTGCTTTTAGACTTGATATTTGTGGCAGTATTCACTGTAATCAATGTTTTAGCTTCCTGTGTAATTAATAGTAAACTGTGGAATTAAAAAAGTTACTGTCCACTTATAGTGCTGTCTTATAGATCTCTGCTCAGAAATAAGGCCTACTGTTCGGACTTACTCTTAGGTATACTTGTGTAGGACTGCAGTCACAGAGCATATATTCCCAAGGTAATAAGGGACTCCATAATTTCTGCATTGCATAAAGTCTGCCATAGCCCTCCCTTCTGAATCCCTCCTTGCTTAATGTATGTCTTAGCTGCTTTTAAAAACTATGGCCTCCTTCAGTTGCCTGCCCTCTCCAACCAAATCTGACTTCTTTTTATAAGATTATTTACTTTTTGCTGTTTTTTTCTCTTTTCTGAACTAATGCCCAATCAATTTCAAACTTTTCTAACTGTAGAGTCCTCCCATTTCTGCTTTACCATCCTACAGCTTTCATTTCTGACTTAAAATCACTATTACATGACTATTACCATTCATGTTGTAGTGGAGAGCCACAGACAGCTAGAACTCAAGTTCAGTAATATTTTTGTCTATCTTCCCTCCATACTCAAGAATGTATTGAATGTATTGAACCTATTCACAAAGTCTTCCATGTGTATCTCTTATTCAAAGCTGCTATGAAGCTGCCCTCCAGTAGGAGCAGGGGAATGTTATGAACATGATATCCTTCCTCATATCACTTCACATGATTATTTTTCTATACCACCACTCTTTGGGTGGTTCACAATAATTCATAAAAAGCGCACACATGAACCACAAATACCATAAAACAGCTTTAAAATTTCAATATACAAAAAGTAAAAGCAAATATGAAAACCATTTTATCAGCTAAGACAATTTATTAAAGAAATACAGCAAGCCCAGTAAGTCCTCCATAGGATATTAAATGCCCCTGAATGTCTTAGAGAAGAGGGCAGTCCTAATCTGCTGCTCTTGAAGCCAAGAATCACTCCATAAAGAAAGATGCTGTTGAGAAGTCCTTCTCCAAGCCTTCCATGGAGGTGGCACATGGAGGAAGTCTTCAGACCTTGACTGCAGCTCTTGGGTAGGTTTAAGCTGGGAGAAGTACTCTTTCATGTATCATGCTCTCAGGCTGTGTAGGGCTTTATAGATTAAAATCAGCTTCTTGGACCAGACTGAGAAGGATAAAAACAGCAAATTCAAATCAGTCAGAATTGGTGTTACATTTTGGATCCAGTTATTAATCTAGTGGTCCTATTTTGCACCAGCTGCAGCTTCTGAACTGTCTTCAAGGGCAAATTCACATTGAGCTCATTTCAGTAATCTAATTTGGAGATTACCAGAGCATAGTTTTACTGAAAACAGGCTATCACTGCCTAGATATGGACTAACAGCCAGTCTGGTAAAAGGTACTCAATGCCACTGAGTGATAAATACTGGTCAAGAAGAACACCCAAGAAACACACCTGCTCTTTCAGGAGGACTGTAGCCCTATCTAGAACAAGTTAAACATATTGTTCACTAACAGCATCTCAGTTCTGTCTAGATTGAAATGCAGTTCTTTAAACCTTATCCAGACCATTGTCACAGCCAGGCCCTGTTTTTACCAGATCCACAGCCTTACTGGTTGGAGATGAAAAGGAGAAATAAGCGCTGCATTTCATTAGCATAGGGATGGCAGTGCACTCCAAAACATGAAAAGCTTCTAGTTAGCAAATAAGATAGAACCCTGGAGAACCCAAGACTGGAGACACCATGGTGCTGAGCAATTCCCTAATGCTACTACCTGGAACCATTCACCATGCTGGGCGAGAACCACTGCAAAGCAGTACCCTCCACTTGCAGTTCAGACATTTCACTCAGGTTAGCTTAGTCAATTATATCAAAAGCTGCTAAGAGACCCAGAAGTATTAACTGGATCATACTTGGCCAGTCTCTTTCCCAACATACATCAGCCTATGTGGCAACCAAATCTAAAACCTGGCCTGAGCACCAGCTGAAATGGATGCAGATGATCAACAGTGCCTGAAGCTGGTCACCCACCACCCACTCAAGACCTTGCCAAGGAAAGAAACATTTGCTACTAGCCTATAATGGTTAAGTTCTGCCAGGCCCAAAGAGAATTTCTTCAGGAGTGGTCTTAGTGAACCTCTTTCAGATGGCATGGTCCACTCTCACAGGGAGGCACATCACCTCCCGGGACCAGCAGGCTGTTCTTCCCCTCTTCCTCCTAATTTTTATAAGCAAGGAGATAAAAGGATCCAGTTAGGACAAGTATCTTCAAGGAATTTTCCAAGCACCTTGTCAACATTCTCAAGCTGTACCAACTGAAATTTATCCAATAAAACTGGACCAGGTTGTGTTCTGGGTATTCTGTCAGATTTAACTGCTTGTAGCACTGGAGTCTAAATCCCAGCAGATGCAAGTGATTTTATCTTGGAAGTGCCTAGCATACAGTGTATGTTACAATGGGCCTTAGGAGTACAGTGTCCTTAGGATCAGCATGTAACAGACTATTAGATAACCTTAACAAGATTCACCAGGTGGTGAATAAAAGATTTAATAATCTCAGATGTTCTTCCTTTGCCACACTCACTGCTTCAAAATATAATTAATGATAAGCACAAACCAGAGTTTGATTGCAGCTACTTGGACTTATTCTCCATCTGCAGTCGAGCTCTATTTTCTTTTCTCTCAGCTCCAGGCTACACCATGGGGCTGTACAGGCTCTACAACAGAGAGAGTGTTCAGGAGAAATCATAAACAATCTGAGTCCTTTTTTTTTTTCTCATTCCACAGCTCAAACAGGGTTTCAGCAGGAGCACCTGCCATATCAGCTGGAAAATTTCCAGAGCTCTCATCTGGATTCATTAACCTTTGAGGGGAGAGAATCTCAATAGAATTCCCACTCTTGGGAAAAGCACCATCAGTCTAAGCATCAACAGGTGTTGATGAAAAAGGAACTAATTGAAAGTCTCTTACCTTCAATCACTGTACCCGTCCCCAGTTGAATAGATCTAGAGTGTGTCCTGCTACATGTTTTGGGTGGGTTCATATCTACATACCTGATGCATTTTATGTCTTCTTCGTCGTGGCCTCTGTGCATCACCCATATGGGTGCTGCGCCTGCGCAGTGCTTTTGGCCGGAAGATTGCAAGCTAACAGTTTTTGGCGGGAAAGCTCCACTCCCCCTCCCCCATGGCCTATAAAGAGCGGAGCATCCGCCATTTTGTTCAGTCTTTGCGACCGCCGTTCACTGTGCCTCATGCCGCTTTCGACTTTCGCTTAGAGCTGTTACCTTGCTCTCGATTGTCCTTCTTTCCCAGTTTTTTCTTCTAAAAAAAAAAACCTTGCTCTCAGTTCATTGTTCCTCATAGTTTTTCTCTTGTTATTTCTACTTTCGACCTATCTATCTAAACAAAAACAAAAACATATACTTACCCTCTGCACTATCCCTCTCTTCTTCTGCAATGGCGCAGCGAGCGGTTTTCCGCAAATGTGCAGACTGTGGGCCAAAAATGGCACCAACTGACCCGCATGACCTATGCCTCCTCTGCCTGGGAGAGGGCATAGGATGGATAAATGCGCGCATTGCCTGGCCTTCTCCAAGCAGGCCAGGAAGAACTACGAAAACCGCCTCTGGAGACTCCTTTGGGATCGGGCTCTGATGCAATCAGACCCGCTTGTTGCCGTCCCAAAATCTGGCTCCGCTTCTGTGGCCCCACCCTCACGGCGTTCGGATGAAGGTGCGTCTGCTTCGGTGGCTCCCTCTGCTTCAACTAAAAAGAAGCATGGAAAGAGGAAGCATGCCGAATCCGAGAAGTTGGCAGGCCATAAAAAGGCCAGGAAGGAGAAGGTCCCCAAGCCTCCCAAGAAAACCAGGAATTCGGACCGTCCGGACCGTCCCCGACATCGGGACTCAGATCCGATGGGCCCCTCGGTACCGGTAGTGCTTACGGTACCGACTCCGCCCGAACCGGTCCTCCAGGAGGCTATGCGGGTTACCCCTCAAGGGTCTCCCTGCCGTGTGGCTGACCTCCCGCCTGCACCCCTTCCAACTCTACGGGGTTCAATATCTGATGGGGAAATCCAGGACTCCCCTCCTAGGGCGAGGTCACCGACACCCATGCCCGCGGTCACGATGGAAGTGGACGTTGGACTGTCCCCACTGGGGAGCTGGAGGAGCCTCTCTGTAGAGCAACGTCCGGAGAGCTGGCGTCGCCCCTACTACCATACTTGGGGTGATCTGCTCTCCGTAGGGTACTACCCTGCTCCCAGGGCACAATCCTCTCCTCCATCCCGTGACCAACCGCGCTCATTGGATCCGAGGTGGGTGTCACCTCGATCCCCACAGGGTGGAAGCAGCTGCTCCTTCTCTCCGGCGGAGTCATCATCTTCGGCCCCACCCTACTACGGTGCCGATTCAGCCAACTCGGAGGTCATCTCAACCTCTCCGGATGTCGCTGTGACATCCCAGGGTCCTGCGTTGCCTGATGAGTCCCACATCTCCTTCGCGGAGCTGATGTCTAGACTTGTCCAGTCCCTGGACATCGATGCTGCCCAGCGCCCGGGACCAACGACGGACAAGTTCTACGATGTCGTCCGCGGGGAGCAATCGACATCCATTGTCCTGCCGCTCATAACCACCTTGTGGCAGGCAATGACGCAGCCCTGGGACTTGCCATCACATCCTCAGCCGACATCCAGGAGATATGAGTCGATGTACAGGGTTCAGGAGGAGGACATCCCCTTCCTCCTCCGACATCCCAAACTGAACTCTGTGGTCGTCGAATCCTTGCAGGGCAGAGAGGCGAGAGGGCACACGGCACCGAGAGATAAAGATGGCCGAAAAATAGACTCCCTGGCTAGGCAAGTCTACGCTGCTTCAGGCCTGGGGCTCCGTATATCAAATTACGAGGCAACGTTGGCGAGGTATCAATACTTTATTATGCAGCGCCTGCACAATGTCGCCTCCACCCTCCCGGACCACCAAGGTGACCTCGCGAAGGTCCTGATTAAGGAAGCCATGCAGGCCGCGGTGCAGCAGTTATCCACGGTGAGGCACCACGTGGATACTGACTCATGGGCCTTGGTCGGTGCCATTTCTCTCCAAAGGCATGCATGGCTTCGGAACTGTAATTTTCCAGAAGAAACCAAGTGCCGGATCGAGGGAATGCCTTTTGATGGAACAGGGCTTTTCCATTCTCGCACCGACCACAAGCTCAAGAAGCTGCATGAATCAAGGATGATGGCACGCAGGATGGAGATACAGTCCCACGCCAGACGTAAGTGGTCCTGGAATCGTCCATTCTACAGGCAATCATATCAACCGAGGCAGCAGCCACAACACCGCCAGCAACAGCAGCACCGCCGTCCTCAGCCCCAACAACGCTTCCAACAAGGCCACCGTCGTTTCAACGATCGGAGGCAACGTTGACGGGACTGGCGAACCATTCCTCACGCTCCACCAATACCCACCCCCCTCTCATCTGGGGCTCGGTTTTGAAGCCGACTCCCCATTTGGGAGTCCATCACACGTTGGGGCGCACGTTCGGTCATCAAAGACTGAACAAAATGGCGGACGCTCTGCTCTTTATAGGCCATAGGGGAGGGGGAGCGGAGCTTTCCCACCAAAAACTGTTAGCTTGCAATCTTCCGGCCAAAGGCACTGCGCAGGCGCAGCACCCATATGTATGACTGCACAGATGGCCACTCGAAGAACATAAGTTACAGGTAAGCAACCTGCTTTTTCCCTCCACTCCCATCCTCAATGGTGCAGTTGTATATGAGAAAGACATGGGAGGGAATTTTAAACTTTAAATGTACTTAGTTTATTTATATGCCACAGCAGCTTAAAATCAATAATTAATTAAGCAAATCAATAAATTGTCTGTTAAATGTGTGGGTTGCTACTCTGTTCTTGATTGCTCTTACTATCTCATAAAATACTCATTATCCGAACATTTTCAATACCTTTATACTGATGCCAAGGGTCTAGAAAAATAAATGTACCAATTAAAATAAATAACATTGAATACTTGTGGCTTAGGAAACATTTTACTTCAATTTGTGAAGCAAAAGTTAACTAAACTTCTACAAAGTAGTTTCTGTACATTTCACACACACACACACACACACACACACACACACACTCCATATACAAAGCCTACATTGTACTAGGATCTCTCTGTTTAATTTTCTTGTAATAGCAAAGGATAAATGTAACCAATGAGTCAGAGTACTGACCTTCAGTTACCTCCATATCTTAGTAGAAGGAGTATGAATTTCATTTGAGAAGAACTCCTGCAAAGGCCTGTGTGTCTTGACTGCTCACTGTGTGAACATGTCTTGCAATATGTAAATACACTTTTGAAAAGCTGTCCATTGTTATTAAAGTAATAATGTATAATAATTAATACCTAACTTCTGACTCTTAAATGTGGAATAAATGTGAACACATACATGCATGATTGTTTGCATGACCTAGCTGCTAGTTCCCCTTTTGCCTTGAACAAGCTTGTGCCTATTCTCATTGCAATGCAGTTTATTTTGGAAGATAGGAAGAATTAATATGCAAACAGGGCAGTTTTATTTTTTTTCTAGTCCCCACACTGAGCTGATATCAAGAGGATTTTGCTGAGAATAGCTCTTGAAGTTTGGTTTTATATTAACAGGAAGCAGAACAGCAGTTGTGGCTTGAGCAAACTGCATACAGGAAGTCTGACACATGCCTAGCACTTGACTTCTGTGTTATGCTCTTAAGTTCAGAATTGTTTTCTTGTGTTTAACGTGCACCTTAAATGTAGATCAATGGCAGCTCAGAAAGAGCTGCAGGGTAGCTCAAGCTCAGGCACTGCTAATGCTTTGCAGAGACTAGAAGGGTTTGCCAATAGACTTTTTCACAGGCATTCCAAGGGTTCTGCAAATGAACTGAAAGTAGCTCTGGAAAATGAATCTCCTTGTTTATCTGAATTTGTTGCACTGTGGGACAGATCAAGTAAGTATGTAGAAGTTACTTGGTTTGCAATTGCAAGATATAGATTATTGTACAATAAATATAGAAAAATATTGACAGCTAAATTGATGAGTTAAATAATTAGCAGGTTGATCCAAGGCTGTATGTAGTTTTGTTTGTAAACCACTTAAAGAGTACATACTACCAGCTGTTAGCTGTCTTGTGTTAGTTTATTAACTTGCATGCATTTCTGTTTATTTTTGATCTATGATTCTCCATTATTTAAAATTGGTTTCTTGAAGCTGTAATGGTGGATTTAAATACATTATTGTTTGTTCTTACACTTAAACTTTGTAAGAGACTTACAATGTGATAGACGTTAACTATGATCAAGCAGCGTTGGCCCTATATTGAAGCAGGCCTATGCGTGCAGAGCCTGTTGCAGTGTGGGCTCCATGCACATTAAGAGTGGTGTGATGTGCAAGAAAGGATGACCAGTATGTACACTTGTGCAGTACCTCTTGTTGTATCTGATGTGGATAGTCTTTTCCATTGTACATGAAGTTTTTTTTTTTTTTGCATACGCTTATGTTGCATTCATTAAATCATTAGATTGAGTTCATAAAGTAACAAACTATATATGACCTTGTTTTTAATTTTTGCTGGCATTTCAAAATTGATGCCACCAGTTCATAAAAAGCAGCATTGCAAATACAAGAGTATTCATTTTCAAAAAAATGTTGAACACACCAAATATTTATTAAATTATACTATTTTAAACGTATTTTGCTATATAATAGCAAAGTATCCATGGGGCATAGGTTCCAAGCCCCCCAGCAGATGTCTGAAAGTCCAGATAGTAGTGAACACTATATATTGTACATGCATGATTAAGCAAAATTAGGGTTACTTGAACACAAGCATTGTGATACTGTGAGAGCTGATCTGATAACTGAGGCAGCTGCTAAATGACTAACGGCTGCATAGCATACACAACATGGATACTCCAGACAAAGGGGTGATTAACATCCCAGGCTGGACAGCACAAGATTTCATCACATTACTCAAAATGGCCCACAATTTATGAATTTTTACTGTATTTCTGGAATTTTCTGTTTAATTTTTTGACTGCAGTCAACCGCGGTTTAGTGAAACCACAGTAACTGAAAGAGCAGATATGAGGGTCTTACTGTATTTGTAAGTCATCCTTCTACAATGGAAAACAGAGTGACATTTTAGTCTCACAATAACCATGTGATTAAGAGTTTTTTGAGAGTTAAATTTTGGCAATTAGCTCCTTAGCTGAAAAGATTTGAACCTAAGAACACATCCTTACAGAATTGCTAATCAGTAGACAGAGTACCTTCAGAGCCAAAATTTCTGTCTATCTTGCCAGCAGGAGCCAGGCAGGGTAGGAAGAGGGTAGAAATGAAAATGCTTTCCCTCCCTCCATGTGTGTGCGCGTCTATTTAATTGTCCTCTTGGCACAGTGGAAAGACTTGAGAATCCTAAAGATCTTGGCTTCTCCTCCCTCCACACTGACCATCCCACTTTCTTTTTCCTTTACCTAAGCTGGTGGCAGCAAAAAAGTACAGCCACAGTAATGCTTTCACTGGCAGCTGGGGGAGTGTTAAAAGTAATGTAGCAAATAGAATGCACATGATTTTCCAAGCCAACTCTCAGTAAACCAGTAAAATGAGAAGGAAAAAAATTGTAAATTTTCCAAAATCTAAGCTGAAAATCTATTTTGAAAATCACAAGGGAGAACACTGGATTTCCATTTGTACTTAGCTTTTAGTGCCCTGGGTGCTTCCAACTCTTTTACTTCTGCTTGGTATTTCAGCAGACTCAGTGTAATTAGATTTATTCAGGTTTGCTGTCTTTAAGAGTTCATGGTAGGAGTACAAACATGCAAAAATGCAGTGAAAGAGACAACAGAAGGTGGTGGTGGTTTTTTCTTACCTGTCAGGTATTAGGAATATGATCAAGAAAATGGCTTTTTAGTATAGTGTGAATAAATTTCTGTGTTAAAATAGAGTTTGATATTCTCAGTCTCTGTCAAGTTTATCACAGATCTCCTCTCTTTTAATCTATGCATATTTGCCTAATTTGTTTGACAAAGTATCATATGTGAAGTATAGTGAATAGTTTCTTTTGAAATTTATTATTAATAATTGTGCACATGGATTGTTATGAAGCCCTTTTGTGATCACAATAAGCAAATAATGTGTATAGTTCTGTTCAAGTATAAACAGAAAGTAATAAACATACCTGTTTTTATAAGAACAGTTTTAATGTATACTAGGAAACCCCAACTGTAGTTCAGGTTTAAAATGTTCAACTGAGAAGATTAATGTAGATAAATTTCTGAATTGTTACTGATGTGATACATGCTTATCTTCAAAATCATATTGAATGATAATTTATTTTCCAAAAACAGAAGAAACTAAAATTGTCCACATCACTGTACTTAAGCAGCTGAGAACAACATAATTTCATGTTTTCCACTTCTGAGAACTAGGTATCAGTTACCTGAAGAATTGTTAGATATTTTATTCTACACCCACTGATTCCAGACTTTACTATATGAAGCTATGTATTTTGAGTGTTCTGACTCAATACAATTTCAGTTTTAAAAGTGGACAGATTGCTTGTAATATTAAATAAAATGCATAGGGCACCATCCAGTGCTCCAGTGTAGGCAACCTCTGGTACAATGCCAATAGTATTTACTGGTGCAGGGAGTTTTCCATGTAATTTTATTACACCAGCTAATACTATTGCCATTGTGCTAAAGGCCCTTTACACCTTATATCAAGGGCATAAATGGAGCAGCAGTGTTGGATGTGCCCATAGTTTGTTACATGATGCAGTGTCTTAAAAAGATCAGGTTTTATGTGCAGGTAGTAATTTTATGCAGATGGCTTTGTATGGCCCATTTCGGAATAATTGTCTTAGCTATCTTGTCTTAGCAGACTGGAGATCAGTAATAATTGTTTTCAGGTCCAGACTGAATGCAGGTACCATGATTGAGGCCCCTTCTAGTGTTTTAGTTATTATTGATACTGTATTCTTTTTTATTTTACATATTCTAATAAGTTTCAAAGCCACATAGGGTTGGCTAGCTGAGGCACTGTATGTTATTACCAGGAACCTTCTTATTGACTAATGAGATTTTCTTCCTAGAAAGTTTGCTGAGGTTCTCATCTTGTGGGTAACATAAAATATAAATACATTAAGAGTACCAAACATGGTTAGGATTTGCAGTATTGTATTAAAATACTTCAAAATCCCCTTAGATATCCAAGTGCTCCTCAAAAGGCAAATCTTGTAGACAATATTGAGACTAACAATTTGAAAGTAGGTAAGCTCATATGATGAAAAATATATTGTAAAGTTGTATATGCCTTTTTTTGACATATCCTATTTGTGAAATGTCTTCTTAAAGAGGAAGTTGCATATCTGTGAGTTGTCAGTAGTTGTGGTCTAGTAATGTGAACTGAAGGGCTGGAGATCATTCTGTTTCTTTGCCCAGCACTGACTTCCTCACACTGCATTTTACTTATTCTATGACAGGCTTAACATTCAGCTTTTGAGATGTGATATTATCTCTATTAATTCTAATTTTAATGTGTGATATGAGAGCAATGTAGATTTTTAAAAATCAGTTTGCATAGACTCCTGCCTACAATTTAGAAGCATACCTCTGTGATGCTATAATGATATAAAAGAATATTATTTATGTTTTACAGTTTTTGAGAATTAGGTTCTTCACATGGCTTACCTTTGTTAACAGAACTGTAATAAAATACTTATTAAACTCCTGTTCAATATATGGTCCTCTTTATCACAGAAGCATTGCATTCTAATATGTGGAAACCCTATTGTGGCTGGCAGATTTAGCCATAGTTTGTTTTCTTATTCATGGTTAATTGTGCTGAATACCATGGGTCTGTTGTGACTAAGGTATGTGTTTTAGTGTCTGCCCATACATTTGGTAAACTTACACTGTCCTAATCAGGGTAAAAGTAACATCAGTGGCTTAATATTATGTCTGCACCAGGTCAGGGGTTTATCTTAACAGAAAGGTTTAGATTTAGATCAACTCATTTCCTGATGGGTATCCTTAGAGAAATAATTCTCTGTTGTAGTTCTTTAACTGTAACATGAAAATAAGGTTAGGATTATTCAAGAAAACAGCAAACTGTTATAATTCAGGCTATACATTTAAACCATGCTTTTATGTTGGAGCTACTTGCCTGACTCTCTGAAAATGACCTGTGTCAGTAATATGGCACTACTGTAGCCAGGTAGGTATGGGTAGAGTGAGTGATACCAAGTAGTTTGCTTGGTTGAGCTTTTATTTGTAAGCATGGCAGTAAATGTTATAATGGAAAAAGTTGTGTTTTCTGAGCATTTGATACGATACTGTAGAGCTTCCAGTAGAAAATTCTGAGTTGTGTGCCTCTGGAGAAATGAAGTCCTGAAGAATCATTTGTATGAAATACATAGTGATGTTTTTCATGTGAATAGATTAAAGCATTAGGAAAAACTAGTGGTTGGGTACAAGCAGACCGATAATTCTTCTCTAAGGTTGCTATGGAAACAAGCAGTGCTTGATATAATTGGGAACATCTTAAAACATCCTGGCGTTTTCTTTTCTCTCTCTGCCATTTTGCGATGCTGTCGATGATTATAGGTAATGCTGGCTCAGGAACAAGTAGTTAATGAACATCACTATTTGAATATTGATCTATTCACCACTGGCATTTTTATTGGATAGCTTTACTATCTGAAAACTGCCTGGATGAAAGCAAGCTCCCTGGATTTGTTTGTCTTCCAGTTCTAATAGCTGTATGTGAGGATGCCAATGCTGCTACACTAGAGACTAAATAATTAATTCACAGGACAAGTATTACTAGCAATATGCTTCCAAAAACTAACCTTTCAATATGAATGGTAAGTCATTCACATTGTTGTTAATGTTTTAATTTCTTTCAGTCATGGATTTACTTGTTTTCATTTTTTTAAAAATTGACAAAAATGTCCTCTGTGCTACCATACATTTTCATGTGCATTTTTCTCCTTTCATAATCTGGATATAATAAAGAAGGTTTTTAAATTGCTCAATACTTAATGATTTAATGTTCTAAAAAGCTTCAGAGTACAGCATGTTATCCCATGGCAGCTTTAGATATACTATCATTTATAGTATAGCTGATGCTTTTTTGCACATTTGTCTGTTTTGGTACGTATAATTGATATTCAGTGATTTTAAATAAAATCTTCAAAGAATATTCTAAAATTTATTTCAGTTTGTCTCCTTTTGGCATCTTTCATAAATCACATGTACATTTCTACAAATTATATTTAAGTAATAATGAATTTTATAATTTCCAAAATGTTAAGTGTTTTACTTATGCATATAAGATAGATTTTGCTACAGATATCTTCTTAAGGATTTATTTGTGTGTATCTGGGTATACACACTTTTCAGAAAGGTGCTGGCATTCAAATTGAAGCTGATTTGGTGAGGTAGTGAGAGAAATGCAGTGTTCTGTTTGCTAAATTGATATTTGTGTGTATTTTTGGAAAAGTAAGCTTGATTTTGAGATCATTTAAAGGGTAGAGTGAAACAATATAGATTGTCTGCCCCTTAATTCATTCATTAACTATGAATTAAGTAAGAAAAGTAAGAAGCAAAATACCTATAGTACAAAATATTCTGTTTTTAACAATATAATCTTGTGTTTAAATTGTGGGTGCCTTTAAAAAGGGCATCATGCACTTTGAATTTTCAGAAGTACTTTTTAAAATTATATAAAATTATACATATATTTAACAATATATGAAATTATCTTTATATTTTGTAATTTATTAAATATTTTATAAAATTACAAGCTCTTAAGCAGTGTAAAAATGCAATTGAAACAGTAAAACTGTTTATAAATTTTGATAATTTGGATAGCTATTTATAGCTATTCCATAAAAGACAAGGTTGGTACAGAAGATAACAACTGAAATATGCTTATCTGCAATGTAGATATAATGTTCTAAGAATATTTATTCTGTGTAAAATAAATTGCCTTCCCAGTGGTTTACTCTTACAATCATAGAACAAACACAGGGTGCGATGTGAGGGGTTTCTGTGTGGGGGAGGGAGTGGATATACATGCAGAACAGGGATCTGGTTCAGACACCTGTCTGATTTAGTCATGGTAACTGCATATGCAGTTTACATGGTAGCTGTAAAAAAAAAAAAACTTCCCCCAAAGGATTGTAAGCTGATAGATTTATCTTGATTTTTTTCCTCCTTTACCTAAAATAAATGATGCTTTTTCTGTGTTCTGTTGCATTTTAGATATTTTCTTGAACAGAGTTTAATCATTCAGTTGAGTACAAACAACATGAAGAAACAGGTTTCTAAACAATGATCCCCATGTTGGATCAGATCTCTTGCATATGAAAGAATACCTCACAGCAGTTAAACTGCATTCAGCATCTGGGGCTAAGTGCAGGGTGATACGTGTTCATTTGTAAACATGAGTGTAACCCATAATGGATAGATGGTGTACTAAGCTTTATTAGATAATCAGGTCAGATGATATTCTTACGCTATCTTATGATCCGGAGGAGAGAACATGCCTGTGCTGTGGGTTTTCAAGGAAAAATTGAACTGGAAATATTTCCTATGCAAAGCAGGTTAATTTGCATAGGATAATCCGTATCAGAATATTTTCAGATTACATCTGGACATTTTGGATGACTTAGAGCATAGTTGTTTACTTATAGTAAACTACATGATAAGCTATGTATTTTTTTTGTCCCAATATACCCCAAGTACCTAAAATATTGCGGGGGGGAGGCAATTAAAGCACACTTAATGTGATTTAAATGTTATATATAAATTAGAATATTTAAATAGAATATCATGTACTTCCTTTCAGCTATTTTAATATAAGGAAAAAACCCTCAAAGTTAATAAAACTGTTGACATAACTGTTTTTTGCAGTTGGCTTCTATTCATTCCTAATAATGAACATATTAGTTAACATAATAATAAACATCAGAAAAGTAAAGCACTAGGGAAAAGATCCTGCCCCACATGGTTCAGTCTCTACTCAAGGCATGCCTGTGTGGTTGTAATGTTTGAATATGTTGCATTCATATAAAATCCAACACACTTAGGACTGAACTAAAATCTGGAGATGGTCTAGGTTTATACATTTGGCTTTATAAGTATATATACTTGACTGAAATCTTATACCCATGTGTGGACACCTGGAGCTTTAGAGACAGGATATGAATGATCTACCTTGCATTAGGAGAAACAGATCTTGTCTAGAATCAATATTTTTTAGAAGGGGGAGTCTAAATCTAGCCGACAAATTTGTCGTCTGATCAATAGTCTACCCTGTCAGATGCTTTACAGAATTTACATGTCCACATCTGTGAACCAGAGCGTGGTTAGTAGAGGTGAGAAGTTTACTTACCAGTGGCTGTCATCTGTAGATTCATCTTATCCACTCTTTTCTAAGCTGGTATACAAGAAGTCTTGAACATACTATTTCAAAGAACATCACTCCCTCCATTTCTGAAAGACCAGAAATGACTTCAGCAGACCCAATGAAAAGTGTGCGAAGGGGTACTTCTAGTGGTCAGAATAAAGGATCCAAAGCAAACTATTGAGCATGCTCATATTTTCCTATTGTTCCTTTTTTTTTTACTTTTTTTTTACTTTTTCAATGGCTCCACTCATGTGTCTTCATGTTTTCCTCGTGGGCTGCATTCAGAGGTCATGTTTTGAATTCTCTAAACCATAAGCTGGAGCATTGCAAACAAGTGCTGTGGTCAGGAATCAAACTGAGTTCTCCAGGAGAGAGCATACAAGTGCAGAACTCATTCTCAGCCATAGTTTGGGAGATTTGATATGTGACATCTAAATGAATTTGTAATGTATGTTTACATAGCTCTTAACTGAGGTGGGACTCAACTGGTGTCTTTGGCAGACTCATCCAGTGTAATTCACTGGAATTAGAATTTTGAGAAAGTAATAGTACCATGTTAGTGCAGTTACTCCAACTTTAAAAAAAAATATAGGAAGAAGCTCTGTATACTCCATGGAAAAGTTGGTAGTCTGTTGGAAATGTTGTGGGAGCAAATGTGAGATGTCATACCTATGTGTGTTTTATTTCAGACAGACAATGGGACTTATCTGCTTATTGTCTGCAGCCCTCCAAAATTCTCTTCTTGGGGTCAATGTTTCCTCTTGACTAGACAGTGGGTGGGGAGGGGTGGAAAGATCCAGGAGGCCATGACTGGTTGTTTTAAATTTGCAGTAGAGCAACAGGCCTAATACAGAGAAAGAGGCATGGGTGTACTAGGATTCTTGCCCAAGGGGAAAGGGGACATGCAGGTGGAAATACCTTTCCAATCATGCATAAGATATGATCCATATGATCTCACAACCAGATCACTCACTTTTTCTCATAAAGATATGTACATGCACATATTCCAAGCATTATGTAAAAGTAAAAAGAATTTAAAAAAAATGATGTACTTGAACAGGGTTCCTTAATGATCCACACACATTCCAGTAAGTGAATTTTCTAAATGCACATGCTTTCGTTACAAATCTTTTGGACCTTAAGTTGTTCATGCCTGTATAAAGAATTATTCTTACTAGAAATACAAATTGAAGTTGGTCCAAACATTGGCTTGATCTCAGTATTGCAGGTAATAAAATAATTCCTGACATCAAATAAATGTGTTTCCTTTAATTTGAAAGTGAGTTCAACTTGTAAGGAAGTCCTTGGGCTCATTAATTTGAGATGTTAAAATAACATGGTTTAATTCAAAGGCACTGAACAGTTGTAAAGTTGAACAGATTCTGCTTTATCAGAGGATATTTTGGAAAGAAAAGAATAAAGTGTTACATATTTTGATACTTCTGAGGCAATGTTTTAGTGCCGTGTCTAAGAATATTGTTTAATTTTGAACACTATAAATGTATTAGAACTCATGCATGTACCTGAAAAGCTGACCCTAGGCCTTCTGAAACCATGGAGATAAAAAATAATAAACATTACTTCTCCTCTATGATCATATTGAGCCAATCAATTATTTCCCAAAATAATTTTCTGACATTACCTAAGCACTCATTTGAGATGCCTGAATTCCTACCATTACTAAATTAATATTTTTTAAAAGTGCACCTTTCAGTCAGTTATCTGAAACTATATTGATAGCCAGTTACTTTTAGGTAGCCCCTTTTCTCTTTCACCTGCAAGTGGTTTTTTTTTTACATGTAAAATGTTAACATGGAACAGGCCTTTTTTGGTTTAAAAAAGAAGTAGTCTGTATTATGACCAGATGTTAGGGTTCATAGTGCCGCATCCATAATAGTTATTCTGAATTGGATTATATGTAGACCTAGCATAGTTGCCTTACTATAAACAAACTCCAAAGGCTTGTGAACCATTCAAAGGAAAGTTTGTGATATGAAGTAGATGTTTTAATATCCTCTGTTCCTTCTTTCTCCTTTCTTCCACTTCGCACTTCTACTGTATGCCTTTAACCGAGAAATTCCTGTATTGAATGTGCCACCAGCAGTCAACTCTTATATGCAGCCCTAAGTACCAGGACTAGTTTCCTGTCATTGTTCTCCTTCATTCCTATGTCACAAAAGGCAGCTGTGTGATTTTCAGTCCTGCTGCATTCTGCTACTCACTAGGGTGTGGAAGGGGTGTTATCCATGCAGCTGCCTCAAAAATATAGCTCAATGTCATGTGCAGCTCAGTCTTCCTTATGTCTTAAAGGTCCAGTAGTTGAACTTTACTGCCGAGTTTGCCAGCCAAGGTTGACTGGTGCAAATTGCACCTGGCCATTACAGAAAATAAATTGCAGTGCTCATTGAGGCTTTAGATGAGCAATGAGGAAAGGGTAACAAAGCATAGTAACAAGGAAATTTTCTTCAATTTGACTTATCCAGAACTATAGTGAGAGAATCTAAAAGCATTTCCATTAAACCTTAACTGCTCTTTCAAAATATGAACAAACTGTTAGAATGTTTATAGCTTTTAAACATAATTTCACAAGGAGGTTTTACACACATTTCTAATACTCAGACACTGAGAACATGCCTCCTGGACTTCAGTTTGAAACAGTCTTGGGCGTGACTCATACATTTATTTCCATGGTAGTAAAGTTTGTGCAAAGTAATTAGAGCCTCTCATTTCATATAAGATGCTTTTGTCAAATACATGTCCCATATAAACACTTCCAAAACTCAGGGCTTCTTTAAAAATGATAGTGGATTTCTGTGTAATCTTGTGAGCTCAATTGACTCAGTTTAGTTGTGAAATACTTGAGCTATGATCCACGGTGATGGTGACAATGAGGATAAGAGTTTGTCATTAAATAATACTATAAAAAGATGTATAACCCTAGTTGAGCAAATAGGCAGATCTAAATAGGTAATGGAAACATAACTTCAGGTGTGATTGCTACCATACCTATAATAAAATTTTGATGGCTGTACTTTGTGTGTAAATAAAACCAAGTAGACAGGGTGTTCTCCTTTGTTCAGAAGCATCTTCTGTTTACATAGACTTGCTATCAGTTTTGAGCCCAGTCTTGTTTCATTGACTGCCTGATTATTACCCCTTTTACTTAAATAGTTGCTGTGGAAACTTAGGCTTTGGAAAAATAGAATATTTGTGTTAATGTAAGAGGTTTCTCTTCTCTTCTCAAAACATACATAAGGGTTGTAAAACATGATGGAGAATAACAATTTCTTACGATTGTTGGACAATTGTAGTTACTCTTTTCAGGTTTGATGTGTTAAGCCTAATGTGTTACTCTAAATTTTACTTGCTTTAAAAAGAGAAATTTGCCGGTCTAATCAAACTAGTGACTGTTTGGCTTTCTTCTCCTGCAACACTCTTCTAGAGCATGGGATCCATTGCCCATGAGATCACTGAAATACTTGGAGTAGCAAGTCTCAGAATAACTTCTGAGCCTAAATAACTTCTGAGCAGAAGATGGAATGTAGATGTATTCACAAATTGTGAAGTGTGTGTTCTTCAGTCAGTGCTGATTACTGGGTTTTAAGGCACATGTTACATATTTTCTGTCTCACTTGAAAGACATCTTTGTGTTGAAAAACATGCACCCTGAGGGCATAACTAGCTGAAGCTCTGGGCTACATGTTTGCCTCCTCTTAGAATTGCAATTTTATTACCAGGGAATAAAAAGGAATAAGGATGTCATTTACATTACACTGTGTTTTCAAACCAGTGAGTGTTTAGTATTGACACATTACAAGGAAGAAGATAGGCATTGAAACTTCAGCAAGCTCTCATAACTTATTTTAGTACCTGAAAATGTGGGAAGTGGGAATGTAAAAAGAGTTTCAAATAGCAACAGAATAAGAAACGAGTTTTTCTTCCCAATGGTGCAACAGCAAATGAGCTTCCTAAAAAAAATGCAGGTGCTTTCTTTCCTATTAAGCCCTTTTCCACCTGTGTAAATTGCATGGTTTATGCCAATTTCCTTGCTCATAGTGCAGCAGGGGGGCAGAGATGTCTGCCATGTGCGGTCTTCAGAGAATCTTTGTCTTGGTCGTAGTGGTGGTGGCAACTGGAAAAAAAGCATGCCTTCTTTTACAGCCAGGCATATCCTGCTGGAATCCTTAGATTTTATTTATTTATTTAGGATATTTATATGCCGTCCTTTGCAAAAGCCTCAGGACAGCTTACAGAGGTAAAATACAAATATCACCAAACATAAATAAATTATCCACCCACTCTGGCTGCGGTTAAAATACAATGGTAAAAATACAATATTAAAACTTATTAAAATGTTGATCACTTAAAAAGGTCTTAACCTGGTGCCAAAAAACAGCGCCAGGCGGACCTCTCTGGGGAGCGTATTCCATAGAGCGCATTTCCATTTTATGTAGTACCTTGCTTTATGTTAGAGTGCTTAGAATATAATGGTTGTGATTTTATTTTAGTTTTCAAATGGAAATTAATTTGTTGTCTGATGCTGGGTGTTTGATCAGGAACTGGCAACAAGGAGCTGGCATTTGGCCAAAGCACATGTGGTTATTTAGATTTGAAACAATTTTATTTTCTTGCTGTTTTAAAATAAATTCTGCAGAGGGAGGCTTTTATGCAGGAGTGCCAGCATGCTGAAACTGCTCCTAAGCACTGTTAGTACGATATAGTGCTGAATGTGCAAGCATGAGAGGTACAAGGAGGAAGAGGCAAGCAATTCATAGCTCTTAACCAGGCTTGTGCAAATACGGGTGTGTTTCCTCTTTATTTTTTAAAATTTAATTTATGTTGCTGTTTAATTGGCTGATGGCCTTGTCCTTTAGTGCAAATTATTTTGGAGATAATAAGAGGGTACAACTACAAATAGCAATATATTAGTATGGTAAAACTTGTTCAGTAATGCACTTTAACTCTTAATTTCCAGGTTTTGATTTACAGTCTTCTATTAGCAAATCAAACCATTCAGCTCGGTTCCCAATGGTTAATAAACATAAAAAGGGCAGATGTGGGGTGATGTTTCCTCACAAAGGCTTAGGTTAATCAAGGACCACTTTTCAGCAATCTTTAGCACATAAACTTGGTTCTCAAGTAACTAGCCTATAGCTTATTTCATCCCTAGATTGTTACATTCTGGGTTGCTGTGATGTATGAACTCTGCCATCATAATAACCTCTTGGTTTCTTAACCACAGACAAGTGTGAGACATGCATTGTCATTGCATATGAACCCAGAACCATGAGATCATGAGTTATATTGCCAGGCTTTAGAAGTGGTGGTTAAAGGTGTTGTAAAAAACCTCACCCACTCTGCATTCCATACACTTCTTCCTTATATGTCCTCATGCCCCTTAAGATCAGCGAGGGAGGCCCTGCTCCGAGAACCCTCCTTGAAGGAGGTAAAAAGGACATCTATGAGAGTAGGGCCTTCTCTGTGGTGGTGCCCAGATTATGGAATGTGCTCCCCAGAGAGGTTATTGATTGTGAGCCATCCCGAGATGCCTTGCATAAGGGATGGGATGCAAAAATTTTAAATAAATACATACATATATACATACATACATACATACCAGTACTTCAGAGCATCAGAAGGCTTTAGGGGTACAGGAAAGAATTGCACAGGGGAGAAGGACAGCAAACCAACCCAGAGATTGAGAAAAGAAACAGCTTGTTTAATCATCTGACATCAAAACCATGGAAAAGGCAATGAAACATGGGTTACCACAATATATGAGCAAAATCATTGCCACTGTATGTGAATTAAGTCTACATTATAAATTCACACATTCAACATTTGCCAGTAATTTTTGTGGACTTCTTAAAAATTCTAATAGAAATAATATACCACCTATACAATAATATAGCTAGGAATTACCCAGCATCCTGTTCACAAACATGTTTCATTATTAGTTTGAATACCATATACTGTCATCCTCTTTCTTTCTGTATCACTTGCACTTGTAAAAATCTGCTCTTAGATTCTGTAGTCGGAGAACACAAACCCTATAAGTCTTAAACTAGTCTACAGTATATCTTGAAAGTTTCGAAATAAACCTATGGACTGTCTTTTCCTTTAAATGTACTTTTTAAAAAGGTAGAGGGGAGGGATGTGTGGTTCAAAAGGGATAATGGGAAATTTTCAAAGCTACTTTGAGATTCTATCAAGGTTTTCTCCAAAACCACACATGCTTTTTATTTTATTAGAAGGTACATATTCCCTCTTGCCTCACAGTGGCCTAGTTCAGATCATCATCAAATCAAAAAGCCAGTGCAGTATAATGGTTAAAGGTGTAGATCTGCAACTCAGGTCAATCTTGGTTCTAGTCCTGTGTGGCCATGGAACCAACTGGGTGAATTTGGGCCTGTCACAGACTCTTGGCCCAACCTACCTCGCAGGGTTGTTGTGAGGATAAGCTTGAGAACAGGAGGAGGAAAATTATATAAGTTGCTTTGGGTTTGTTTAAGAAAAAAGCTGGATATAAATCAATCAGTAAATAAGACATGATAATTATTTAGGTAATAACCATGCTGCAGTGAGCTTCAAGCTTGTCTGAACATCCCTCTTTCTTCCCATGCAGGAGGAGGACAGTGAAAGCTTCTGCTGCCACTTTTGACTAAACCATTTCCTGTTACTGAATTCAAGGGACTATATATATATTAGTTAGCTGACATGCCAGGATATCAAATTGTAATTTAGAATCAGTCTTCCCTAACCTAGTGCCCTCCAGATCTTTTGGACTATGATTCCCAGAAGCCTTAGCATGCATAGCCAAAGACAAGGAAACTCAGGTGTTGTAGTCCAAAATATCTGGAGGGCATCAGATATTTGGGCAAATTATCATATAAATTGGGGCTAAGTCACTCATTTTACCTGCCTTCGTTTATTCCAGATTTATTGAGTTGAATATTTTGAACATAGTTGCAGTCAGTATGACTAGAGTTGAAAAAGGAAATAGTAACTTCAGAACTGTCACTTGAATTTATGTATCTATTCTATTGTTAAATTTATATCCTGCCCTTTTTTTTCAAGAATCCCAGAGCAGCTTACATGATCCTTTCCTCTCCATTTTAGTCTCACAACAACCATGTAAGGTAGGTTAGGCTGAGAATCAGTGAGAATCATGAAGCCACTCAGAGTATTTCTGAACATGGACTAGATCTGGGACCTCCTGAATCCCAGTCCAACACTCTATCCCATGCACCACACTTCCTGTTTAGCTATTGGAGTCTGAAATGTTACTGTGACCATTCAGGAACAGAAAGCTGAATCTGCAGCAATTGCTTATTTTAATTTATTTAATAACTCTGTATAAACATCCTTCACATCTTTGTATAGATTTAACCTCTATTTTTGTACTTGCCAACATACAGCTGGTAATGCAACATGGGAATGAAGTCTAGGGTTGCATTCCATAAGGGTGGAGGGGGACAGCTGTACACAAACTGCTACCTTAGTCACTTGCACTGATAAGCTGGCAAGTTACTTTTTTATTTCAAAATGCAGATGGTCTATTCAGAAATATTTGTGGTAGTTGCTGAAGATGCCAGAGCTGGACCGGATACTCAGTTTACCCCCATGCTCAAGTTATATTTTCATTATTTTGCAGCCCTTGAAATTTTGTCTTACATATGTTACTGAATAAGCAGTTGGAGCATTAAATCTCTTTATCAGTTCACCTGTTTTGTAATGACACCCCTAGTTTCTTGTGATATCCTGGTACATAATATGCTTATATCTATATTGGTTTGTTTGGGCACCTGTTGCTTTAAATTCTTACTAAAGCTCTTCTTTAACAACGGTGTGTGTATGGTTTTCAGTGTACTGTAATTCACAATTCTTATATTGGTTCATAATGTGAAAATGTGTTGCCTTCTGGTGGTCTTTTATGGAAATATTTATCTATCTATTTATTTATTTAGACTGATTCATTCTGAAAGCACATGAGAGTGCTGTGCATTTTGATGTCCATTCCCTAGGGGTCAGAATGATGGCGAGGGGGGGTGGAATAAAAAAAAAAACTTGATTTCTATGACTCTCATATGGAAAATATGTAAACCCTTTTTCTCTTTCTTTCTGCTCTTCATCACAACTGTGTGGGTGAATGTTCCTGCAAATCCTTGGTGAAACCTTTAGAAACTTTTGGTATGCTCATTCTTTCATTAGAGCCCAGAGTCATTGACTATATTATCAAATTATGAAAAGGGAAACTGTAATTATAATACTCAAGGCATGACTAAAATGTGCACTGGGGTGGACGTTCAGTGGTGGAAGGTCATATGATGGATCTTGGATGACTCCTGGATCTTACATAACCCCTTTCAGTGAAGTAAAAGGGGGGAGTTTGGTGTTTTTCTGAGAACAGGTAACCATTGCCAACTAGTAAAATGATTATTCTTAAGTGTCTAGTATTTTGGATAAAGTACTTTGGTAATCTGATAAAAGAGACAGGCAGACACCTGATTAAGTCAAAGTTTAAAGAAACTGAGGGATCTGAACATTATAATTTTACCTGTGTCCCCTTTCTTTGTAGTTTTGCATATTAAAAATTTAAACAAATTTAAAAGCAGTAAGCAATGCAATAAAAATAGAAGTGATGCAGATGCAGCCAAAGCAATTCTTTTTTTTGTTTTTAATATTATTATATTCTTGACATAAATAACATACAGAAGAAGTATATTTAAAAAGTAAAATAAAATAAAATAGAATAAAGTTGCCAAGGGATTTTGAACAAGTATAACCAATGCATTCAAACCCACAATTTTCAAAGAGACAAAAATATCCATCTTTCTATCATTCACTACTCTATATAAGTTATTATTCTATATACTGACAAATTTTCCAATTGCTTCAAATCAATTATAAATCAACTACTTTTTAAAGAGCTTCCTTTTACATCCTGTTAATTGAACTGGGTATAATAGAATTTCCATTTGTTATTAAATTATTCATTCGATCTTCTATTTACATAATTAGTTAATTTTGCCATCACTGGCTATTCTGCCAGCTTATTTTTGCAATCTTCAATTATTGGAGATTCTGGCATTTTTCATTTAGAGGTAATTTTAATTCTTGCTTCAGTTGTCATATAGTTAAATACTTCTTACATATTATTTGAAAAAGTCTCCAGCATTATAGTCAAAGGAATATTCTTAAGACTCACAGGAAACTTAGTTTTAAAGGTTTTTTGTATTTCTTCATATATCAATTTCCCAAATCTTTTAATTGTTTCAGCCAAAGCAATTCTGAAACGGCTTTACAGCACAATTCTGTACATGTTTACTTAAAATTAAATCCAAGTCCTAAGCCGTTTAGGGCTTTATAAGTCATCCTCAGGAACTTAGGACCTGGATATTTGAAGGTGCACCTCCCTATTCCTGCCTGACCTCTTAAGATCTTGAGCAGAGGTCCTTCTTCAGGAGCCAAGAAGATCAGAAGAGTGGCTACCTGAAGGAGGGCCTTCTCTGCAGTGGTACCCTGGCTGTGGAATGGGCTTTCCAGAGAGGTGTGCCTGGCGCTGACACTTTTTTCATTTAAGTACCAGGCCAAAACCTTTTCTTTTTCCCAGCATTTTAAATGTGAGTATTGTTTTTAACATTGATTTTATATATTATTGTGATGCTGTGTCTTATTTATGTTATCGCCACCCTGAGACACTGAAGGGCGGAATGCAAACATTTTAAATAAATAAATAAATCTAAATCCCAGTGTATTCAGTAGGGTTTACTCCTAACACTTTGTGCTTTCACAAAACTATAATCTACCAAAACTTGCAAAAGCCTTTTGAAGTGCATGTTTTAATGAGGTAGCAGAATTTACTGAGTGATAGCCAGTCAGCTATCCCTTTCTTGAAGGAACGTGAGGCAGGACCTTCTCAGGTAACCATAGTAAGTGGAATAGATCATAAAGGAGTAGGATTTCCCCAGAGTCTACAGGGTGTGGACTGTAGAGTTTATCCCAGAAAAAAATAGGAAGCCCATTCAGTTGCAGAGAAAGCATAATTCTTATTCATACTCTAGACAAACATGAGCTGGTGCATTACCTTAAGCACCTAAAGCAATGTGGATTCATTATGGAGTATGCAGTGTGATATCTAGGTTCCAGATTAAATGTATACTTAAATGTATACATTAAATGAATACTTGTGTTTCCCATGTATTTTCTTAATTCAAAACACCATAAACTTGTTCATCAATGGATAATGGTTGTTAAGGTGAGCTTTTATCATTCTTAGGTGCACTTTGACTCGGAATACCATAATCAGGGTTCCATTGTAGTGAGCATTGCAAATATTTGAGTGTGAAACATCTCAACAGAATAGATGCTTTTACTGTAGAAGATTACATGGGTCAGCATCCCAAGAATTACATACCAGCTTCAGGATATAATGAGCAACCACCCCAGACTATGATATGGCATGCAAGGATAGTCTTCAATGGTAAAGGATTTTTTTAAAGTTTCACAGGATTAAATCCCAAGTGCCTTGTACAGATAAATGTCATTACTTTGATCAAGCAAGATGATTGTTCCTTTCCATGTGCATTAAAATCTACCAGTGAAGCATCTTACAAAAAGAAAGTATGCAATAGGAAATACTTAGTCCATGTTCCATTTTCATCTTTAGAAAGATAGGAATTCTTATATGGCTAAAAGATAATAAAATGTTTAAGACATTGGTTATACAATTCACTGGGATCTGTTCCTGAGCATAAGATGTTGGTGCAGTGGGAACATTTTCCAATCTCTTTATGGGAATCACTATTATACATAAACTAAGTCTTGTTTCCCTACCAATATAACACCACAGAATGTCTGTGGAAGGCGGACCATGTTCTAGCCACCTCAGATAGGATTTTCTGTCTGTTCAATCCAGAATTGACAGATACCCTTCGCTTGAAATAGAAAATGTTACAGAATAACCTGCTCTGGCTTGACTAGTAATATGGAAAGATTTTTAAAAAATATAAAGGTAATCACTATACATCTTAGTGCACATTTTACACAGACATGCAGAATGTTGACTTGCAATGCAAAATTAGTACTCCAAAGTAGTCTCTGACTGTGGGCATCTCTAATGTGCAATTTTGTAACCCTATGTTTTGCCTTTGCTTTCAATAATGCTGTGCATCTGAATCTGAGCTTGCAAACAGCCTTTAAGCAAAAGTGATGCAGTATAGTAAAGAGAGCTGTTTGCTGCCAAAAACCAACAAGAAATGGAGGGGTATTTTGGGGGAAGTTTGTTTGTTTTTATGATATGCAGCAGTCCATCTATGCAATGTCTGCATCACCTTAAAGTCTGCACGTGTGTACAGTGGTGTGGCCTGTTAGATTTAAACTAGTTTGAGCAAATTGTGCTGAAATTTAGTTATCAAAATTTATAGACAACTATTAGAAATACAGTAGAAATCTTGCTTCTTATGTAGAGTGTGAGTTTAAACATACCAGTTTATCAGAACTTTTAAAAACCAGTCTTAACATGATTTTAAATAATTTGACTATTTGACTATTATTTACTGAATTGTACTAAAGTTTTTTTATTTTATTTTTGCTTTCAGTGAAAGAGTTTCTAGCCAAAGCCAAAGAAGATTTTTTAAGAAAATGGGAAAGTCCTCCTCAGGTGATGAACTATTTAAATTGGCACTGACATATAATTCAGTCCTTTGCATTTAGAAATAAATGAGTCACTTTTACATCCCCACTTTCATAAAATGCATAATGAAGACTCCTACAAAAGCATAAGGTATCATGCAAAGGAAAATCTAAAAAAATGTATGAACATAAATACACATTCATTACTGAGCATTTAGCCAAAGAAATAAGTTTTGTTAGTCTATGCACAGAAAATTAATTTGAGCACTGTTTATGTAAAGCAGCCTTCCCCAACCTTGCAGTTTCCAGATGTGTTAAAGTACAACTTCCAGCATTCCTGACAGTTGACCATATTGGTTGGGGCTGATGGGGACTAAAGGCCAAAACAACTGGAAGGTACCAGCTTGGGGAAGACTGCTCTACCATATGGTAGAGATTGCATGAGAGTTCATGTGCCTCCTCATTCTGATAGTTTTTTGAGATATACTAAAATATGCTGTGTGGAACAAATACCATTCAGCAAGTGGTTGCTAGAGTTGCATTTAAAGCCAGATCCTGAGCTTGTATAATGAATAATGAATTTATGCAAAACATATAGATCCCAGACTGAGATGTTGATCAGAATTCTCCTGAAGTTGCTATTTCTAATCCTGAAATCAGGATCTCTAATGCTTGGAGTCAAAAGCTGAATTTTATTTCCTTCTATTTTCTCCATGTGGTAATTTGGTATAAATTTCCTTACACCTAAAGAAATGCATGATTATAGTTTATATCATTTTATATTATATAATATGTAAATCTGCTCTTTATATCTTAAGGCTAATGTGTTAGTGGATAAAGTCATGCCTGTTCCAAGAGACAGAGATAAACCAATGAGTCCAGGAAATCTGAATCCACAGTGACAGGGGAAAGTGCAGAACTCTACACACACACACACACACACACACACACACACACGCACGCACGCACGCACGCACTTTGACAATCTCCCGAGTGCAGACCTTTTAAATATCTCCTGTAGAGTAAAATGAAAGGCAATGACTTCAGTGGGGGAAAAACATAACAGATCAGAACTAGGAGGGTCTCATTGTGAGGTGGAGGGAAGCCACTTGATCTTAGTAAACTCCAACTGTCCCTTGCCATGCTGGAGCTCTAGTAAGTAATTGCCCTCTAAAAGATGCTCCTCATTAGAAACACTGTTGTGACAAAATTAGGGCTAGGTTGGTACATGAGTGAAATACGGATATTTCAGTGTAGCCCGCGTTTGCCCTGTCCTAGTGAGAACTAATCTTAGCACAGTGTCTCAGCTTTTCAAACTAAATTGTCATTATTCTCTTAAATCAGTGCTGTTTAAAAATACATTCTGAAAGCAATGGATATAAGTAGTAGATACTTCTGATTTCCATTCACACTCACAATAGAATATGGTGTCACAGTTTATTGTTGTTACTATATTTTAATAGAAGTTATAACAACATGTATCTTTTCATACTTAAAGTATTGTGTTGTCTCTCTTGTGTTTATGTAGAATACTGCTGGTTTAGATGACTTCGAGAGACTAAAAACACTCGGAACCGGCTCATTTGGCAGAGTCATGTTGGTGAAACACAAATCTACAGAACAGTATTATGCCATGAAGATACTGGATAAACAAAAAGTTGGTAGAGTTTTGTAATCATCATCATCAGTTACTGTGTTTGGTGAACACTAATAATTACATAGAGTCCTTTACAAAGCTGTGTTTCACATGGGGTAAGAAACCCTGTTGGTTTTTGTTTTGTGTTTTAATTTATTTACATGCTGCTTGAATACAGTATTCTGCACTTGTTCAAACCAGGTAAAACACAGCTATTTTGCTTCATTGTGGGAAAATGGCACAGCAGCTGCCTTAAGGATGCATGAAACATATAAAGAACATTTTCTGTTGGAAGTATGCATTCCAGCAAGAGTATGGACAAGTGCCTTGCATAGCTATGGTTCAAGTTGCTTTCTGACAAAACACTTCTTGGTAAAATTGATATAAATCTGAGCCATGATCACTATAGGGCACCTCTGTGAATGGAGAATAAATGGAAAAGGTGAATAATATATTGCTCAACAAAACAATACAAAGATGTCTAATGAAACTGTAGTGATTAGCCTATTTGCCTCATATCCAACAATCGACTCTTGAGTATTTGCAGCATCTGATAATACTGTTGTGATCTAGTTTTGGCCCTCATGGGTGAAGGAGTGAATATCTGTCCAAGAATTTTCCTGAGGTTTGTTTTAAATAAGAATCACCAGTTTCTGGTAGAGATAGCCAATTCTGATGCTTCTTTTTTCCATTTTCAAATAAATTGGAAATTTATTTCCTGAATTTCTGCAGTCAACCTTGAACATTTCATATTTATTGGCAATGAATACTGAAGTACACGGTTTCTAAGTTTAGAATTTTGATAGTCGAATTGAATTATCAATCAGATTGATAATACGTAATATATTTTTCTCCTCTGCTATTTCATTACAATGGATAAATTCTAATTACAATAGGTAAATTCTAATGAAAAACTCACTGTGCAGTTTCACTGTGTATAGCTTGCTAAGGGAGCATTCCTATATCCCATGCCCTCAATGCACATAAGCCTTTCAAGTCAGACATACATGCATCCTGTGCCTGGAACAGTGGCAGCAATCTATATTTATTAATTTAAAACATTTGTATGCCACCCAATTGTACCACAGCACCTCTGGGTGGCTCACAGTCATGAGATAAAATGCAATAAAAATCTAATTACAACACATTAAAAATACACTGCTAATAAAATACGGATAAAAATACAAAAGAGAAGGTTGAGTGGCATTCACTATTAAAATATTTTTTAAAAAAGGAAGATCTTCACCTAGAGCCAAAAAAAATATAAGGAAGGTGCCAGGTGAATCTTCTTTGAGAGAGCATTCCAGATATGGAGAGCAACTGCAGAAAAGGCCCGCTTCCTAGCAGCCATCCCTCATCTCCCTAAGGAATGGCTCACACAGGAGGGCCCCCTGCATTGATCTCAAAGGCTGGGTAGGAGCATATGGGTGCAGGCACTCCTTAAGGTAACCAGGACCTAAGCTTTACCACAATTCATGCTGGGGAGTGCCTGATCCTGCCTAATCTTGGAAGCTAAGCAGGGCTGGGCTTGGTTGAAATCTGGATGGGTGATTTGAAATGTTGTAAACCATCCAGAGCTATGGGTGGTATAAAAATGTAGCAATAACTACAATTTGTATGGATAGCCATTCTTGGCCATCTAGATAAAAGTTTTGAGAAGCAGGCGAGAAGGAGGCTTGAATCCTATAAGTCTATAGTACCGGTGTCCTCCCTGCCCCCAGCACATTCTTTTTCCCTCTCCTGAGGCCCAGTTGGGAATGGGCACGGACAGGGGGAATACAGGTCTCCTAGACAATGTCAGGAGGCCACAGGGTTGAATGCCCTAGATTGCTTTTTAGGCAATTCCACTCCAGAAGTAAAGTTTATACAAAAATGTAAGTCTTACAAGAGGAAGACTTTATTAAATAGAAGAAGAGATATTAAATAAAAATATTTTGGGGTTATTTAAAAACCCAGGCTTTCTGCTTTTACCATGTAAATGCTTGCATGGTTCTGTTTAAAATACTCTTTCAAACATAAAGTAGGCATTACTTTGAAGAGTTAGAAAACAGCTATATGTTGATACAACATACCCCATTGTGTAGTCAAACCATTACTACTGAATTGTTGACTATATATTTTCTATTCAAAATCATCCTGCATTTTTTTCTGCAAATCTCTATCAGGGGGCAGCACTCAATAAAAAAGGGTATTTTTAGTTTAGTGTTTAATATCATCTAGCAGCTGCAAGTTAAAAGTGGAGTCGGTATGTGGATATCAACATTCCACAACCCGTTTCAGTAGAGTAGACAGGCACAGTGCATTATCAATACCAAAATTACATGAAATGTCATGCTGATGTTTGCAATGTTCTGTGCCTTCAGTACTAGATTTTGTATTACAGAAATAGCTGCCTTTGTTTTGAATTTCATTTTACACTCAGAAAATGAGTGTAGAAAATTAAAATCTCAATTTTCCCTTTTTTTATGCATTGCAGTAATGCTCTTAAGAAAAGTATTAGAGGTATGTTTATACATGTTACAAACACCTCATGAAAATAGATTGCATTGCTTGCTACATTGTTTTAATGATTTAAATAATAGATGATTCCATATTTAAAAATGAAAGTTTCAACCAAGGAATAATGGCAAAGCTGTTCAAAAATTGAACTGTATATTTATTTAATAACAGGACAGATATCACTGGGCATGGCATAGGAGTTAGAGCTCTCAGAGACTGTACTTCTCCCCTTCTTGGTTCACAGTATCTGGGGCTAAGCCAAAAGAAGCACCCTCTGTGCAGAAATCCTAAGCTCTGACACTCTCCCACTTACAATATTGGAGGTGTACGGGAGCATGCTAACCTCTAAGAATGCCCATGTCTATTCAAAAAAATTGGTGCCACTTTAGACTTTAATTCCAAAAGAATAACCAAAAAATGGGCACTTCTAATTGTTGCATTTAAATATTGTGGCATTCTCAGTCAACTGTATAAAATACTTTCTGTTCTTCTAATAATAAGCCTCCAACCTTGAGTATATCAGGTTGCTCTATGTTTGGCCTTCCTTATTTCCCCACACCTTACCCTCAGACTTGTGTTTTATTAGAAAGCTGTGCGTATGAGCGTGCGTGCGATGTAGCTGTCCTGGAAGTAATCGAATGTGGTCTGGAAGTAATACAGAATTGTGGCCCTTCTTACCATACAATTGCAACCTCTCCATGGTTGTTGCTTGAAGCCACTGTAATTTCTTAGATGATTTGACAGGAGAAACAGGATACAAAATTGACTAATGACTAATACATAGATTTACATAATAAACTTGTAGCTTCTAAAATGAGTAGTCAAATGAATGTTGGGGGTACAGTTCTCTGCTGGTCAATTTATTGGTGTAATCACCCAACAGGGAATATGGGAATCACCTTTCTGATTCTCTGATCTTTAAACCTCCCCTTCCTGGAATAGGCTTTCTCCTGGTATAACTGTGGCATTACTTTAGTGATTCAGAGTGTGGACTTTGTGCCACTTTTCCACTGAAAATCCAAACCTATCCTCAGGTTATTTGACCATGAAGTAAGTTTCCCACTAACAGCTACCGGAGAAACAAATGAGGGCAGTTAGAGTAGGAAACAGATGTGAGGTCCTGAGCAGAATCTAAAGTATGGCAGTTAGACTGGGGCCCTGCAGCCTCTCTACTTCCACAGTAAGTGCCAGCATACTTAAGCACACTTTAAAAAATGGTTGGACATTCTCTCTGTGTGTGGGGAGGGAGGTGAGGGAGGAGTATTTACTGTCTCAGAAATAAAGAAATTTCTGGAAGCTTCTTGAACGCTGGAGGCCATAGATGCTTTCAGACAATTATCTGATAACATTATTAATCAAAAGTTATTGCGCAGCTGTTCTGTCTTCCTTGTCTTAACAAATGCTTTGTGTAGAGAATGAAGATGGAAGAAGCAGTAGAAAAAGATGGTAGAGTTAGAATGGAAATGCATCTGGACTCTTCATAAAATGATGCATTTTAGGTAGAACAATTGCCCAGTAAACACTTTGTCTGGAAATATGCTGTTTGGTTTTCTAGATGGCTTGAAATACATACTGCAATTTGAGTAAGAGATTTTTGTGATGTTGAACAGCATTTACTATGCAGAAGATTTTTTTTCTCATTTTCAAAGGCTTACGTGATATAAACTGGCTATTTAGAGGCTTACTGTAATATTTATGTTGTATCTGTGCAAAAACTATGTCTGTTAGAATTATTCATGATACTCTTGGATAGTGTTGGCAGAGAGATCGACAGAGAGTACATCATTCTTGTACAGTTGGAGATCTTCCAACAGGTAGAAGAGAATAATTGTTTTGCTATATAAATATAGGTGCAATTTTCTTTGCTTTTAGTTCTGTACAAGGCAATCACCACTTTTTTTTTAGCACTGTGGCTTTTTAGGATTTTTCTCATTCTCACTAAAAATGCTTTGAATCATCTGAATTCTTTTTTATGTTTAAATTAAAAAAGTTAAAATGTGTTTTGTTCCTAGGTAGTTAAATTGAAGCAGATAGAACACACACTGAATGAAAAGAGAATATTACAAGCAGTGAACTTCCCATTTCTTGTACGACTTGAGTATTCTTTTAAGGTAAATATTGTGCGAAGAATGAACATTGGCCACATTTTTATTGCGTAGCTACCTATCTTTCAAAATCTTGCATTTTTGGAGCAAACCTCATTTTTGGAGCAAATCTCAAGACTCCCTAGTTGTTAAAATCAAAGGCTTTCTGATCACAAGTAGATGAAAAGAAGGCATGTACCGCCACTGCAAAGAACTGAAGGTAAAGCAAAAAGCTCATAGATCCATACATTGATCAAAAAGTACCCATTGATCGTATTTGTGCATCACTGTAAGCTAAAAATTATGGCTTATTAAATCAGGGTGTGATTGAGCAGATACGGGTGCGATCCTACGATCTACTGGCAACATCTGGCAGGTCACAGGATTATTCAGAGTCCCACCTTGGAGGTTCTGTGACCTTGATGCTGGGATTCCAAATGTGTATCCCTACCCCACCCCCTCTCAGCTGGCACTAGAAGAACCACTCTGGCTGCCATTCTGAGGTCAGAATTCTGTCTTAGAGAGGAGGAAAAGTTGTATGCTGTGGGAAGGGGGGAATGGAAAAGAGAGGAGAGTGGAACTTATAGCTTACACAGTTTCCAGACAGTGCTCCTGTCTCTTTCCCTCTCCCTCTGTGCTGCTTCATCTAGATAGTCAAAACCAGCCATCCAGATTAAATGCTGGGTACAAAGTACCGTGGTGCCACCACACTTTGCACCGTTCACTGGGTGCATGTAAGCCAGTGCATCTGAGTTTGGAGGTTTGCATGTATTGAGAACATTGTGCTCTAAGCTAGAAAAAAGAATGTCTGAACCTGAGAAAGTAGTTAGGTGTGTGCAAACAAGGAAGGATCTATAAGCCAATGACAAATCTTGCTTAAAAGTTGCGTTACAGTTCTCCCTTGTTTGGCCATACTTAACATTATTTCCAAGTTCTACTATCATGAGATGATCCTCACACAAAGGGAGGACTAACATGGGAGCAGATAGGCTACATGCATCAGCATCATCATATCATTCACATATTGGTTTATTAATATAAAGCTAAAAGCTTTGGCTGGAAATGGCATATGAATGTGGCCACTCTCTCCACTTGGACTGGGTTGTTCTTGTTTAGTGACCGTCTGAATTTGTTCCACAGAAGACTTAACATGGCTGCATTTGGATAGTCAAGAATGATAGTTACAGGAATGAGCCACAGCAAACCTTTGTGTTTGCTGTCCCCCACCCACCAGCACCTTCTCTTCTGCCAGCATGGATAGATGAAGAAGTTTGAAAGCTTTTGCTTCCAAGTTCAATTAACTAGAATGTAGTGTATTGGCTGAACCATAAATTTAATATTAACAAATTCTTTTAAATTATTTGCAACTATGGTCTGGAGTTGGCTTGTTTCAACAGATTATAAAAATCAATGCAGTTTGGCAAGTTCCAGTGACACAATAAACTGAAGTTACTCTAAACCAGACATTCCAAGACTTACCCTTGAAGATGAGAAAGTGTGGAGCATATGAGCTTGAGGCTCACTGCTCCTCTTTCCATTGAGCAAGTGGAATGGGCTTGGTAAGGTTTAATTCATAGTCAGATTAAATATTACCTAATGGTGCAGCTTTTTCATTTATCAGAATATAAAATAACTTTTTTATTTTCTTCATTATCTCTGGGTTGCCAACTGAACATTCTTCTGTTTCCCTTAGGACAATTCTAATTTATACATGGTTATGGAATATGTTCCTGGGGGTGAAATGTTCTCACATTTAAGAAGAATTGGAAGGTTCAGGTAAGTAAGAATGAATAAATTAAAATTTATGCTTATCTGTATTACTGGCCCAAAGAGTCACTAGATGGTATAGGAGACAGCGTGCTTATCTTTTAGAAGCTTAGGAAATAAGGGATAATGGTAAAAGTTTTCTGAGAGCAGTATCCAACAGGATGTGATGCTTTCTTATCCATCCCGCCAATTCCAGTGCCCAAGTGGGATCCGCTGCTCATGCAAGGGAAATTTAGCACTTCCCAGGGGGACCTCTGAAGTTAGCAGAAACACTGGTTTCTGGAAGGAGGCAGGTTGATGAACCTGTCTAATGCAAAGTTCACTCATATACAGTTGCCCCATATGTACTAAATTGTAATTATGCAAGTGATGATGGCTCCTTGTGCAATGCATTGGCAAGGCACAAGAGGCTTGGCAGGGGCAGAAGCTCCCCATTAATTATCCAGAAGCAATTTTGAAAAATAGTTTCTCTTTAAGAAGATATCTGAAATGGATCCACGTGAAGTAACAATTGTTAGTTTATCCTTGAATTAATTTAAGATAGGTTATTGCCTATCTTAGTAGTATTAGAAAGATCTTCATACTCGGACACAGTTCATTATGTTAAAAATAAGTATGCTGTGTCTATGAATAGCAACTGATATTTAAAAACCTAACATTTTCTTTTATTATAGTGAACCACATGCACGATTTTATGCAGCTCAAATAGTGCTAACGTTTGAGTACCTCCACTCGCTAGACCTCATCTACAGAGATCTAAAACCGGAAAATCTTTTAATTGACCAACAAGGATATATCCAGGTACGATACAGAGAAACACACATGAAACTTGATTCTCTGCAGTAAGAAATACAGAGTGCTTAAATATTTGCAGTGTAAGGAAAGGGAGAATAATGATGATTAGGTCAGTAACCTGCCAGTTGATTAACTGGAGGAAATTCTGAAGTTTAATCCCATTTAATTTATACTTTCATCTGATTTTATGAAAAGCTTAAATATTAATTGCAAAACTTTATTATGAATGCCACCTAATGTTAAGCATTTATTCCTGGTTCTCTTTTTTCTTAATTTCTCATAGATTTTAACAGAAGGTAGAATATGTATCATGTAATTTAAAAAGATGCTAAAACAATCCTTTTGAGTCTAATAGAGAAGGCCATCAGTGACTAGTAGTCATGATGGCTCCATATTACTTAAGATATCAGTGGTAGTATGCCTCTGAATACCAATGGCTAGACTACACTACCAAGAAGGTGCTATTGCATTCATGTCCAGCTTGTGGGCTTCCCAAAAGCAGCTGGTTGGTCATGTGCAAACAGAATGCTGGACAGCTTTTCTGTTCTTCATGGACATGGAACCACTTCTGCAGCTAAATAACAACATTCAAACCACTTGTAAACAAAAACAAAATCTCATTTAAAAGTAAAACAAAGTATGTGGTGTCTCCTCTTTTTGTTACTAGGTCACGGACTTTGGGTTTGCAAAAAGAGTAAAAGGCAGAACCTGGACGTTATGTGGGACTCCAGAATATTTGGCACCTGAAATAATTCTCAGCAAGGTATTTCAATGTTTTTCACAGTGCTAAATAGTGTTAAGAGAGGAAGACTATAGTCGTAAGCATACTTACCTGGAGAGGTTTCAATTGAATTTAGCAAGGTTTACTATGCAAGTAAGCACAATGACAATTAGGTTAATAGGAATAGTTATTAAAACTACTGGCCTTTGTGCAGCTTAAAACAGTGCTTAGGGTTCCACAAAGTGCAGAAGTGAACAGCAAAGAAGTAGCCATATTTTCAGAAGTATCCAAGAATGTATGCATCACTGGGTATGGCATGGGGCTTAGAGCTCTCTGAGACTGTACTACTTCTCCCCTTCTTGGTTCGCAGTATCTGGGTGTAAGGCTAAATCTGTGCCAAAAGAAGTACCCTCTGTGCAAAAATCTGACACTCGGTAACCAAAATGAATTATGTAAATAAAGTAGCTGTATAACTTATAGTACAGTCCAGTGAGACTGCCTGTAACTGTCTGAACTCAGAGGGCATTTTAATGGAGAAGCAAGTCGCCTCTGCATTTTTCCTGTCCCATAAAAGACTTACATGGCTGTTTAGATGGCATAGCTGTCTGATCACGCTGAGCAGGCTTGTTCCTGTCTAAATCTACCTACCGTTGCACCTTAACTCCTTTGCCTCAGCATGTAAGAAGGTGAAGCTGAGGTGTTGCCAGGATGCATTGTAGCATGCTGGAGTCTTACTTTTCCCCTCCGTGTCCCATTGCCTGTCCACAAACCTGCTCTGAGGTTAGGGTTGCTACTTCAGAGTCCCAGCCACTGTCATTCTTTCCATGCCAGCTACAAGCCCAGAGGAAAGTGCATCCAAGGTTGCCCAGAGGAAAGGGCATCCAGCTCCAAATTCAAAACACATTTCCAAGGTCAGAATTGGCATGCTGACCTCTTCTACAACAGCCTAGATTCTGGATTGTGTCTATAGGAGTGTGCTCTAGGTAATATAAAAGAATTGTGGAACCAGTTTGATTCTTCTGATGCATGCACTAAATAATGCTACCTATTTCTTTCAATGTGATAGCGGTGTAGAAATGCTTTGTTATATATTATGATATTCCATCTATAGTCTTCTTTTTTTCCTCTTGTGAGCAACCCAAGGTGGTTTAGAGGGCTTCATTTTATCCTCACAACAACCCTGTGAGGTACTTTAGGCTGAGAGTGAGTGACTGGCCCAGATTCACAAGGTGAGCTTCATGCCCTAGTGGGGACTCGAAATCATATCTTCTGGGTCCCCAGTCCAACTTTCTAACCACTACACCATACTGGCATTATTTTATTTATACCTTGCTCTTCAGCCAAAAAGCCTTGAAATTGCCAACAACATACCTATTTATTGAAAATGCAAGAATATGTAAAGATTTATATACAGAGTTTGATTTTGTCAATGTTAAGGTATCATTGGCTGTTACAAGTATTGCTAATAGTAGTTCTTCCCTTTTACCAGGGCTACAACAAAGCAGTAGATTGGTGGGCCTTAGGAGTGTTAATTTATGAAATGGCAGCTGGATATCCTCCATTCTTTGCAGATCAGCCAATCCAGATTTATGAAAAAATTGTTTCTGGAAAGGTAAGCAAAGATTGCTAGACTCTTAGAAAAAAATTAAATCATTTTCTTAAATATTTGTGTTAATTGTCTGCTTTTTCCTTGAATTTAATTTTTAAAGAAGTCAAGTTCCTCTTCTTCATCATGGTCTCCATGCATCACACATTATGTGTGCTGCGCCTGCACAGTGTCTGTTGCCGGGAAGATTTAATAGCTTTAACGGTTTTTGGCAGGAACTCTGCGCCCTCCCCTGCATAGTATAAATGGTCGGAGTGCCTGCCCTTCCTCCAGCCTGCTTGCAACCATTGTTCACCGTGCCTCGGGTCTTTTTTCTCTTCACTTGTCTCTTCATCTTCTCAATCATAATCTTTTAAATCTTAAACTTTTTCTTTCTCTTAAACTCCACTTTACAACCCTAAACCGTTCACCTTATCAAACCCCTACCTTTATTTCTTATTCTATCCCCCCTTCCCCTTACTCCTTCTAAATAAAAAATATATTTAAGAAAACCCTCTATCGTCCTTATCTCTCCACAAACTATCTCCGTTCGCTGCCTTTCTTTCTCTCTTCTTCTCGATGGCACTGCGATCAACATTCCCTAAGTGCTCACAGTCCAGAGCCAAAATGTCTCCCACTGATCCTCATGATCTGTGCCTTCTCTGCCTTGGAGAAGGACACGGGACTGACAAGTGCAGCCACTGCCATTTGTTCACCAGTCAGGCTTGCAAAAACCGTGAGAATAGGCTGCGCAAAATGTTAAGCACTGGTCTCCATGAAGCCTGTCTCAGCTAAAGCCAGCTCTTCCATGGCTTCAGAACCATCAAAATCCCCCCCCCTTGCCCATCCAAAGGGGATCTCGTCAGCAAGGACGGAAAGCGCTTCTCTAATTCTCCTCCTTGCAAACAAGGAGAAGAAGCAGCATGTCAGATCCAAGGAATCATTGAAACCAAAGCGTCCTAAGAAGGTCAATCCTGACAAATCCAAGCACCAGCACAAAAAGCATGACAAAGTGCCCCGCTCTGAGCCGAGTGCCGCACCAGTCTCGGTCCTGATCTCGGTTCCGGCTGAACCACCAAGCCACCATCCATGCAGGTGACTCCTCCACCATCACCTCTGCAGATTACAGCTTCGCTGCACTCCACTCCCAACCATTCTGATCCTTTGTCGAGAACTTCACTTCCCAACGGAGAGATCTGTGAATCTCCTCCCCGGTCGGGACCAGACCGTCCGCCTGTGAGATCGCCCACTCCTATGCCCACGGGTCAATCTTCTCCAGAGGGCTCTCCAAGGGCACCTCAACACCCATTATCCTCTTACCACCCCAGCCTTCCAAACTACAAGCATTGTGGTACTGGGTTCCTCTACCCTGTGGAGAATTCAACCCCACCCTGTTTGACCAACCTTATCCATGGGATTACGACCCCCCATACGGATATTACCCACGACCACCAATGTGTCCCCATCACTCAAACCCTCACTCAGTCAACATCTGCTGCGGCGCTCACCCATCCACCGTCTCCTGACGGGTCCTCATCCAGTCCACCCTATGAATCCAACTTGGATTCGGAGAACTCCCAACAAGCCTCCGCTTCTCCCAACACCGTTATCTCCACCCAAGGTCCTGTGTCTCCAGGCAACACCCAGGGTAGCTTCTTCAAGCTACTCACACGGATGACAAAATCATTGGAAATAGACATTCAACAGCGTATAGATGCCAACCAAGATAACATTAACAACATAGTTTGTAAGGAAGATTCTTTGTCCATCCCCCTGCCATTTATCACCGCTCTTTGACAGGCAATGACTGACACCTGACAGCTCCCAAACCATCCACATCCCACCTCCAGACGTTTAGAGGCAATGTATAAAGTTCGAGAGCAAGACATCCGATTCCTGCTAAAACACACACACCCGAACTCAATAGTCACTGAGTCCTCACAAGGCAGGCAAACCAAGGAACATTCAACTCCAGCTGATAAAGAGGGTAGAAAAATTGACATGCTGTTTGGATCTCAAACTACAAGGCCACCATGGCCCACTATCAATTTTTTCTCTTGCAAAAGGTTGAGTCCCTCACTGCATTCTTCCCAGACCAGCAAAGGGAACTGGCCCATTTATTCATTGGGGAGGCAATGCAGTTTTCTAGACAACAGCTGAACACGGCGAGACATCATGTCAATTGTAACTCCGGGGCTCTTGTCAGTGCCGTAGCTCTTCGCTGTCACACCTGGCTGAGATCCAGTCATCTGCCACACGAAACCAAGCAACATGTCAAGAATGTGGCACTTGATGGCTCTGGACTATTTAATGCCAAGACAGATGACAAACTTGAGAACATCCAGAAAGCTCAACTAACCGCATGCCACATGGAATATCCTTCCCAGCATAGACGTAAGTGGCCATGGAACAGATCCCAGTACCAGTACCAGCCTTATCATCAGCCATACCCCATGGGACGTCAACAGTATGGCCAGAGACAACAAAGGAACCTAAGACAAAATGCGCCTTGATACCAACAACCTACGTGTCAACCAGAGGCAGACAAATGACAACCCTGATGGGACACATGAACCTTTCCTCAATCCTTTAACCCACCTTCCCCTCTCCCTTTTGGGGACTGGCTGCAAAACCAACTCCCCATCTGGGAGTCCATCACATCTGATGGATGGGTTCTTACCATCAGAGAGCACGGATATAAAATCAATTTTGAGACTGTGCCACCTTCTGGCCCCTCCCCAGCCCTCCAGGAAGAAGTCACCGAGCTGCTTTATAAGGGAGCGATTCGTAAACTTCATCACTTCGAAGGACTGCACATTTTCTAATCCAGGTACTTTATGGTACCAAAATGAGATGGTGGGCTACGCCCCATTCTGGACTTACATGGGGTCAATAAATATATTAAAACAAAAAAAATCAGAATGACCATGCTCCAGAATATACTCCCATTGCTTGGGAAAGAGAATTGGTTCACATCCCTGGACTGGAAAGACATTTACTTCCACATCAGCATCCATCCTACTTACAGGCACCTCCTTTGGCTCACTGTTGGGACTGACTCCTTGGAATATAAAATGCTCCCCTTCAGGCTCAGTACCACTCTGAGAGTTTTCACCAAGTGCATGGCTCCTGTTTGTACCCACCTTCAGCTTCAGGGCATCCACATCTACCCATACCTGGATGATTGGCTTATCGTTTCCTCCTCTAGGGATGACCTTTTGGCCTCCATCAACACTACCTGTTCCCTGCTAGACCGACTTGGACTCTGTATTAATACTGAAAACTCACGCCTTGTTCCCTCTCAGGTCATCAATTTCATCTTACAGAAAAGACTGCTTTTTTCTATCTTCTGTCTTTCTTCTTCTTGGGATCACTGCCCAATGGACTGTCCCTGCACACTTGATCCAACAAGTGCTCAGTCATATGGCATCCATGGTATCAGTGGTGCCGAATGCGAGGCTGCAAATGAGACCTTTGCAGCTCTGGTTCAATTGCAATTTCCATCTGGACCACAATCAACCGAACCGGCTACTACAACCTCTGTACTCAGTCCTCCAGACCTTGTCCTGGTGGACTATTGATACCAGTCTCTCCTGCAGAGTTCCATTCCGTGCACTGGAACTGACCATGACACTTTATATTGACACTTCCCTGACTGGATGGGGTGCCCACTGCGCATCTCTTCAGACCCAAGGCACCTGGCATGGACATGAGACCACCAGCTATATCAGCTACCTGGAATTGCTGGCAGTCTTCAAAGCACTGCATTCCTTCCAAACCATCCTACAAGACCACACGGTACAGATAGTGTCAGACAATGTTGTAACAATGTTCTGTATAAACAAACAGGGTGGTATGAAGTCAATACCATTGGCACACCTTGCCCTTTGCATGTGGAATTAGTGCATTGCCCACAGGATTAATCCATGAGCTGTCCATCTCACAGGCACTGACAATTAGGAAGCTGACTCCCTCAGCAGACACACGTCGACAACACAGGAGTGGGAACTAGATTGTCAACATCTATTTCACGACAACTCCATCTGCAGGACATATTGCTCCCGATTCAATTGGAGATGCACTCATGATTTCATGGGAGAACATATTCTTCTACACTTTCCCACCAATACCATTAATGAGGAGGACCATAACCAAAATCCTACAAGACAATGCTCACGGAATTCTCATCACCCCTTGGTGGCCCCATCAGTCATGGTTTCTCACTCTTCTTCAACTATCACACAACAATTTTCTTCACCTACCTCAAGTTCCCCATCTTCTCACTCAGGAACACGGTGCCATACAGCATCCTGACCTACATTCTCTAAGCCTCACTGCCTGGCTCATTCATTGACTGTTTCTCTCTCTCTATCATCGAACTCATACTCTTCTCCTGCATCAATACCAACAGTTTCCTCAGATTTGATATATACACCTTCTCCGGGATCAAGCTTTCTACATCTATTTCTACATCATCAGGACTTTTCAGACCAATGTTGCCTTTGGTATCGACATCGGTACCAACTTCTTCCTCAGACCTGACAGACTTTCATTCTGATATACAGTTTATTCTCCAATCTGCACTATGACCAACCACACAGTGCTCCTATAATGCCAAATGGAAGCGGTTCACCTTCTTTGCTGCTGCTAACCAATTTCTAACTCACTCTGCCACGCTTGAGAACATCCTACAATTTCTAATCTCATTACACCACGGGGGTCTTAAACCTTCCTCCATTAAGGTATATATTGCAGCTATCTCTCATCATTGAGGATGCATTGGAGAGGTACATCTCACATTATCTTGTGTATCGATTCCTGCAAGGACTGCAAAACCTTCAACCACCAACCCAATCGGTAGTTCTGACATGGAGCGTCTCTGTTGTCCTACAGGCTCTCACTAAGCCTCCATTTGAACCACTAGCTACAACAGATCTCCACCTTCTCACTTGTAAAACAGCATTTTTAGTAGCTATTATGTCGGCCAGAAGAGCTAGTGAACTGTGTGCTCTTCATGTTGACCATCCATACCTAAACTTCCACAAGGAGAAAGTAGTCCTGCACTCCGATCCAAACTTCCTGCCCAAGGTTGTGACTCCTTTTCACCTATTTCCCTGCTCCATCGACACTGATCAAGCGCTCCCTACATAGCCTGGATGTCCATTGATGTTTAGCCTTCTATCGATCCCGAACTGAGTCATTCAGGAAAACCAAACGGCTTTTTGTCAAATACACAGAACACAACAAGGGAGCTCCTATTAGTACTCAAAGACTTTCGAAATGGATCGTCGAGACGATTGAACTGGCTTTCAAGATTGGACTTACCCATTACTTCAAAAGACATTCTACAAGAACTGTCACTGCTTCTTTTGCCCTCCGTGCGGGCATCCCCTTGCAAGATATCTGCAAAATGGCCACATGGTCTACTCTGTGCACTTTCATGAAGCACTACCACTTGGACGTCAAGGCCAGACAGGATTGCTCCTTCATCCGCGCCATCCTCTCCACAGTTCTCCAGTGATGACACCGTCCTGCCTCTGAGTGTGGTAAGGTTGTTAATCACCCATAAAGTGTCGGTGTCGGTGACTGGGTATACTATATGACTGGGCACCCTGTGTGTGTGTGTATTTTGTTTCTATACGTTTTCTCCCTTATGAGCCGGTTCAATACCAAGCAGCTCCACCTGGGGGCGAATGGATGGTCTTCAGCTGACTGGGGAAAGGGCGGGCACTCTAACCATTTATACTACAGCAGAGGGAGGGTGCGGAGCTCCCACCAAAAACCGTTAAAGCTACTGGATCTTCCCGGCAACAGGCACTGCACATGTGCAGCACCCATAATGTGTGAATGCATGGATGACCACTCAAAGAACGGCAGTTACAAGTAAGCAACCTGCCTTTCTCTCCTATCATATATATTTGAGGCATATATGAAGTTTGTCTGCTTTTGGAAAATATTGTTATGAAAGAGGGAATTTTGTTCCCTTCTTTGCTAAGGGAACAGTGGCGATAGTAGAGGAACCATAGGAAAATCCTCATTTATATTGTTTTGTTTTTAAGGTTGTGTTATAATCCTCATGGTCATGAACATTTTTCCTTATGGACATTTTGTCATTGCACAGCTACACCTCTTGCTGTGTTCAAATTACTGAAACCTATTTATGCAATGGGTATAGAATTAAATTTGTTTGTCCCTGTACTAAATAAACCAACCCAATTAAAGATATTATCTTGCATATTTTCTCTTTCTCTGGTGCCAATATGTTAGGAATTTCTTACAAATATAAAATTACATTCTATAAAATTAACATATTTATAAGGGGTTGTGAATATTTTACTATAATGTTTCTATTCCACCTTTCTTCCTTGGAACTCTGGAGTTCATTTCTGCAGTATCTGAGTGTCATGCTCACAATACTGAGTGCTTTAGCATTATAAAGTGCATGCTCTCTTCCTTGACAGCATTGCTGTTAAATAGTAAAATATTATTTGAGCCTTGAAAGTTTAACTGAACTGAAATTATTCTCCCAGTGCTATTGTACAATCCATTTAATTGTGGAAATTACATTAAAATCTGTGACACAATGAAGATGAAAGTTTTCCTTTCTCCACTCTGTTTATTGGCTATCATTTCAGCAGATACAAAACTCTCAACATGATGAAAGCATATCAAAAGGTTTGTATTGCTAGATGTTACCAAGAGAGTAAGGAAAATGAAACATGAACTAATGTTTCAGGTGACTTCCAGGGCATATGTCAGAATGTCTGGTTTCAGTTGCACTCTGTGTTTGACTGTAGCAATAGGCGTTATTTTTCACAAGTCATGTTTGGACTTCTGTTATGGTTCTAAAACATCTCAGAATCTTATTTCCCTTTTATTCCCCCATAAAGAAAGGGTTTGTATTGCAACAGTAAAAATGTTCAGTATATTTTGTAGGTACGATTCCCTTCACACTTCAGTTCTGACCTTAAGGATCTGCTAAGAAATTTACTCCAAGTAGATTTGACCAAACGATATGGAAATCTCAAGAATGGGGTAAATGATATCAAAAACCACAAATGGTTTGCCACTACAGATTGGATTGCCATTTATCAGAGAAAGGTAAGATTCCTTGTCTTCAGGATAAAATCACTGATGGTACACAAAGAATATAGAAGATACACTTCTTTTTCTTCCCCATATACAGAGTCTACCAAAGAAAAATGTACACACGCTTTAGGCAAAGAAAAACTTGTATAAATATTTTAATACTAAATTTATTGAGACATCATGAGATTAATACAAGTTACCTTTGGCCTCTACAATTACAAGAGGTGCTCAAAGTGGTGGCCATTAGCCAAAGTGTTCAGAGTGTCCATTGAGATTGCTGCACATATATACATTTTTTGGTGCTTTAAATTTAGTTTTGGCCTTAGAATGTTGAAATAATGGAAGTATTTCCCTCAAGCAGTTTCCTTGAAACTTTGCTGCTTTGTGTGATGTTCCTTGTTCATTTCTGTTGTGATTTAGACAAGGGGTGGGCACCACACAGCCCTCAGGCAATATGTGACCCAGTCCTCTTTCATGGCTACCACCATGCTGCCATTTCACTTTCAAATTTCAATGATAGACCACTACAGAGGCTTTAAAAGGAGACATTACGTTGAAAACAAGCTAAAATTGTCTTACTTAAGCATCTGTACCAATTTTATGAAACTCAGCAGCAAGCACTGATTTTCCTGCCACTTCCATAGCGGCAGGAGTACATTTCATGGAACTCTTCATGTTGCCTTCATCTAGTTCATGAGTCATAACTGGTAACTCCTCTGAGGCTAATGGTATTTTCTGTGTAATTAAGTATTTTTCCGTGATTAAGGTAAGATGTGGCTCAAAAGTTAAGATGTAACTAAAAATCATCATCCCTTCCCTTAATCACACAGTTCAAGAATCAATTGTTTTCAGACTTTTATACCAACCATCTGTCATCCTTAGCAAAATTAAGTGTTTATCTTTTGCTGTGGACTAAACCAAGACATGTTAAGCATTTCTTACTTGGTGATATGATACGCTTTTTACAAAATCCCTCTATTTTAGAGTAACATAGACATGTTCCCTTATGACAACATTTTAAAAAGCCAAACCTCAAAGCCTGCAATAGTTTATAAAAAGAAACTGGTTGTTTAGCTATGCAACATGAAAGTACAGTAGTAGTTATAATCAGTAACATATTAATTACCACAAGACAGGCTACAATTACCCCCTCAGGAAATTCTTGTATTTTGAAGGGAGACTACTTAAGCAAAATGTTCACCAAAGAATAGTAATCTCTTCTCATATACATTCTAAAATAATTGTTCAGTGTGAAATTTGCATAAATGTTTCTGTTTGTGATTGTTCTCTATTAAACATTAAAATATTAAAATATATTTTAATTCTTCATTATTCTGTTGCTTTCAACACTTCTTGGCATAGTAAATAACAGATTACTTCTTTCACAAACAGTTGGAAAATTTATTCATTCTGCCTCTACTTCCATTTTGAATTACATAGAAACAAAGAAAGAGAGCGAGTCAGAAGGGGTCTCCCGGGCCATCTAGTCTGACCCCCAGCTCCAGCCAGGTCCACTCACGACATGCCCACAATGTGCATGTACAGCCTATCTTTGAACACCCTCACCGATGGGGCCTCAACCACCTCCCGTGGAAGCCCATTCCATACCCTCAGGGTCCTAACTGTCAGGAAGTACTTCCTGGCATCTAAATGGAACCTTGGTTCCCTGAGTTTTGCTCCATTGGAATGCGTTCTGCCTTCCTCTGCAGGGGAGAACAGGTCTCTACCTATCTCCGTGTGAAATTAAATGCATTTTAGTATTAAGTCTGAACACTGATTTTTGTTAATCTTAAGTCAACCCTGCAACACATAATTTGAATTTCACTGTTTTCAACAAACCGTAGTTAAGGTTGATCAAGGCTTCAAACGTCATAACAAGCTACAGTTCTTTCAAAGCAGAAATGAAAATTTCCAGGTTCCTTGCAACCACATTAGAGAAAGGGAGGCACTCATGAGCCCAAGGCTTACTGCACCTGGTTTATAATTACATAAAAATAAGGCCTAGGTATTGCAACATCTAATTTAGTTGGGCCCTGTTATTTATATCACCAGGGAGTTGGACTTGTAAAATCTCCATGTCAGAAATTTCAGGATTTATTTTGTATAGATCTGATTTAGTCCTTCAAAGGGCAGCATAAGACCTCATGTGCTTATAAGAAATTTTCACCAATGAGCTTTTATATATTTTGCTGTACTTTCATAGTAGACCTTAGATTTAGCTATGCAGACATAAACAGATTGGAGTCCTCCATAAAAGAATAGTGAAATTGATATCTTTGCTGAATTAATCAAATTCACAGTTAAGGTTTTTTAACTTCCTTAGATCCATGCCTAGAGTAAAATGTTTTTATTATTTTCCTACTAAAATTTTTGTTGCAGATTCTTATTGTTAGTTCTTTAGACTGGCAAATACAACCTTCTGTATTCTGTTTCACACATAGGTAGAAGCTCCATTCATACCAAAATGTAGAGGCCCTGGAGATACCAGCAATTTTGATGACTATGAGGAAGAAGATATCCGTGTGTCTCTAACAGAGAAATGTGCAAAAGAATTTGCTGATTTTTAGTACTTTCTGGAAGATAAGAGGACATCAGGGTTCACACTGGGATCTTTGCACTCTGTTAACTTATAAGGTGGAGCTGAGACCATCATATTTCAAAACAATTACCTAGTTACTTCATTCCACAAAGCTGACTGAGGTCTTTATTGCCATCTTCCATGTGTGCAGGTTGCACCAACCCTTATAACTAGGCACAATTAAGCAAGCACGATTTGTGCTGTAACACAGAATATAGACCACTTTTCCTATTTACCTTTTGGATTCTGCTGTTTCCCTTGTTTTCTGTATATTGTTAATTTTCCCTTTCTTCTATTCCCCCATCCCTTTTAAAATGAAGTAGATGTTTACCTAAAAATGCTCCATTTTATTTTGATTAATGTATTTGCGTGAATGAAACTGAAGGTGTTCTGGCTAGTTTGACTTAGACCGAAGTGAAAGATACGTGTTGCTTCTAGTCTGTGCCAGCCAGTCCTTCTGTGTCTGTGTCTGAAGCTACAGTTCATAGGTTTGTACTTTTTTTAGTAGCTCAGACTAAACCTAGCCAACATGATTAGCATCTTTGAAGGTAGTATTTATCGCCATATGACTGTATGCTAATTGACTTAAACACTTCTTCCTGGAGACTGACCAAACTTAGTTAGTTATCAAAATTGAATGATTTCTATAGGGTTCAGTAGCTAGACCCCGTGCCTTGGTTTTCTACATGCTGGCAGTTCTTCTCCCTGCCTCGTATTTCTCTTTCCTTTCCTGGGCAAGTAGATAAATATGCCATAAGCATACTGTGCCATAAGAAGCACAGTATCTATAAGCAGGAACAATTCCATCCAGCCTAGGATTTGGACCATATTTAACCATGCTTCATTATCTGCGTTTAGCTATTTAAATGGGTTTCTAAACACCTTAAAACCCCAAAGACTTAAGATTTGGTCAGTATTGTCAGAGACTAGAACTGATTTTAGTAATGTCAAATGTTGGGGCTCTTGAAGTATTTCACATTTCAACCCCTTTTTATTGAAGGGGGAAAGCAACTTTTTTTTTAAACTCTTTAGCAATGAGAATAAATGGTTTAGCAAATGGAAAATTTAGTATTAAAATATTGATGCATTGCTAGATAAACCTGGTATTTCTGTTAGCTGTGAAGAATAAAAGAAGTAAATGCCAAGTTTTTATTCTGGTATACTATATTAGTAAATCAAGGATGGAGTGCTGCTCCAATCATGTTATCAGCAGCGCTTTGTTCACATGAAAAAGAGACAAAGTTTTAAACTGCCACTTTGCATGATGTGGTGTCTTCGTTTCTAACATGCTTTTCTTTCAGTGAAATGGAATGTACGGTGACACAGAGAATTGTTTGGGCTGAGTTGATTTTTGTATGATCTCACCAACTGACTTGGAAGGGGATTGCTGCCATGTGCTTGCTTCCAGCACTTCCACACACTTACTGCAGTGGCTGTTAACAATCAGTGACTAGGCACACCTTGTGCTTTTAAATCTCTCTGTACACCATTTTAGTTGGGCACTCAATTTCTGGTTTATCTTGAAATGGCTTGTCTTAAGATGGCACATCAGTATGTTTAAAATAAACTAGGCTCATGTTTTCTGACAATTTACATGCATACAGGGATGAAGTCTTTTTGTTACATGGATCTAGATTGCTAGGTACATGGTGTTTTGTAGAATGCCAGTACAGATGGGACTATTGGTATTGTTTCTTTTTAATCTGTGACACTCCTTTAACAAAAACCTCTGTAGACATTTACAGCCTGGAATAAGATGTATCATACAACATTCTCTATGTATTTTTAAGTTGTCAAGCAATTTTGCACATAATCAGGACTCTGTTTTCCATCTTTGTCCACCCCATCTACATGTGTGCAAGACAAGCATATGATACTTTGCAGTAGCAAATTTTATGTAATAAATATATTGTCACATTAATAAATTAAAAATATTTGTATTAAAAATGTAACAATCTTTTGTATTTCATCTAGACCGAGGACATGCTGTTATATGCTAGCTGTATGCGATAAATTCTACAGTAACTTTGTTGTTTATGAACTTTAAAGATTTTAATAAATGCTGGAGATCACCTTTCTGATTCTGGTATGAATTTTAGGCAATACTTTAATTGGACAAAACATAAGATGTGTGTCTTCGTTAGTACAAGTTGTAAGAATTCACTCTAGATGTCCATGCAAGGGGGTGAATTCTGGCATTTTTGCTCAACTCTAGATGGACTTTTTTTAAATACCCTTTTAATTCCTATGATTTATGCTTGTTTAGCTGTTTAACATGTGTCAGATATAGAAGTTAAAATAAAGCCTGTGTTGGAATAATAGACTGGAGATACAAGGAGTTTGGACAAAAGACAAAAAGATAATCATTTACAAGGCATTAGAATACAAACTTTGCAATATGTTACATGACCCTATAGTTTTAAACACACAACAAGCCACAAAAATATAATGATGCCTGCATTTAATTTCAGAAACCCTTTCTATCATATGAGATACTGTATATGACAGTAGACACTTGTTAATTTTACACTATTTGAGGAAGTAAATGTTGGACTGTATGGTATCTTTTAATGTATTCTAGTTGTATGTAACTCTCATTTTCAACATAGAGGATTGTATCTCATTAAGTAAATTGCTTCTTTTATTTTCTTGTCAGCTGCATTAAAACCCTTATTTTTAAATCCTTTAAGTATTTTACTGATTTCTTTGCAAATAACTAGTTTGCTGCAATAGTGTGCAATACAGTAAAACTTTATATACAAAACTGCAAATTAAATTATGTACAACAGTGCATAAACACTGTGCTGCTTTTTTTAAATCCAGGCTACACTGTTACGTATTCTGGATGGAGAGTTAAGTGTTCAGCTTAGAACCTTACTCTAGAAAAAAAATTAAAAGAAGCGTGTACATGCCTTATTGGAGGTTGTTCACACTATGACTTAAAGAATTCCTAATTAGAAAAGGTAGAGATGGAAAATTCCTAATTAGAAAAGGTAGAAATGGAAGTATGTATTTGTTAGAAGCTTTAATTTTGAACTAGGTTATTCAGTGCAATCACAGAAGAGAACTTATGCTACAATGGATGAATACAACCTATATGAATTTAGAGAAATTAAACCAAAGGATGATATTCAGGGACATAAAGTCTTTGGTTGTTAATAGTATTTGAAATTATTGTGTGCAAGATTTTTTTTTAAGATTGGGGCCATTAGATTGTCTTCACTCCATTTCACCAAGGTGCACACTGCAGAGACCACATGTTTTGGACAAAATAAACAACAGTCAAGACCTATGTCTACAGATGAGGGCACCTATTCAAAATCTTTAATAAAGAATACCAAATGCCTGTTCTCCTGTACAGAAATATACCTTAATGCCCTCAAGGTAACTTATCTTCAAGAGAAACCTTCAATGTCTAAGTGGACCAGCTTGGCAGAGTGGACTCTGCATCATGCAGTTTTCAACTGTCTAATTTCCAAATTCAGAAATTCCTCCACTGGTATTTTCAGTGGGGAAGAAGTGAGAAAGCAAATGTGCTGTTAACGCAATGTTCCGCGGAGTATTGTACAAGTTTACAGCTCTACCACTAATTCTTTAGGTGCTTAAGAAGACTGAAGAACAGCAAGCAGAGGTAATCCTGAAATGGCTGAAAGTCGTGTTCAGACCTTGTAAACCAACAAATTTGGGTAGCTTCTAGAGCTGATCTCTATCAGGGCCTTGATCCAGAGCTTCTGTAGCTTGTCATGTGGAGAATAATCTGGGCATCCTGACCTGCCAGAGTTATTCACTAGTGGTGCCCATTCTGTCAGCATTGACATTCCTCTTCCAACAGAACTTTACAATTTGCTTAAGAGTTTCTCTTGGGGAAACCAGGTAAATAGAATTCCATTCTCAGCAGGTATCAGAGAAATTCTGGAATTCCTTTAAGACCATGTCACCAACAACCTACGCTCTATACAGAGACAGGTTTTAGTACCAAGAAGCAACTTGAATGACTAGATGGCCTTTCCTTACTTGTCATACACACCTGTAGGTTTCTCTCAACCCTCCCCCACTACCAGTGGGTTTCTATGGAGCTTAATTTTAGTCATGAAAATCTTAACCAGCTCTCCCTTGAGAGACTACATTGTTCAGAATCATGATCTTAAAATCAGTTTTCCTGCTGCTGGTGACGAGTGCTGGAAGGGTGTCAGATTTTGGCACCTTTTCTGAAAAGAAACTGCATTTTCATTAAGGCAAGTTTGTATCAAGATTTTACATTTTAAAGATCAATTCAGCTTCCAGAAGGCTCAAGAATTAATTATCCCTTCCTTTTACCCATGACCTACCTCAGCCTTGAAGCAGAATGACATTTCCTTGACACATGTAGAGCAATCACATTTTATACTGACAACACACAACCATATTGCTGCAATATTTGCCTCCTTCAAATAGCCTTTGGTCAGAGTGTGTACATGGCCTCTTTTGGTCATGACTGTGAGAGCATACTGCATACTGAAATACATTTCAAATAACTTTCCAGTGCTTGGGAGTATTTTGATGCACTTATTTAGGAGGCTTCTACTACAGCTCTCTGGGAACAGCTCCCAGGGCAGACACATCATCCTTGGTGCACACCTTTACCAAATGCGAAACAAATATTTTCACCTTCTCTGACAGGACAAGATTCCTTCGGAAACTTCCCAGCAGGACATGCTTCCTCCATCCCTGGCACAGGTGCCTGCATTTCAAGGCAGAATGGACTCTGGGACAATGCAAACACTAACTCCAACTCCAAGTCTCTTCTCCCAAAGCACAGTAACCTCCCAGCCATTTTTTAGCAGTGTTCTGTGGAGGAAAGCCCATCCCCCCAGTTCTTTGAGCAAATGAGGAAGAGGGGCTTCTCCTGCAGCCCTGCCCACTGCATGGGAAAAGATGCATGCCTTCAGGAAGTTCAAGGAGGTCGTCATGCACAAGAAGAGCTCTGGGGAGCCTCCAAAACCACCCTTTCCTATGACAACATGGCTGCACCTCGATCACAGGTATGTCATGCCCATCTACACCACAGCATTCCTCCCTTTTAGCTGCCCGGGGTGCAAGCATGGCCAGCAGAAACCCTCTGCAGAAGCATCCACCCACTGCCCTCCTCTCCAGACCAGCGCCCAACCCACCTGCCCCCTGCAATGAGGCAAGCAGGGCTGCAGGGCTGACTTCAGGCAGAGGTGGCGCATGGCAGCACATCTGAGTCATGTGTGCAGGGCAGTGGATATGCTTGTATGGCAGCACCAAGCACAGCAGCACGGGCGAGTTCTACTCCAGAGCAACTTTAGAGAGCCAGTACTACTCCAGTAAGTAAGCAGTTGCTTCAGCCAAGCAACAGGAGGGAAAAAAAACAGAACCCAGTGAAATCCCCAACATATTTGTAGAGCTTCAGTAGTCACAGTTCAACAAAACACAAATTGCCAAGTGGGTAACAGCAGCATGACTGCTGGGAAGGCTTGTTTCTGTGTTCCCCAGTGCCTTTGTTTCACTCAGGCAGTGTCCCGTGGCAGGGGATGGAAATGGATGGGACTGTAGGGACAAGAGTTGGGGAGGCCCGCAGTCAGATCCTCGCCCGTTGTGAAGCTCACTGGGTAACCCTGGGTCAGTCACGTCCTCTCGGCCGTCCTAGTTCACCGGGTTGCTGTGATTGGTGGAGTGTGGTGAACAATGCAGGTCACTTTGAGCTCTTTGGAGAAAAAGTAGGATTTAAACATAATAAGAAATAAATAAATTGGAGATCTCTGGATGGCTTTTCATAGGCAGATCTGTGCATCTTTCCGACTTCCAGTTGTTTAACAATAGCGATGACAAAAAGGCTTCTCCCTCAACTGGCTCTCCTCAAAAATTAGGCACATGGAATAAAGAAAGCCGGAAGGTTACGCGGGGCAGTGGATTTGTGTATAAAATGACGGCAGGTCCAGTTTTAGTATTGACACTAATTTCCTGAGTTGAGCATGTGCACAGAGGCACCCTTCTCTTAATTTTGTGCTCTCTTTTTTGTACGATGTCCTGCCATCACATATAGAAAGAGCAAAACGTGCACTGTATGCAACCTGAAGGGCATAGTTTCAGGTCATATGATGCTAGCACTCTGATAAAGCAAAGGCAGCATGGCCTTCATCAGGGCCTCGATGGCAGACCAACTCCCTGTAACTGCCTTGAATATCAGAGCAGAAGAGACATGGCATGGGAATGGGCAAGTTCTATAGCTTTCTGTGTGCATATGCACGTGTGCATAACATTTTTCTTCAGAGTGAGATTATGGGAAATGCTTTACTTTTTTTGGCCGGAGGGATACCATTCAACCAGAAGTACTTCACAGACTTCATGCAGCACGTAGGCGCCTTCTGACCATTGCTATAATGGCGAGGGGATGCTGGGAGTTGCACTCTAACACAGTGGCCCCCAGACTTTTTCAGGCTGCCATTCCCTTCCCTCTTGGGTGACAACCCTAGCACCCCCATGCCTCTTTCTTGGTGTTCGAGGTGCCAGGGTTGTCATACCTTTACATGAACTAATCAGTACCCCTTGGGTGCCAGCGTCTCTCTTTCCCCATCCCTCTTCCTCACTCTCGCCAGGGCGTTGGGAGGGGAACGTCATGGTGAGCCACAGCTTGTGGGGCTGCAGTGGGGCGAGGCATTCAGCAGCAGCAGCAGCGATGATGACCGCAAAGCAGGTGTGGGGGGCATCGGGCTCTGGCTGGCTTGAGAGGCCCTGCAGGGAGGAGGGTCCCAGCTTGTCCTGCCACAGCTGTGCCATAGCTTGCTGGGCCTCTCTCTCTCCCCCTCCCACCCTCATCAGGGCATCTGAAGCGGGAAACTGCGGTGGACAGCAGCTTGCAGTGCTCAGGGGGTGGGGGGCAGGTAAGCTCCTCAGCAATCCTATTTTACAAACATTTGTCTTTTTGTTCTCTTTGTGTCTTTTTTATTAGTAATCTATATGGGTAGTCTCCCAGCTGCAGGCAAGTTCCATCCCTGAGACTCTCCTTAAGTCAAATCTGTATGTAAGTTGGATCATATGAGTAAGCCAAATGCTTATCATAGTATATAGTATAGTATATAGCAGTGGTTCTCATCCTTTCCTTCACCATGAACCCCCTGTTAAATACCTTTTGTGGCCGCATACCGCCAAGACTTAATTCAAGATTTAAAGCACTAGACAGCATCAAATATCACTGGTCTACAAATTGTGGGAAATTATCGACCTCCAAGATAAAATGAGCTCATTCTTATTTATTTATTTATTTATTTATTTATTTATTTATTTATTTATTTAAAGTTTTTATATGCCATCCCCTTGCTATATAGCCTCGGGACGGCTCACAGAAGTAAGTAAATACAATATAAATAACAATAACAATTTAAACCCAGAAACACCCTGGCTGCACAATTAAAACCTATAAACATTAAACAGTGTTAAAATATTGTTTGAATAAAAAGGTCTTGGCCTGGCGCCGAAAAACAAATAACGATGGCGCCAGGCAGACCTCTCTGGGGAGCACATTCCACATATTGTGGAATTCACATATTGTGATTAGATGAATTAGAAAACAGGTGATAAAGGTGCTGGTTGGCTAAAGTTTTCACATTCTTGACTGCACCCTACTTCTCTCCAGAACTTAGTAAACTCTGCTAGACATGTGCATGAGTTTGTAGGAGTGTGATCTGAACATTCACTGAACCCAGGCCTGCAGTTCCACCTTGTGGCTGTTCTACAGCATTGGTATGATTGCTTAAGAAGGCTTTACTCCAAACCTAGAGAATCAAAACAAATGCCTTTCTAATGCCTGCCTTTTTCTTCTTTACATTATGTAGTCTTGTGTGGGAGGCTGCTTCACAAAATCCTCTGACCTTCCAGGTCAGTTTTGATAGCACACAAGACTCTTGGGTGAGGGAGATTGCACTGTGATGTGTAAGGGATATGGAAGCTCAGAAACATCAGCCAGGTCCACATGTTCATAAGACAGCTCTTTGCACCCTGGTCAAGATCAAGTTCTTTGGATCTTGGTCGAGATAACACTCAGTACCAAATTCCTATTATGCTCAATATTCATCATTCACTGCATTTCAGCAGAGGTGAGGGTGAGGGTGGAGAAAGGTAGAGACCATGATAATTGTCACTTGTAACCTCCCATTTTCCTAGTGCTTTGTCCATCTTGAATTGGAAACTCTTTAAGAGAGAAAAGAGAGAATTGTAGCACTGTGTTTTTTAATCTGTAGCACAAGGAAGCACCAATACGAGGCACAGGTTCATCTAGAATTTCTACTAGTTTAATGTCAGAGTGTTAAATGGTTAATTAGTAAGTCTGCATTAAAAAAAGAAAATACAAATTAGCAATGATTGCTGCTCCGAACCCACAAACAGTATATGTTTCTGGCCATCTAAGCATGGCCCACAAGGAAAATTATGGGTAGATCCTCCATTTATTCGGTGCACACTCTGCTATTGATATACTTTATGTCTGGGTCCAACTGTTGTCCATTTCAGGTTTGGAAAAAATGTTTCATTAGGTCAGCTTGGGCAATGATGTTTTGATGTGTAGCCTTTCCTAGCAGCTTAGGCTCCTTTCCTTTGATATTTGGAGCAATTCTGCAGAGATATTCCTGAATATAAATGGTAAATGTAGTATTTGAGAAATGTGAGAAAGTATTACCACTTGCTGGGATTTCCCTCCCCAGTTTTATATATACTATGTTGGTGGAAGGGAAATCAGACCATGGTTGCAACCACAGAACAGAAAGCCTTACCACGTGGCATATTTGTCAACAGTAATAAGCCTCAGCCGGCCACACTTGTGGCTTCCTAATTCTGATACATACAGTCTGATCTAGGTTGCTTAGATTGGTCTGTGGGCCATTGTTAGTCCTCCCTTTGGACGGGGAGAGTCATTCCAGCATATTTAGAATGCCAGGACTTCAAATCCACACCCAGTAGTAAAGGTAATTACTTGGTGTTTTTATTTTTGTAATTCACTTAGAGAATCCTTGGACTAATTTAATGTGGAATATAAATTGAATGAATAATTAAATAATCAGTATCCCATGAAATCAGTAAGGCTTTAAGTCCACCATTTCTAATGCTTTGCATTGCTGACAATGGAAAGTAAGGACAACTAACTTAGTCTGGATGTACCCCACTAACTTTTAGCCTCTTTCATTCTATAAAACAAAAATACAGCATGATGTTTTGAAGCTAATGAACTGATTCTAATGAATCACGCTTAAAGAGGCAGACACATGCCAGGCACATTCATGTATCTTCACTGAGTCATGTACCATAAATTATTTTACCTAAGACCTTACACCACCATTCAAACTGATGTCATGTAATCAAGCCTGGAGTCAGTTAAATTATGTTTCTAAGGTACAAAAGCATAATAATGTTGCATATTTATATCTGATTTTTTAAAGCTCATCATGGCTCAAGAGATTATTTATATCCATTGGAGGGAATATAAAATGCCACTTTTTCATGAGACAAGTAGTGGCCCAGATAAATAGGCAAAAGGCATTATTAAAGCTAGTGTGGTTAAGCACACAAGTTGTTTCATAGAACACCCTCATATTGCAAGAAGTAAAACCAGTGGGGCTTTCTCCTGCTCAAACAGATTGCAGCCGTGGTATTTCACACGACCCAAGTTTCCGGTTGTGTAGAGAATGCAGGTGTGTAGGCTCTCCTTTTCAGATACAGTGGGCTCAGCAAGTGCATGCTGGGCATAGGACTAGGAGACCTTGTCCCACTTTCTTGTTATACATTGGATATTCATGGAGAGGCATCTTCAGAAAGTTCCTGCAGAATGAGCTTTGTTGAAGACCAGTCAGCATAGCTTCTACAAAGTCGAGCCCTACCTCGCCAGTCGTTCAGAATTCTTTCGAAGTGTCAACACAGTGTCTCAGTGGTAGTGCCCTGAGTATGGAATCTGCTCTCCAGAGAGATGTACCTGGTGCCAACTCTTTATTCCATTCCATGTCGGGCCAAAACCTTTTTATTTGCTCAGCATTTAAATGGTTAGAATGATTTTATTGCACATTTTTATATACTGTCGATTGTGATTTTATTCAGATGTTGTTGTGGATTTTGCTGTCCTTGTGACTGTTCTATTTTTTATGTTTGGATATAAGATGGAATAGAAATGTTTTAAACAAATAAATAATCATGTTTTGGCAATTGATGCAATTTCTTCAAATTCTTCATAAAACATTTGTGGAATACGAGACTATGTGAGCTTATCTGAGGGAACGCCTATCTCCAAATGTCCCAGTCCACTCACTGGGATCTTCCTCAGAGGCCCTGCTTTGAATTCCTCGCCTCAACAAAGCAAGCAGGGAGAGAGCAAAGAGAAAGGCCATTTCTATAATAGTCCCACATCTGTGCAACATCCAGTTGAGATCCAGTCTCTTTTTATGTTCAGACATCTACTAAAAACATTTCTCTTCCACAGCTACTTTGGTGAGTAGGTGGATTTGATTTTGCTGTGGTTGTTTTTACAGATTTTCCTGATGCCAAGTGTTACGTTAAAAGAAAAGATTTTTAGGTACCAGACACTTTGCATTGAAGATTGTTTTTAAATTGACCATTTTAATATGTTTTATCATACAAATATCTGTCATTATTTTATTGCTTAATTTTTACTGATTTATCATTGTTTTGATTTGTTTTACTCTTATTTTTAATGTAATGCAATATAATGTAAGCCACCCAGAGAGTCTTGTGACTTTGGGGTGCAGCATACAAATGCAACAAATAAATAATAAATACATTCTATAAAAACTTTGAGCAGAGAATATGAATAATTGACAGTTTTCACAATGAAGAGTTGATAGCAGCAGGATCTCTCAGAGATCTGTGATGGTAACACTTGTGTTAAATTTAGTCATATGTGATCTGGCATCCAGGGTGAATACTAAAGCAGCCATGATTGAAGAATTCATCCATTGATGATGTCTGGTCACCTCCTGCCCTCTATGTTGTTGTTAGTTGCGAAGTCGTGTCCAACCCATCATGACCCCATGGACAACATTCCTCCAGGCCTTCCTGTCCTCCACCATCCCCCGGAGTCCACTTAAGCTCACACCAACTGCTTCAGTGACTCCATCTAGCCACCTCATCCTCTGCCATCCCCTTCTTCTTTTGCCATCTATCATTCCCAACATGAGGCTCTTCTCTAGGGAGTCCTTCCTTCTCATTAGATGACCAAAGTATTTGAGTTTCATCTTCAGGATCTGGCCTTCTAAAGAGCAGTCAGGTTTGATCTCCTCTAGGACTGACTGGTTTGATCTCCTTGCAGTCCAAGGGACTTGCAGGAGTCTCCTCCAGCACCACAATTCAAAGGCCTCAATCCTTTGGCGCTCAGCCTTCCTTATGGTCCAGCTTTCACAGCCATACATTGCAACTGGGAAAACTATAGCCTTGACTATACGTACTTTTGTTGGCAGGGTGATGTCTCTGCTTTTTAGTATGCTGTCTAGATTTGCCCTAACTTTCCTCCCAAAGAGCAACCGTCTTTTAATTTCTTAGCTGCAGTCACCATCTCTGGTTATCTTGGAGCGCAGGAAAATAAGCTCAAGGAAGGCTTTTTCAGAATTGTCTTCTGGATAGGGGTGCACACCAGGGCAGGGTTAGGGTTAAAAAAACGAGGTGTCCTGGCATGATTTTGATGGCTGGGATGTGTTTAGAATGGGCAGAAATGATGAGCTGTACAGAAAAAAACTACTCAAGGAAGGCTTTTTCAAAATCGCCCTTTGAATGGTATTTTACCTCTATATTAGGTTAGGGGAGTGCACCAGGGTAGGGTTAGGCCAGTGGTGGTGAACCTCTGGCAGGCTTGCCACAGTGGGCACTCAGAGCCCTCTCTGTCGGCATGTGATCCAAGTTGCCCCAGCATCTCCCCAGCAGCCGAGCATTGGATAACAGCGCATATACGTGCCATGAGCATGGTCGGAAAGGAGTAGCGGGGCCAGGCAATGATGTCACGAGCCACAACTCATTAGCCACACCTCATCTGAGCATTCACATGTCCAGTCCTTGCACTCCCAAAGATATATATATATATATTTGCTTTGACTGGGTGTGAGGTGTTTTTCCTAAACTAAAACCTCAGTTTTCAGGTTTTATTGCAGTGTTGGCACCTTAAATAAGTGGGTTTTGGGTTGCAGTTTGGGCACTCGGTCTCTAAAAGGTTTGCCATCACTGATCTAGAAGCACCAGGGAAAGCATCTGTGTCTTTGACAGACAACACACCCTACCTACGAAATTTCATCTATGAGGCAGAGACAATCAAAGCCTTGTCTGGAAGAACTCTATATGTTCTTCAGACCCCCTCTAGGCCATTTTAGGTGGAATCACTCTGGTTAGAGCAAGGGGATAGTGGCCTATGTAGTTTAAAGTGCAGGCCCTTCTCCCATTACGCTCAGAGCAGCCCATCTCTGTGACCAAGCAGCAACAAACTTGAAACTGCCTGAAATTGTTGGGACCAGATAAATAGCTGATCTGCTTTGTGTTCAGGAGGCTGGGCAGAGAACAAGGAGAAGAAAATCTGCTTGAAATGCGTTGGTTAGAATGGGTTGGAACTATTTCTTTCCTGAGTACTTCTGGCCTTTGCCATTTGTCATTACTAAAGCCATGTTTTTGTAGCTCTGTTGTTTTTAAAAGTTTTAAAACCAAGTTCTTTGGCTAATGGGTGGCATAGGAATGTAATAATTAAAAGAGTTGAATAACCATCTCATTTTATTTTTGCATTTATTTATCTATATTTATATCCTGCCGTTTTTTCCTTCGAGGAACTCCAGGTGGCTTACATAATTCTCCTCTCCATTATCTTCACAACAACAGCCCTGTGATGTAGGTTGCGCTGAAAGCCTGTGACTGGCCCAAAGCCATGCAGTGAGCTCCATAGCCGAGCGGGGAGGAGAGCCCAGGTCCCCTTGGTGCCAGTCCTGCTTAACTGGAGTCGCGCCACAATGGCTCTCCTGTCATATATGTTCATGTCCCACCCATCTCCTAACTCGTCAGCACTGACCTCCCTTCCCCAGTACTGCAAAAGCAAAACGTCTTAAGGACGATTAGGATATTACATTTTCACTTATATATGGATACAAAAATCTTTGTTGCAATAAAAACATTATTCTGGTCATAAGCAGTATGCAAATTCTAAGGGTGGGGAGAGTTAAGTGAAAAGGTTCGAGAGAAATATTTTGAGTTTTTTACTGAAGCGCTCAACCCTGGCCTCGTTTTCATTCTCCCCACCTTTTCTTGCAGCGTTAGCCACTTTCACAAATGTGTAGTTTTAAAACGTTGAGTCACATGTCAGGCAGAGTGGTTTGCTGCCTTTTTAACATTCCTTAACGCATTTATTTGGCTGCTGCTTCCATGGTTTTTTTTTTTGGGGGGGGGGAGGGAGGGGGTTACATGGAAGGTAGTATGTTTCAGGACTGCAGTCCCAAAGCGAGGAAAAGTCGGCTTAAGGGACTCTCTGTCTTCAAACACGAGATTCTTCCAGGAAGGTCTATAAATAAAATGATTTCTTCTCAAACGGTCTTCTGCAGTTTTGGACTACGACTCCCAGCATGCCTTCCTCCATGACAGCTTCTTTCTGATTGGCTACACCGCGTTCTAGTTGGAACTCTGCATGTGGCTGCTGCTGTGCTGGGAAGGAAGGCAGTCTTTTGCTGGCTATATATGTATGTATATATGAAAAAAGGTAAGTGATCTGCTATGTGCTCCATTTGGAATGGGATGTTTTCCTTCCATGTAATGATTTACTCCCCAGTTCTTTGTTCCTGACCTAGTTAATTGTGAGCGCTTCCCTTGAAGCAGCTGCTTTCCAAAGGCATGTTTTATATTGGAGTGTGTTTAGGGAAATTTAGCCAATCCAAAACTGGAAAAGCAAGACTTAGTGATGCACTAAGGGTGATCCCAAATGGATAAAGAAATATGTTCAGAGAGGATTACTGCACACTCGGGAGCCGTGAAAAGCACACACACACACAACTAGTGATTTTGCCTCCATTTATTTAAACGCTACCTATTCTGTTCCTTCGTAGACAGAGAAGCTTTAATTTTGTGAAGCAGAAGAGTGGGGTCCTGATGTGTGAAATAAATATTTTCTTTATAATCCTTTATTAGACGTTCCCTGTTAAGCATCTCTGATCCCTTCCAAAGTCATTGCAGAGAGTGAGACGAGTGTTAATATTTGCTTTGTTTATTTCAGTTCTCTCGGTTATTTCGGGTTGAAATGCTGCAATTTTTTAAAGTTTGTCTTGAATGGTGTGTGGGAAGTTTTTGTCATCATAACGTGATTCTGACACTTTGAAGGACATTAAAAGCTTTGTAGCTCCAGCTATTTAGGGACATAGGAAAGCACATTAAGTGGGTAATAATTTCTAAATAGATTTACTTTGATCTGTGTTTTTAAAACAACTCTGAAAGTAACATTGTCTTTTTTGCTTTCATTTCCAACTTTCACAACATTTTCAAGGATGAGCTAGGGAAGTAAAAAATGGCAGCAAAAGTAGCCATCCAGCACAAAAACATCCTATCTAAGCTTCCCCCACTGTATCGTTGAAAAGTATAAATTAAATAGGCATCAGGTAAATCGTATAGAATAAGGAAATTGGCACTCAGTTCTTCCTGTACTTCTGTATTCTTGTTACTGCTTTAGGCAGTTTTTAAAAATCTTTATCTGGTACCTTACTGGAAATGTTCGGAGGGGTAATTTAGCTGCCTTGGGATGGGGAGAATGAGAGGGTGTGAAATAAAAGCTACATTTTTCTTTATATTCCAAGAAGAACTTACCTGAAATCCAGAGTACTTTCTGTGTTTTTTTTTTTGGGGGGGGGGGGCGGTGATTGTGTTGTGTCTGCATAGCTGTGCTCTCTTACAGGGAGGATTCAGTTTGAGTCTGGTGACCAGCCTCCTGAGATATTATTTCTTAGTAACAATTGTACAGCCATCTTTGCTAAAATACTGTTTAAAGCAACAAAACCTTAACAATAAAAGCAAGTTTCATAAAAATTCCAACTATTACATGATTTCAAAAGCTAAATTTAAAAAGAAGTGTCTTCACACCTGCAATAAATGCCAAGAGAGTGACATTCCACAGTTTGGGAACAATAAAGGAGAAAGCACTTTGACCCAGGCCTATCTTGACGTCAGATGCTTGTTTTCAGTGTCAGTTCTCCCTTTTGGGTAACAATAAAGAAGAGCGAGCCTGTGTAGAGTCTGTCTGTCTGTCTGTCTTTCTTTCTTTGTCTTTCTGTCTTTCTTTCTTTCTCCACTGTGTAGTCAATCCCAGACCCACCTGAAAGTACAGAAAAGAGTTCCCAGATCAGAATGCCCATTTCAGGCAGCTTTTTAAATCCTTGTGCATCACATACTAACAACTAGCTTGACTGACAAGTGTATTTTTCTGTATACCCACAGCTGTGTAGTGGCTACCGAGAAAGAGTTACGAGCCAGGAAGTCCTTTGTTCAAATAAACCATAAACTTGCTGATTAGCCAGAGGCAAAGCACCATACTTACAGTTGCAGCCTCCACCACCCCAAATCTGCAATATGGGAATAACAGTAATACTGCTGGTAGAATTTTGAAAGAATGCATGTGAAGCATTTTGAAGACTCTGAAGCACTAAATAAATGCTAAATGGTATAGGATAATAATATATAATTTAAGCAAAATGATTGATGGTAGTTTGTCACATGACTTTAACATGCACTAGGTTCCATGTCAGGGTAACTTTCTTTTATCTCGGTGGCTGTAAAATAGCACACATCTTAAGCACTTCTAGCAAGTGACCTGTCAATTCCAGGAAACTGAACTTAGGATAACAGCTTTACAGCTATTGGTTGTTCACATACACAAATGCCTTTTGTTTGTTTGTTTGTTTGTTTGTTCGTTTGTTCGTTCGTTCGTTCATTCTTTCCTTCCTTCCTTCCTTCCTTCCTTCTTTCCTTCCTTCCTTGTTGTTGTTTTTCCCACTATTTATGCTGTTCAGAGTGCAAGTGTGGTTGCTCATGTAACCACATGGCACCAACCACACAGGAGGAGGAGATACCGGAACGCTTGGGGGAATCCCAAGGTTTGCAAAAGTACAAATATGTTTAGGGGAAAATGTGAAGTGGAGCAGAATGCACAGAGCCACATATCCCAAAACACCCCAATACGGAATGCATCTAGTGACCATGAACTGCTGGTTAACGAGCGGAGGGGTGGAGCCGAGGTGGAAGGAGAATAGACAGAGGAATCTTGAAAAAGGGCATGACCAACTGACTAGAACATTGTGAAGGAGCACTTCACCTGCAACACTTTGTCGCAGCTCCCATTTGTGAGTGTCTCTTATTTATCTGTGCTTAAGATACAAACAAAAGGAATTTCTCAGGCAAGAAGGGACTTAATGTTTTCTCCTATTTCTTCAGTAAATATCCACAGAAGTATGTATCCACAGTTGCCAGTTTTCTAAATGTACAGCCTTTCCCATTCCCCAACCTTTCCCATTCCCTATTTATTCTGAAGATATTTAAATCCTATCTTCAGAATAAATCTAAGCAGTGGTCCTAAAAGCAGAATCTTCCCTTTTTTATCGTACTTTCACACAGCAAAAATTGGCTCTGAACTCTATTTTTCAAGGACAGCTGTTGGTTTGTTCAGTGAGACACAGGGAGAAAATAATTGCAATTAACAGGAAGGTTTGTGTGATAGCTGGCAGAAAGCTTTGGAGCCACCATGAAGCACACCCTGCTTTCCAGGAAAAAAAAAGTAATGGAGATAGAATAGTTGTCCAGTGCCTTTTGACTGGTAGCTTCCCACCCCACTGTGTAGAAACACCCTATCTGGTTCAATAAGTAGCATTTAAGTAAGCTGGTATTAGTCACTGTAAACTGTATTATAAATTACATTATCTTGCCACTAAAGCATCTAACAGTCTTTTCTTTCCTAGGCCACTGTATAGTGGATGTGGAGCAGTATATAAATGTTCAAAGTAGTTATTGCATAAAATTGAATTACTAGCGTATAGGAATAGCTTGTTTCAACCCTTGTTTGGTTCTCAGTCAAAATTAACAGTTACTGAATTAGTTAATTCAGTCCACTTGGGCCTACACAGAGAGTGGGCAGAATCTCATTTGAAACCATGTGCCCTCTGTAACTACCAAACACACATTGTGCAGTGAGGTGGGTCATTAGGAAAGAACACCTCATAAAAATCCAAGGCAGACTTACCTCCCACCACCATTTGATCTACTTGTTTATGAATTCTCATGTTACAAAACATGACCAGGGTTGGTTAACTCTCCTCTCTCATGCCTTAATCTTATTCTTGTCATGGGATTCTAGAGTACATGAATTAACAGAGAAAAACACTTGATGTTAAACCAGTTTAGAAACCTGTGTACAGCCATGACTAATAGTCCTTAGGGATACCTGGACATGAAGGGATTCAAAATCTATTGGAAGAAAGAGGAATGTGTATAGACAGACAGACAATCAGTCTGTACCTCTGCTTCCCACTATATAAATTACATGTCTTCTTTTTAATCTCTTCAAGTCATGGCTGGATGGGTTAAAGTACTAATGGAATTCTGAACTGGATTCATAAGGGGGAAAATCATCATTTGGTTTTATTTAATCCTCACAACAGCAAACACTGGTGTTACAGCTAAAAGCGAACCCTGTCCAACAAAGCCAGCTTGGGATTTGGAGTGATGAATTTAAACTTCTCTCTTGAGTTGCATAAACATAGGCAAATCCTGGATTTCTGGAGCTTTATGTCCTGTTTTGAAAAGACAGAATGAGAAATATTACTGAAATCTAAAAGAATGATATCTTTGTTGCCAGCATGCTTGTAAATATAAAGTTTGCCATGTTTTTGACTTGCACACTTCTCAGTTTCAAACCACAGCCAAACAGTCAGCAATGTAGGTGGTGAAGCATTTCCCAACACTTTTCTCCATTCCAGGGAAAGCTTCATTGGCTAAATTGCTGTGCCAGGCTCATGTTACGGGCATAACAGCAATGCCTGTAAATAAGAGCTGTTCATTATGAGTAAATTAATCCAGAAGGTTTTGCGCAAGAAAGGTTAACATATATACATTTGGACAAGCTTTAGGATTACAGTACATAAATGCATTTAATCTAGTCCACCCCTTACCTGATGGAGGAAGTCCAAAGCTAGAGTATTACCATTAAGACATTTCACCTCATCTACCCCCTTGGAACTTAAGCCCATCAGACATAGTCCTGCTCTGTGACACACTGGGGACCAAGTCTTTGCCCTCTTCAAGTGTTCAGGAGTTTTGAACAGGCCTTCAGATGTTTGAAGAGGGTAATCATGTGTCCATGTTTCCCCCACACACACCCTGGTCTTTTCTCCATACTAAATACAAATACTTGCTTCAAACTTACCTCCCACAACTTGTTTTCATTATTTTATTTCATTTCTATATCATCCAATAGCCAAAGCCCCTTGGACAGTTCACAGCAATTCATAAAATTAGAGGCCACAAATACAAATAATAAATTACAACATAAAATTTCAAATCACAAAATTTAAAACAATTTAAGCAACTAGAAACAATTCTAATAAAAATACTAGAAGAGAGTGTTAGAAGATGGTTATTGAGAAGCGTCCCGAGACGTCAGTGATGGGACGATAGACAAATGTTTTAAATAAATAAGACAGCTGACATAAGGGTCCAACCATATGACATGATGTACAATTGCACACTTGAGAACCAAGGGAGGTGTTAACCTGGTGCTGAAAAAATGACAGAGTTGGCACTAGGGGAACTCTGTGGGGAGATCATTACAGAGTCAAGTTTTATTGTATTTATCCATAGGCCTTTACAAAATTTACAAAAGACAGTGAAAAATCCATTAATAATAGATATTAAAATTGAAAAATAAGTATAAAAGTAAAATAAAAACTAGTTTAATCACTATCAGTTAGCTACCCTTTTCAATGCCACTTTTGATCTAATCTTCATAGTTGGCAAACAGAGACACTCTAAATCATTACATAATTGAGGGGCCGCCACTGAAAATGTCCTCTCCCTCTGAGCACTTGAAGGCCTAAGATGTGGATCAGTGTGTACGATACATACCATTTTGCAGTATGTGAATCCTGCCTGTTTATTGGGATGTTTTTATTTAGCCTGCTTTTCAGAATAAAAATCATTGCAAAGCAGCATCTTTACTGTGTACTCTGAACCCAATCTGTCCATAAATTTTACACTTAGAGATATGTTCATTATAATAAGCAGTGGAGGTATGAAATAGGAGATTCAGAGACAGTGAAGAGACAAGAATTCAAGGGACAAGAGCCCTGTTCAGATGTTGGCTTGAACGCATGAGGGCGTAATGGAGGTAGCAAACCAGCGCTATACATGCTGACCCCACCCCTTTCAGCTCCGATCTTGACATAGAATCTTAGAATAGTAGGATTGGAAGGGGCCATGAAGGCCATTGGGTCCAACCTTGTTTAGCTCTTGAAGTTGCAGTCATCAAGTGGGCAACCAAGGGTTGAACTGGCCATAAGTGGAGAAAGTGCTGGTTAAGCTCCATCCTAGAAGGTTAGTATATTGAAGTTCATGGAAAAGTGGCTGCTAGGCCCAATTGCAGCACACACTGATCTTGTCCTTCCTCAAGTAGATATGACACAGAACAACAGTGGACAGGCTGGCATTGTGGATGTTTTGGACAACTCTCATAAGCCCCAACCAACAGGGCCAATGGTCGAGGAGTATGGGAGTTGCCATTGAAACATCTGGAAAGCAAAAAGTTGCCTCCTTTGACAGACAGAGGGTTTTTTATACTAATTTGTTCTTTCTTAAAGAAAATTACAGGCTCCTTTTTTTTAAACTGTTAAAACTGCTGCAAACTAATCCTAGAATACATGACAATAAGTATTGGCATGTACAGGAAGTTCAGTTGCTCATCAGTGTATTTGACTGGTGCATTATTTTCTCTCAGCATAACCTAATTTAGGTTTCTTAAGAAGCTCAAAGAAGAGTTTTATTTTGTTTCTATAACCTGTCCCTAAGCCTTGGTTGAAGATGATTACTATTATTATTATTATTTAAATAGATTTATTAGATACCTTACTCAAAATAAAGAACTGACATCTTACAACAATAAAAGATACTATTTTAAATAGCTAAAAACAAATACCCTGTAAAATATTAATATTAAATAACTAAAACTTCAGTGACAACCAAAGTTAATTCAACTGATTCATTAAAGAACCCATCAAATGCCCCAGAATGTTAAAAAAAATGTTTTAAAAATGGAAACAGGAAGTGCCTGAGCCCAAATGCAGAACAGCTGAACAAGCAGGTTACACTAGGGAAGAGGAGGAGTAATGCAAGGGGTGCAGGTCCTTGGCAGGTGCTCAACCATACATATCCTTGACATCAGCCCTGGAGGCCAGGTTGGCCCTTCTCTGTTATCCTTTCGCCAACAGCAAAGACATGTTTGTTCAGGCAGGCCTTTGGCATGCAAGCTGATCTGTTGCCGAAGACATTTAAGTTGGTTGGTTCTGTTTGTTCATTTGATTGATAGTTGTGCTTTTGAATGTATTTTTAATCCACTTGTTTTATGCTAAGCTTTAAGAACTTGTTACCTAGGATTTTATCATGAGTTGCCTTAGCACTCTCCTCTCCTCTCCTCTCCTCTCCTCTCCTTGGAGGAGGCAGAAAAGCAGGTTACAAAATAAACAAATAAATAAAGTAGGAGGTAGTGTTGCCTTGTAGGTTTAAATTTGTGTGCAGTTCAGAGCATTCTTGCCCTTTTCAGAAATTATCTGAAGCAGTGGGCTATGCGCATAGGTGCCCCCCCCTCCAATTCAGGACTTCTTTTGAACCTGTGGGGTCCTAGGAATGGAGATAGTGGGGTCACAGATGGCGCATGCCGACCCATTTGCCCTCCACATGTTTGTTCAAAACATACAATTTAAAATAGCTTTAAAACTGTAAAATGTTACCACCCAGTTAAACAACTAAAATTTCAGTGATAACCAGAAATAGTTCAACCTGTGCCTTAAAGAACAGATCAAGTGCCTGGAAATGTTCAAGAAAATGAAACATAAAAATGAAAACAGTATTTTAAAATGGGCTCCATTGGTGAAGACACTTGGGGTGCATCATTCCCTAAAAGAACTCCACAGACCTTATAGTCCAGTTGGAAACTAGTCAGTGACCAGATTTCATACAGATAAAAAACCAAGAACCTTGCTTACACAAATCAGTAATTTGTGTGGAAATTTGTGTGGAAGTTTGCATAGATTCTATTCCACTGAAATTGGTGACTGCTTAAATGTTTTTTTAACGAGCCTTTTCTAAAATGTCTGTTGATAAAATTATCAGTTACCCACACATGGCTTTATAAAATGCCAGGATTTCATTCCAAGAAACTACTGCAGGAACATAAGAATTTGTTTGCTGGTCAGCCCAAGGTCAAAGTGCTTAGTCAGGTAACTTTTTAGGGGACATTTCAGTTATGATAGTAATTTGCCCATTGGGGCAAATTGACAAATTCTTGAGAAACCTTTAGAATTTTTTTCCCAAAGCAAACACTAATTAGTGTGCATATGTCAAAGAATCTTGTATCAAGCACTGGAAAGTTTCTTGTTCCCAATCAGGCTGGCCAAAATGTATGCACTGATTTATAACAAGTACTTACTTGATAAAAGAAGGCTCTACAAGAACTCCACAGATTAAGGTAGTTTAAAGCTCCCCTGTTTGTTATTTTATATGTCTGGAATTCAATGACAAGCAAAATCTTATAGTTTGAGTAGCAATAATAGCTTACACCTGGAAATTGTTTTTATCCAAAATAATTTCACCAGGAGTTGGCAGAGAGCACTCTGTATCTTTAAAATGTCAGCCATACTGAAGATAGTTGCTGCAGCTTGTATGTGTTCTCTGAAAGTAATACAGGCCCTGAGCCAGCTGGATCTTACTTCTCTGTGCAAAAAATTTGTACCTCTCTACTGAATTCCTCTGCCGGTCTCCCATATGAGCAAAGATATTCATGGGTCTTTGGCTTGCTTTGATAATGTTCCTTTTAAAATGAGTGGTTTGTAGACAGGTTTTCTGTTTGCTTGTTTTTCAATTTGTGATTTCTTTTAAAAAATTAGTATTCTGTGATGTTGATGGATGAGCAATTTCTGAAATGTTTTTCTAAAATAGAGCATGTGTGTAAAAATAGTTTCCTAATTAAAACATGTTTCCTTAAGGCAGGCAAAGAGGACACAGAAACAAAACTTACTAAAGTAGAATAAGTAAGTCTACAGATCTATGCATATTCACTCCCTGGAGAAGTCTTGTAAAATCAGTGGAACTTGCTTGTAAGTATGCATAAGATTGTGCGGCATTGCATGGATGCTCCACATTTCAATCCTACATATGTTAACTCTAAAGTAAGTCCCGCTGATTTCTTGGGGCTGACTTCCACATAGGTTGATTTATGCTTGCACTCTCATTTGGTCTTTGTGTGTACAACTTTGAAATCTTTCACATACATGCACACATCCAGAGGTTTATGAACACTGTGCACTTAATTTATCCTACCAAGCAGAATGATACATATTTGTGTGTGTGTGTATAAAAGGGGCACAGGAGTGTCTCTCTAGTTAAAGGGAGAGGTTCAGCCATTATAAGATTCAAACCCTATTTCATTCTGTCTTGACCTGGTTCCGGGACTGGGAGAACCTGATGCATGACCTTTATCAGGAGAGGGACGGGGGAGTGTGATCCTGTTACTTGAATTCACTCTCTCATCAGATTCTGATACCATTAAGCATGGTATCTTGCTGGGTTGATTCTGTGGCTTAGGTCTTAGAGAGTAACATTGAGTGAGGATCTCACAGACGCCTGTGAACTGAGTGATGGGCTTCAACAGGGTACCATCCAGTCCTCAGATTGTTCAGCCTCTATAAGAAACTCCAGGAAGTGGTCGTTAGGGGATTTAGAGCCAAGTGCCATCAGTGTGCTGGTGATAAACAGCTTAATCTCACCATGACAACTGAATCAGGAGAGGCTGTATAAGCCCCGGATCAGTGTTTGGACTCAGTGATAAGATGGATGAGCGCCAACAAGCTGAATCTGAATCCTGGCAAGACAGAAGACCTGTGGGTGAGTGGTTTCGGAGTCCAGGAAATAGGGCCCTTGCTTGTTCTGGGTAGAGTTGCACTCTCCTGAAAGAACAGGTTTGTATTCTGGGTGTTCTTCTGGATCTGGCACTAGTGCTGTGGAGACCCAAGTGACTGTGATGGCATAGAGTGCCTTTTACCCATTCACCAGCTATGGGTTCTCCATTACCAACCTGCCCAGTCACTGAGGTCATCAAAGGACATTCGCCTAGTGATTCCACACAGACCCGTGGCCCAGCTGGAGTCTCCAGGAGAGGAACCTTTCTGTGTGGTGGCCCCATTTCTATAGAATTCCCTGCTTTGGAAAGTTAGGGAGTTACCAACCCTGTGTTGTTTTTGGCACCTGCTAAAGACAACTTTATTCTGGGAGTCCTTTCTTGCTGACCAGCCATGATCTTAATGTTGCTTTGTTAAAAAAAAAAAAATATTCTTTTTGCTTGTTTTAACATACTGTGCACTGCTCTGAAATTAGTTTGGGTGTAGAGTAATATACAAATATTGTAAATAAATACATAAAATGCTTGTCAAAATGACACCTCTTGAGATAATAACTTGAAACCCTGATGTTCATTCTCTATTAAATGAGGTCTACAAATGTGCAAAATGTCAACCAATCTGAAAGAAATTGCTATAGGTACAGCAAGGAAAAAAGTATTGAAAATTGACACATTTGTATTTTTGATTCCAACCTACATCTTGGCATATCAAATATCTTTCCAAACCTTGGTGGAAATTTCTGATGTATACTGTTCTGGCTTGGTGAAGATCTGGGCTTTTCATTGGTTTGGTGAAAGTCTGAACAAAAGCTTCTAAAGTTTTTCTGCCCCCGTGAAAGCCAAGGGCAGCAACTGCTGGCAATGTTATGATGAGTATGCTCAGTTTCATTCTGAAGCTAGAATGCTGCCTGTTGTAAGTTGTAAATTGCAGGCAGTGGGCAAAGTCTGACCTATATTAGATCCTATATATTTACTGTTTGAGTTAAAGAAACCCTAGTTCATCCTCAAAGTAACATGTAGTTTCTTGGGGAATGGGGTTTGGGGCTGGAAGGTACAACATGGAGAAACAGAAATGCAGTATGAGGGTCCCAGTCCCTCATTTTCCCTCCCACATGATGGAAAAAGATAACATGGGGGTGTTGTGTTCATTTTCTGAAAACAGAAAGACAGTGCAAGGGCCCCGATCTTTGCTGTTCTTTTCTGGGAAAGGGAAAGGACATGCAAGGATTGTGATTTGCTTTGCACTTACTTACATATTGCACTCCCCTTCATGGATCACTGCCTTGCCATAGTGAAGGGGCTTGTGTAGCACAATGAAGCTATGAGCTATGCTGTGCAGGGGCACCCAAGGCAGACAGGTCATAGCAGAGAGCTCTGACAAAATGTGATGCACTGGAGAAGGAAATGGCAACCCACTCCAGTATCCTTGCCATGAAAACCCCATGGACAGTACCAAAAGGCAAAAAGATATGATGCTGGAAGATGAGCCCCTCAGGTCGGAAGGTGTCCAATGTGTTACTGGGAAAGAGCAGAGGGCTAGTACTAGTAACACCAGAAAGAATGAAGCGACTGGGTCAAAGCCGAAAGAACACTCAGTTGTGGATGTATCTGGTGGTGAAAGGAAAGTCCGATGCTGTAAAGATCTATACTCCATAGGAACCTGGAATGTAAGATCGATGAATTGAGGTAAGCTGGACGTGATCAAAAAGAGATGACAAGGCTTAACATCGACATCTTGGGAATCAGCGAACTAAAATATACAGGAACGTGTGAAGTTAATTCAGATGATCATCAGGTATACTACTGCAGACAAGAATCCCTCAGAAGAAATAGAGTAGCCTTCATAGTCAATAAAAGAGTAGGAAAAGCAGTGCTGGGATACAATCTCCAAAATGACAGAATAATCTCAGTTCGAATCCAAGGCAAACCATTCAACATCACAGTAATCCAAGTCTATGCCCCAACCACTGATGCTGAAGAGGCTGAAGTTGACCGGTTCTATGAAGGCCTACAACACCTTGTTGAAATAACACCAAAAAATTATGCCCTTATCTTCATGGGGTATTGGAATGCTAAAGTAGGAGGCCAAAAGATAACCAGAATAACAGGCAACTTTGACCTTGGAGTACAAAATGAAGCAGGGCACAGGCTGGCAGAATTTTGTCAAGAGAACACACAAACACTCTTTTCCAACAACCCGTGAAACGACTCTGCACATGGACATCACCATATAGTCAACACAGAAATCAGTTTGACTATGTTGCTCTGCAGAAAAGATGGTGAAGCTTTATACAGTCAGTAAAAACAAGACCAGGAGCTGACTGTGGCTCAGATCATGAGCTTCTGGTTGCAAAATTTAGGCTTAAATTGAAGAAAGTAGGGAAAAGCGCTAGGCCACTCAGGTATAAACTAAAACATATTCCTTATGAATATACGGCAGAGGTGACAAATAGATTTAAGGAATTAGATCTGATAGACAGTGCCCGAAGAACTATGGACAGAGGTTCACAACATTTTACAAGAGGTAGCAACTAAAACCGTCCCAAAGAAAAAGAAATACAAGAAAGTAAAATGGCTGTTTGGGGAGGCTTTACAAATAGCTGAGGAAAGAAGGGAAGCGAAAGGCAGGGGAGAAAGGGAAAGATACACCCAACTGAATGCGGAATTCCAGAGAATAGCTAAAAGAGATAAGAAGGCCTTCTTAAATGAACAGTGTAAAGAAATAGAAGAAAACAATAGAATAGGAAAGATTAGAGATCTCTTCAAGAAAATTGGAGATATGAAAGGAATGTTTCATTCAAAGATGGGCATGATAAAGGACAAAAATGGCAGGCACCTAACAGAGGCAGAGGTGGCAAGATTACACAGAAGAACTATACAAGAAAGAGATTAACATCCCTGATAACCATGAAGGAGTGGTCACTGACCTCAAGCCAGACATCCTGGAATGTGAAGTCAAGTGGGCCTTAGGAAGTCTGAGCAACAACAAAGCCAGTGGAGGCGTCAGTATTCCAGTTGAGTTATTCAAAATCTTAAAAGACGATGCAGGAAAAGTGCTACACTCAATATGCCAGCAAATTTGGAAAACTCAACAGTGGCCACAGGATTGGAAAAGGTCAGTTTACATTCCGATCCCAAAGAAGGGCAATGCCAAAGAATGTTCAAACTACCACACCATTGCACTCATTTCACATGCTAGCAAAGTTATGCTCAAAATCCTACAAGCTAGGCTCCAGCAGTATGTGGATCGAGAACTACCAGAAGTACAGGCAAGGTTTCGAAGAGGCAGAGGAACTAGAGATCAAATTGCCAACATACACTGGATCATGGAGAAAATTAGGGAGTTCCAGTAAAACATGTATGTCTGCTTTATTGACCATGCTAAAGCCTTTGATTGTGTGGATCACAAATTGTGGCAAGTTCTTAAAGAGATGGGAGTACAAAACAATCTTATTTGTCTCTTGTAAAACCTGTATGCAGGTCAAGAAGCAACAGTTAGAACTGGTCATGGAACTACTGATTGGTACAAAATTGGGAAAGGAGTTCGGCAAGGCTGAATATCATGGGTCCTCAAACTACGGCCCAAGGGCTAGATCCGGCCCACTATGCTCATTTATCCTGCCCGGCATGTCCATTTGAACCTGCTGCTGCCCGCCTTGCGGCGTGTGCCCACCTGCCCTTGCCACATGTACCCGTCCTCGCCTCAGCGCATGCACCTGCACCGCCCCCGCGCCAGCCCGCACACACCACCAGCACCACCTTTCCAGCCTGTGTGCACCACTGGCACCTTTCAACTGGCCCCCTGATGAAAAAGTTTGAGGACCCCTGCTGTATATTATGCAGAGCACATCATGCAGAATGGTGGGCTAGATGAATCACCAGTTGGAATTCAGATTGCTGGGAGAAATATCAACAACCTCAGATGTGCAGACAATACCACTCTAATGGCAGAAAGTGAACAGGAATTAAAGAGCCTCTTGATACGGGTGAAAGAGGAGAGCACAAAAGTTGGCTTGAAACTCAATATTAAGGAAACTAAGATCATGGCATCTGGTCCTCTCACTTCCTGGCAAATAGATGGTGAAGAAATGGAAGTAGTGACAGATTTTATTTCCTGGGCTCCAAGATCACCACAGACGGGGACTGCAGCCAAGAAATTAAAAGACGCTTGCTCCTTAGGGGGAAAGCTATGGCAAATCTAGACAGCATACTAAAAAGCAGAGACTTCACCCTGTCGACAAAAGTTCATATAGTCAAGGCTATGGTTTTCCCAGTTGCAATGTATGGCTATGAAAGCTGGACCATAAGGAAGGCTGAGCACCAAAAAATTGAGGCCTTTGAATTGTGGTGCTGGAGGAGACTCCTGCGAGTCCCCTGGACCGCAAGGTGATCAAACCGGTCAGTCCTAGAGGTGATCAACCCTGAATGCTCTTTAGAAGGCCAGATAGTGAAGATGAAACTCAAATACTTTGGCCACCTAATGAGAAGGAAGGACTCCCTGGAGAAGACCCTAATGCTGGGAACAATAGATGGCAAAAGAAGAAGGGGACAGCAGAGGATGAGGTGGCTAGATGGAGTCACTGAAGCAGTCGGTATGAGCTTAGGTGGACTCCAGGAGATGGTGGAGGACAGGAGAGCATGGAGGAATGTTGTCCATTGGGTCGCAATGGATCGGACACGACTTTGCTAAACAACAACAACAAATTGCACTGAACATGCATTCTTACTCTAGGTACACTTATTAAGATGGTTGTGAGAATCTAGCCCTGTGCAACTATTCTGCTGATATATACATTGTTCATGAAAGGAATCCACTAGCTCCACTTCTGTTCGTCACAGCTCCTGTTGTCCTGCACACAGAGACAGCAACTGGAGGGCTTCCTCTCTGGAAATGTTTAGCATGTGCAATGCGGGAGAGGGCTGCCATAAGCATTTCTGAACATGCAGGGACACATCTATCCAGTCAATAACTTGTCTGTAACTTATTGTTTAATTTATGTTCTTCACAATATTATAATAATACATTTATTTTAAGAAAAACCTGGGAAATGCTGTGCTTTTGTTTTTCTGTTTGTTTTAACTGCAAGTGTATGACCTGCATTTAAGGCTACCTCAAGCTGACTTAAGCTCCCCAACGCCAATTGCAAACAGGTTCATTCCTTAACAGATGAGCCTGTTGAGCACTGATGATGACGATGTGTGATGTCACCAATTGTGCTTGTGTACAACTTCCCCTCCATGCACCCACACTTTGCCTTGCTCTTGCAGGCCCAAATCCAAATAGGGGAGGATGGAGTGCCATGGAGCAGAACCATGACCCGCTGGTCCTCTATTGCCTTATAAAGCACCTCCATTTTACTGTATCACTAGAGGAATCCCTCCGTGTGTTGGACTATATTGCTTGTAAGGAAGCACAATTTGTGATATAACATCATTAGCATCTAATTTCCTGGCTTTGTGGACCTTTAACCAAAATGAGATAGCTTTAACCCTGGTTTTAAAGCAGCAATATATTTCACATCATCAGAATTTTTGTAAAGCTGTTATTTAAAGTGATAAATTGATGTTTGAGTGACTGCCAATGAGTTATCCAGCACAGTGTTTCTCACACTATAACCTGGGATCCACCAGTAGCTCTCAGCACACTTTCAGGCAAGCCTCGCTGCTGTAGTCTGCTCAGCGCCTCTTCGTTCGAGTCCCCTATGCTGTGGCTTCACCAGGCACACTGCAGGGGTAGGTGTGGCAGCAGGAGCTGGTTAGGGAGCCAGGCTGGTATTGTTAATAACTTTTGGAAATAGCAAGGCATGAGATAAGCGAGGGGAGCTGTTAGAGGACGAAAAAGCAGCGGGGGGGGGGTGATGAAACAAACTGGGCACATGCTACATTTGTGAGGAGAAGGGGAAAAGAAATAGCAAGAGACAAATAAGAATACTCTGAGAGAAGCTTTTTGGGCTAGGAGGGGAGGAAAACAATATAAAATAATTTTTTTCTCTACTTTTTGCTTCTGGATCAACAAAATCTGCCTGAAATGGGGAGGCATGCTGCCTCCAGAGCCAATGTCTCAATTCAAGAAAGCTGGATTATGAAACTTGCTGCTACAAGGAAATGACTGTGGCAAAGACCTTATCCATATCCAAATAGGGTTTAGAAATCAAAATAAAATATTATCACTACTTGCCAGCTGGTTCTGCAAAACTCCACCCGGCAACACTATTTGGTGACTGGTGAGCTTCAGTCATTTTCAACATCCTCAAATGAGCCATGGGGTTCAACATTTGAGAATGCTTCTTGAGTGTGTAGACAAAAAGAAAGCACAGTTTAGTTTATATTGAATTGTTTTGATGATTTATCACCTCTTAATTAAACAGCAAAAGTTTAAAATTCCTCAATTATTTTTGTTTTAAAACTCAAATACTGAAAAAATTAAAACACTGCATTGTTAGAGGTTTTACGGTGTGATCCTATGTAGACCTCCAGAGAAGTAAGCTCTACTGCATTCAGTGTAGATTATTCTAGGTGAGTGTACAGATACAGTGGTACCTTGGTTCACAAACTTAATTCGTTCCATGATTCTTGTCGCGATCCGAATTGGTCACGAGCTAAGACAAATTTCCCCATAAGGTTCAATGTAAATAAGGTTAATCCACTCTGACCCCTACGAACGTGGTCGCAAGCTGATTTTGGTTGTGAACCAAGTCAAATTTCCCTATAAGTTTCAGTGTAAATAAGGTTAACTTTATGAACCAGAACTTTATGTTATACGTAAAGGATGGCATACAAAAGTTTTACATACATACATACATAATTATTTTTTTAACCGCAAAAATATGAGCCATGTCCTCGGGCTGCGGTCCAAGCCACGGCCACCTTGCCGAGCCCGGGGATGGATGAGCCGAGGTGGAGTGGGAGCGGGGCCGTGGCTCCCGTGCTTCTGCCACGGCCTTCTCAGGGCAAGCTGCCGCTGCCAAGTGGCCGCCATGCATCTTCCCCCTGCGGTGGGGAGAGGCGGGAGGCGCCCTGCTCAGCAGGCCGTGGCCCCGTCCCTCGCCTCCCCTTGCCTTGGCCCACAGAAAGCAGCCCTTACCTCCCTCCTTGCAGCCCTCTCCCAGCCGGGGGAGCCACCCCGTGCTTGCTTCTCTGGCCTTCTGCTCCGCCTCCCAGAGCCAGGCGAGCACCTGTGAGGGGTCCTTCCTCCGGCTTGGAAGCGGGGTGGCAGCGAGGAGCCCGGAAGGCCTCGACCGAGGTGAGTGCACCCTCATGGCTCACCCTCATGGTGGGTGGGGAGAAGGTTATTGTTTGGAGAGTTCGTGTGGGGAAGATGGCCATGATCGCAATCATGTTCGTGCCGGGACATGGCCATGATCGTAGTTGTCACCCAATGCGGAGTTCGCGAAGGGAGGCAAAATGTTGCCAAAATTTCTGTTCGCGACCCGATTTGGTCGTGAACTGAGGTGCTCATGAACCGAGGTACCACTGTATTAGATTCAGTGATATGTCATTCTGTAAAATTGTACTTGGTAAAGGATATGGTAAATGATACGGTAAATGATACAAGTTATTTATGCTGCTCTTCTAGAAACATGACAGAGAAAAGAATCTACATGATACATGTGAAATTGTCTCACAGACTGGATGAGCCTAAGAAAAACAACCTGTTTAATATTCTCATTTGTTTTGTTTGTATGTTTGTGTATCAAATGTACATATCACCCAAATGGCAGCCACCTTAAGGCAATTTACAGTAATTAAAATGCAGTAACCAAAACAATGAATGCAATAATGAAGTATTAAAATGTTGACAATATTTAAAATAAAAAACAACACTAAGTGTATTATGAGCAATGCAACAGTGATTCCTGTTGGACAAAAGGGCTTTTCCCTAGTAGCCCCCTGCCTCAGCATACCCAGAGAAGAACCTCTGGAGTTGATCTCAGCAGTCAGGCAGGAAGCTACAGGCGAAGGTGCTCCTTCAGGTGGACTAGTTCTGAACTACTTAAGAGATTTAAATGTCAGCACCAACTGCTTGAATCACGTCCAAAGACTGACTGGCAGCCAGTGCAAACATTAGAATAGTATATTGGAAGGACTAGTCCTACTAAGCAGCCCGGCTGCTCTGTTCTGCAGCAAGTTGTTTTAATGATTGTAAGCTGTCCTGAGATGCCATGCATAAGGGATGCCATACAAAAGTTTTAAATAAATAATAAATAAGTGTCCAGGCCATCTTCAGGTGCATTGCAGTACCCCAGGAAGCAAATTACCAGTGTAACCTTCTATCTGGACCTGACAAACTGACCTCCTGTGATAAGGAAATATCCATTCTCCATGCAGGGGTGGACAATGGCATCTGTGTTGGTTGGGCTTCCAGAAACCTCCTTCTTGTATTGAACTCTGTATCTGGACACCTTTCCCATCCCGTCCCGTCATTTTTTGGCAGCACTGTGATCTTCAAGATTTAGCTTATTTGTACTTTATGTGTGCCTCCAGCAAAGCAAGCAAAGTGTTACGCATTTTTAAATGCAGGTAGAAGGATTAAATGCCTGTTGGCTCTTTCAGTGACTGGCAAGATATAGGTCATATAAATATAGAGATAGACTGCTTCTGAATGCCTGCTCTATTACCATTTTTACTCTTACAGAAATTCCACTGCAGAATACTTTACAAACAGCATTTCATGCATCTGTGCAATGCTATCTTTTTTTTTTTTTTTTTTTTGGCCATTTCGTAGGTGGGGAACTGAGTCTGAGACAGATGTCTCCCCTGTGCCCTTCAGAGCAAGGTGCACCTTAGCAGATGATCTATGGCGCTCTTGCTTCTCATTGGTTGCCAAGGCAGCTACTTGATTTGACAAAGCCTCAAATACAATCTACTGCATTTGCTTTTAGAACTATGTAGTGGGGGGGGATTCTCCACATCTTATAATTTTTAAAGAAAATTTTGACATCCAGTGTAACACTGCATTGTTCTTTTGTTATAACTTGAAAGTGAATGCAGCTTTCTTCTTCTGTTTTTTTAATTGATCTAGTTCCTGACAGAAAGTTCATTTCCGACTTCCTTATGCTTGCTATTGACATGGAAAACAAGGAAAATGGATCTCTGGACACAGAAAAGTAAGTTTACTCCTTATGTATGGTGAGCACCTAAGCAAGGAAGAAGTTGGAGCCCCACTTTAATTCTTTCTGAAAAAGTATGAGGGATTTTTATCACTAATTCTGAAATTTTTTAAAACTATTCCTTAGCTGATTTTGCTACAGGAAGAGGAACAATTTAAGCATGTTCCCCTGCCAAGAAATTATACTTTGTTGGACTGGGAACATTATGTCAAAATCATTAACAGCTCGGTTTCAAAGTCTTTTTACATCTGTGATCTCAGTAAACCTTCCAACAAAACTCTTTGTAGGATAGGTCAATATTATTTTTCAGTCTAAATAAGTATAAATACTATTAGTGTGGCTAACAAGAAGAGCAAAGTAAAATTAATCCACAAAAAATAATGGTTAATAAACACAGCAGATTTAAGAGAGCAATGGATTAAGACCAATTTCAGTTAACTTTTTAAAGCCTAAGCAATGAGGACACGGAGAATTCTTTGTCTGCCATCAAAAGTACAAATAAGGTAGCTGCAAGAGGACCTCCCCAGAGAAAATATTCCATAAATTGGGCTCTATGGCTCTTTGTTCTTTGTTCCTCTGGGCCAGAGAGGAACCTGATGGTTTCAGTGTACAAGCAGAAGTGTGAGGGAGGAGGAGGTCTTTCACATAAGCAGGCTGCAAGCCATTTAGGACTTGTAAGTTGCATACCAACACCTGAATTGTGTCCAGAAATGGACCAATGACCAATATAGCTGTTTAGGTATTGGTGAAGTATATTTCCTAAATCCAGTCTCCCTTACTAGTTTAAAGTCATTCTGCGCAAACTGGTGTTTCTGCCGAGTCTTCAGAGGAAGTGCTTCTGCTACATATAGCATATTGCAATAATATAACATGAATGTTATGCTGACGTGGGTAACTTTTGCTAGGCCATCGCTTCCTAAGAAGGGTGGAGTCTGTTCATTGGCCTCAGCCATTGGAAAGGGCTGCATGCCGTAGGGCTTGCTAGGATTAGTTGTTTTCCACACCTATGTAATCCCATTTAGAACGGGCTGAATACCACCACTCAGGTCCAGCGAGTCCATCACCAACAGCGCCTCCATCTTGTCTCAACTGAATTTATCAGCCCTCATCCAGTCTATCACAGGCACCAATGTAGTTTATATGTTTATAACCTCACCAGAATTGGAGAGAAAAGAGAAATGGAACTGGGTGTCTTTGGTCTACTGATGCCCCCTCATTCAGATTCCTTTCAGAAGCAGTTAACATTAAACAGCAATGGGGACAAGGTAGAACAGCTGCTGTGGCACAGCATAAGCCATAGGGCTGAGTCCACACAACACTTTCTGAAATTGACCCACTAGGGGGCAGCAGAACTACTTCAGTGTGGTGCCCCCAACCCTGGCCAGTCTATCCAGAAGGATCCCATTGTAGGCCATGGAGCTTCACTGAGAGCTCTTGGAGAATTAACAGAGTATCATTTCCTCCCTCAAGTACTTAAACCCTGTCCAATATTGTACCTGCTAATCCTAGCAAAGGTAGCTATAGTGTAAGAAGGTAAGAAAAGCCATGCTGACTGAAGGTCTTTCTAGGGCAGAATTCAGCAGCTAGCCAGTCACCTGTGGGAAGTCCACAAGCAGGTGTTCCCCAGCAGCTAGTGGTCAAAGGCATAGTGCCTCTGATTCTGGAAGTAATATACAGCAAATATGTCACATATAGAAGGCCTGTTTTTGCTATCTTTGGTTTGTGTACTCGTCAAGCATATTCCATAGTGATTATTTGTATTTATCCTGGTTGTCTCATAAGTCTAGGAATCAAGTATATCTGTGCAACAATTGAGGAAGTGCATAATGAGTTTAAAATTAGCAGTAGCCTCCAGTGTTAACAGCTGGGGACCTGAAATATATCAAGAAGAATGCTAGACATTCAGGTCTTCCTTCCCTTCAGTTTCTATGGTTTGAGAAGACAGGAAAACTCTGCATTATGAAGTGCAGATTGCTTCCTCAAAGAGCATTAGGACTGCCAGTAGGTGGCACTGTGGCAACAAAGTCTCACACATACAAATCCTAGTAATTCCTGAATGGAATATCAGATTGCACTATGCAGGCCTTGCAGGAAATTTATAAGGTTGCCACCTTTTGTTGATTTTGGGACTGTATGGAACGCTTGTATACATAATGAGAGGCTGTTTCTGCATCAGGGACCCTGAACCAATGGTTCTTCCTGGACAGTAATAAATCTTTAAAAGAACGGAGAATTCTGAAGCCAAAAATGTGAGAGCCATTAAGCCCAGAGTAATGGATTCCTTGCTAGCTCCCAGAGTTTATCTTAAGACCACTGTGCTGTATTCCAGTGACAAAGCCCGTAATTTGAATATATACAACCTTCAGTCTGATCTCTTCAACTAAAGTTCAAGGGTTGATAAATGTTTTCCCATTTTGTATAGTGTATAACGTTTGTGTTGAAAAATTCTAATTCTGGCCAGGCCACTCTCTAGCCCAGGTGTCCTCAAACTTTTTAAACAGGGCCAGTTTATTGTCCCTCAGACTGTTGAGGGACTGGACTATATTTTGAAAAAGATATGAATGAATTCCTATGCACACTGCACATTAAAATTAATTAAAATACATTTAAAAATTAATTAGAATTCAAAAATTAATTAAAAAATAAAAAATGTTTGTTCTGCTCGCTTGGGCTGCAGCAGAAGCCCAAGATGACACTGTGCCGCCCGCCAAAAGGGAGACCACAACACGAGGGGGAGCCATGAGGTCGAGGCCTTCCCAGCTCCTCGCCACCACCCAACTTCTGAGCCGGACGAAGGCCCCCTCGCAGGCGCTCACCCAGCTCGGGGAGGGGGAGGCCAGAAAGGCAAGCACGGCTCTCCTGGCCAGGAGAGAGCTGCGATGAGGGAGGTAAGGGCTGCTTTCCGAGGCAAGGGGAGGCACGGGACAGGGCCATGGCTGGCCAAGCGGGGCGCTTCCTGTCTCTCCCCACCACAAGGGGAAGAAGCATGGCAGCCGCTCGACAGCAGTGATGGCTTGCCCAGAGAAGGCCGCGGCAGAGCCGCAGCCCCACTCCACCTCAGCCTGTCCACCCCTGGACTCAGCGAGGCAGCCGCAGCTTGGCCTGCAGCCCAGGGACGTGGCTCGCATAGTTAAAAATAGATTTTAAAAGTTATATTTTTCTTACCTTCTATCCTTGTTTGGGTCTGCAAGTGGCACAATGGTTTAAACCGCTGTGCTGATGGACTGGTTGATCTAAAGGTCGCCGGTTCGAATCTGCACAATGGGGCAAGTTCCTGTTGCTCCGTCCCAGCTCCTGCCAACCTTGCAGTTCAAAAGCATGCAAATGCAAGTAGATAAAAAGGTACCACTTCAGTGGGCAGGTAACAGCGTTCCGTGCACTTCGGTGTTTAGTCATGCTGGCCACATGACCACGGAGACTGTCTGCGGACAAACGCTGGCTCGGCTAGGAAATGGAGATGAGCACCGCCCCCTAGAGTCAGGCATGACTGGACTTCACGTCAGGGGAAACCTTTACCTTTTATCCTTGTTTAGTGTTTTCATCTATCTCTCTCTCTTCCACCTTCCTCTCTTCTGTATTCCTGCTCTGTATTCCCGCTCTGTATTCAGAGCCAATGCATGCGTGCAATGGGGGGAAGAGCTGGCGCACGAGCAGTTGAAGGGAGCTGTTACAATTTGGTGTGTGCGCCAACTCTCTGCTAGTCTCCGAAACTGAAAAGAGTTTCAGAGAGCACATACACCAGCTCATTGCTTTCGGACTTGCTCAGAGATCATTTTCTCCGAACGTGTCCAAAAGCTCTGAGGTGGGCCAGGTAAATGACCATGGCGGGCTGTAGTTTGAGGACCCATGCTCTAGCCCCATCCTATAGGGCAGTATCCATTGAGGGTACTGGGCTCCCACTGATTGTGTTAGGCAAGTGGAAGTGAATGTACATTAAATATACAACAGGGAATTTCTGGTTTTAAATCAACTTTGGGAAACTTGTTTCTGGATCAGGCAGGACAAGTCCCTGAGCTCCCCTGGCTTGACCCATTCAGGAAACTAGCATTTCTGCCCATTGTCTGGTTGTTTTTAGGATCTCTAAAACCTTGTGCAGGCAGTCACTCCTGGTAGTACATGGGCACAATAAGCTATTACTGCTCAGAAAAAGAACCTGTCCTGCCCTTGTATCTTTAACAACATTTGAATGCTTTTATAGATGTGCAATTGAAGCTTTTCACAGTTTGGAAATAAACATTATCACCACAATCCACAATATCTGTACATCAAGTTGCTGTTAAAATTATAGCAATGGTATCTGAGCAAAGTGTTATAATCCCACTGTGTCCAGCCATGCGTTATTTGCTGGACTATTTATTCTACTCTGATAAACCTTTGTCCTGGTAAGATTTAAATGTATAAAAGCACAGATGGGAACTACACAGATAGATGTACTATGCACAGTGCATAGGTATAACCCTTATTGTCTTGGTTGACTCTGACTCTCATGCTTGGGGCACAGATTGCTTTCAGATATTTATTTATTTAAAGTTTTTATATGCCATCCAATACTAAAGTCTCTGAATGGCTTACAAAAAAACAAGCAAACAAGGAAACAAACAAAAAACCAACCACATACAATACACAACACACTGCATCCGACCACTAATGATAAAATCAAAGATAAAACCAATTAACTGTTAAAATATTGGGAAAATAAAATGGTCTTCGCCTGACACCAAAAAGAATAAAGCAACGACGCCAGGCAAACCTCCCTGGGGAGCGTGTTCCAAGGTCGGGGCATCACCAACAAAAAGGCCCTTCTCCAGGTAGCTACCCTCCTAATTTTCTGTAAAGAGGGCTCCTGGAGAAGGACCTCTGCCTCAGATCTCAAGGGGTGGGCAGGCACATAGGGAAGAGGGTGCTCCTCCAGGTGTCCAGGACTCAAGCTGTTTAGGGTTTTACAGGTCATTACCAGCACCTTAAATTGGACCAGACTTCAATTGGCAGCCAGTGTAGATGATATAGGACTGGCATGATACGGGAATATCTGCCAGTCCCCATTAATAACCTGGCAGCTCTATTCTGGACCTATTGAAGTGTCTGAACCATCTTGAAGGGCAGCCCCACGTAAAGTGTGTTGCAATAGTCCAAACAGGAAGTTACCAGAGCATGGGACACTATTGCCAGGTACTGTTCATCCAGGTAAGGACGCAGCTGGTGTATCAGCCAAAGCTGAAGGAAAGCACTCTTTGCCACTGTCAACACCTGGTACTCCAGGGACAGATCAGGGTTGAGGAGCACTCCCAGGCTGTGTACCCTGTCCTTTAGGGGGAGTGCAACCCCATCCAGAACAGGGCAAAAATCACTCGCCTGTAAGGCTGAACTACCTACCAACAGGACCACCATCTTGTCAGGATTAAGCCTCAGTTTATTGGCTCTCATCCATCCCAATATACTGGCCAGACACCAATTAAGGACCAACACTGCCTCACCTAGACTAATGTAAACAAGAGGTAGAGCTGGGTGTCATCACCATACTGATGACTCCGCAGCCCAAACCTCCAGATTATCTCTCCCAGCGCTTTCCTGTAGATGTTAAAGTGCATGGTGATTAAAATGGAACCCTGAAGAACTCCATAGCAAAGTTGCCATGGCACAGAGCCATAATCTCCCAGCACCACTTCTGTAATCAGCCAGTCAGATAGGAGTGGAACCACCTCAGAGCAGTGCCTCCAACTCCAATCCGGCCAGCCTATCCAGAAGGATACCATGGTTGATGGTATCGAAAGCCACTGAGCGGTCTAGGAGAACCAACGGGGACACACTCCCCCTGTCCCTCTCCCTTCACAGGACATCATACAGGGCGACTAAGGCAGTCTCTGTTCCATACCCGGGCCTGAAACCAGATTGAAATGGGTCTGGATGGTCAGTTTCCTCCAAGAGTGCCTGGAGCTGTCCGTCCACTACCCGCTTGAGCACCTTGCCCAAGAATGGGATATTAGCCAGCAACCTATATTTGACAGCTATTTCTGGGTCCAGGAACTCCATCTTCAGAACTGGCCTGATCACCGTCTCCTTCAAAGTGGTGGGACCCAGCCCTCCCTCAGAGAGGCATTGATGACTTCCTGGATCCAGGTACATATCCCGTAATTGACTCTGACAAGCAGCCATGAGGGGCAAGGGTTGAGCAGACAAATAGTAGGATGGACCAGTCCAAGTAACTTGTCCACATCCTCAGGCTGCAACAACTGAAACCTATCCAGTAAAAGTGGGCCAGACAGTGGTCTGGACGCCTCCTGGACCAAAGCCAGATAAACTGTGGAGTCCACTTTGTGGTGAATCTGAGCGATTTTATCCCTAAGGAGCTGGGCAAAGTCATCACAGTGGGCTACTGGTGGTGTAATAGGGTCCTTTTTGGGGCCAGGGTGTAATAGGCCCCACACCACCCAAAAGAGCTCCACTGGATGGCCCTGTGAAGATGCGATGGAAGTGAAGAAGAATTTCTTCTTCAGCACCCTCACTACCACAGCCTAGACTCAATAGTGAGCTCTTAAGTGTGTTCACCCAGATTTGTCTTGGAATTTCATCCAGGAATTTCATCCACTCTCGTCGTCTCCCAGCTTGCGTCATCAGCTGCAGGCCAGGCGTATACCATGGCACTGAGTGTGCTCTGCATGGCAGGAGAGGACGCTTAGGAGCGATTGTGTTCATTGCCCTGCATTTCCCCATTCCACAAATCAACCAGGACATTAACAGGAGTGCCTGCTGTATCAACTGGAAAATCCCCCAGAGCCCTCAGGAAACCATCGGGATCCATAAGGCTCCATCTTAATACAGTCCACACCCTTATGCATAATATATGCCTGTTTTTCAGACACATCTGTTTTTCTTTCCTAGTCTTCCAGGAATTATGCTGATTAAGTGGTGTTGTAATGCATAGGTAGATAATTTCTAGATGAAATATATTTGCTCTGTCTAGTTATCATAAGATGGTACAGCTTTTTCCAGCCCATTGTTTCAGGAGTCCCAGCCTCCAGTCTGGGCAAGGTTCCTCCACCCTCATTCATCTGTTTTTCCAAATGAATTGATCTGATAGACTGATATGCAATAAAACTCATATATTATACTCTTAAGATTGTTGTTGTTATGTGCCATCAGAATTAGGATGACCCTATGAATGCAAGCCTTCTAAAATGTCTTGTCCTTGACAGTTCTGCTCAGCTCTTGCACACACAAGGCTGTGGCTTCCTTTATGGAGTCAATCCATCTCACAGTTGATTTTCTCTAAGCATTATTGTCTTCTACAGTGGATTTGCCTTTTTGTAATATGCCCAAATTGCGACAGCTCAGTTTTGTCATTTTTGCTTCCAAGGAAAGTTCTGGTTTGATTTGATCTAGGAAACATTTGCTCCTTTTTCTGTTGGCCCAGGGTATCCACAAATCTCTCCTTCAGCACCTTTGTTTGAAAGCATCAATGTTCTTTCTCTCAGTTCTCTTCATTGCCCAGCTTTCACATCCATACATAATGATCAAGAATACCATAGTGTGGATGATCTTAGCCTTCATCTCCACTAAAACATCTTTACACTTGACAATCTTTTCTAGTTCCTCATTGCTACCTTTCCAAGCCTCAATCTTGGCTGCAGTCTCCATTTGAATTGATTATAGAAGAATCAAGGCTTGACTACTTCAGATTTAATACTTGGCCTTCTGGCTTATAGGATGAGGAGTTGAATGGTAACTGAGCCTGGCTTCTTTTTTTAAGGTGTAGAGAAACATAATTAACTTCAGAAACGGTGGAGTTTGATACTGAGCATGTGATGAAAGGGCCCTTCTCCTTGTTGCTACCAGCCAAATCTTCCTTGGAGGTAGGACCTAGATCTTGATCATAGTGGCTGGATAGACTGAGGTTGGGAGAAGTGTTCCATCAGGTACTTGTGATCCCAAGCTGTATAGGACTTTATACGTTAAGCTTGACTTGAGCTCAAATGCATTTAGACAGCCAATGCAAGAGGGCCAGAATTGGTGTTACATGTTCAGACTATGTGGTCCCTGTTATTAATCTAGTTGCTGCATTTTGCACAAGTTTCAGCTTCTGAACAGTCTTTAAGGGCACCCCATCTGCAGTGCATTGCAGTAATCTATTTTAGAATTTATCAGCACATAGATTACTGAAACCAGGCTATCTCTGTCACGCTCCTTCTCTCTCTCCCAATGTAGGTCATCATACAAGGTGACCTAGGCTATTTCTATGCCAAAACCAGCCTGAACCCTGACTAAAATGGATTCAGGTAATCGCTCTCATCCAAGAGTTCCTAGAGTTTGTAGGTCACTACTCTCTCATGAACCTTGTCCACGAAGGGGATGTTTGTACCAGCCTAACATTGATAAATTATTCTGGGTCCATAGAGGGCTGCTTCTGCAGTGGCTTCACAAGGATCTATTTCAGGTGGCATGGGACCACTGCTTCTCATAAAGAGGCATTAATCTCACCCCAGGCCCAGCCAGCAATTCCCTCCCTGCTAGCTTTTATTAGCCAAGAAGGGCAAGGATCCAGTATGGATGTGGTTCCACAAATCTGGCCAAGCACTTCGTCAATATCCTCAAGCTGTAGCAACTGGAACCCGTCCAAGAAAATTTGAACAAGCTGTGCTTTGGATGTTTCACCTAAATGCATTGCAATAACACTGATGTTTATGACTTGGCAGATGCAAGAGGTTTTATCCTGGAATATATGTAGCAACATATATCTGGCTCCAGCTTGACCTTGGAACCAGCATGTAGTAGGCCCTGGGCAACCCTAAAAAGCTCTGCTGCATGACAGAGACGATTGCATAGAGTCAGTCAAATATTGCTTCTTTGCTGCTCTCGCTGACTCCAAACGTACTCAGGTATGGGTACATACCAGGGCTCAGTTGTACCCCCTAGGAATCCTCCTCTATCTGCACTCAAGCCATCTGCTTTTGTAAAAATCACTCTCAGATCTGGAGTATACGACATAGCCATATGAGCATTACTACAGAAAGGGGGCTGAGGAGCAATTGTGTCATCTGCCTGCGTCATCTCTGTATTCCAGAGGTCAACCAGGGATTTGACAGAACCACCAGCCACATCAGCCAGAAAGTTCCCCAGAGACCTCTGGAAACCGTCTGGATCCATCAGCCTCCAAGGATAGACCATCTCAATGGGTCTCACACCCCTTCAGAGGCTGAAAAAATCTAGAGCAGACCTAAAAATTTGGGAAAAGACTATTCCAGTTGTGTTGCTTTCCTACAACATACTGCTTCCACTAAAAAAAATAATGTTGAGAATGGGTTGGTACTAAACTGCCCAATCCTGTTTGAAACAAACAGAAACTTACCACATTTCATTTGCTAATGTACTTCCTTTTAAATATAGAGGAATGCATTTCAGAGATAAGTAGTAGCTGATTCAACAGGTTTGTGTAGCAGTTTTGTTACACTGCTCCAAACTATATTAATCATACCATACCTTCATAGTCAGAACCGCCTAGATTCTGTTATACTTTCTGTTCACCTTAGGTACATTGATCAGGAGCCAGCTTCAGACCTGACTAGTTTTATTGAATGAGATATAATTATCTTTATAACAAATCTGGTGTCTGGATTACCAGAACCCTTAAAATTAGAAGAAAGAAACTCCTTTCATGTAGGCAATTAGCTCATCATGGAGAACACGAGGCCAGAACAGTTCTGCCTGCCATGCTTGCTTTCCACATTCAGGGAGATTATGATGTGCAGAAGCACTCAAATCTCAAGTCTGTTACCAACATTCTGCAGGTCTGCAGTACACTATCCATGTTCTGAAGTCCAGTAGCTGGGTAGAAGTGAAACATGCCACTTGGCTGGGAGGTCCAAAAACTTTATTTATGGATTCATCTGTGTGTAAACCCTCCTGCCAGATAGGAGCTCAGGGTGAGTTAAGAAGTTTAGCGCAAGATAACCCTCCTGCCACTGTACCATCAACGGCAACATCCAGATCTCAAATGCTTATCTCCCTGATGCCCCCTGTTTGCAATTTGCAAATAGTCATATTGCTACTCTTGCAGGATAGCTGTTTGGATTACTGGGTAATGTGGGCGAACCAATTTCAGCACTCCAAAGTGCTATGGAAATAGTAAGCATTCTTACTTTGCTGAGAGTCTGTGTGGTCTAGTGGTTAGACTGGGGAGACTTGGGTTCAAATCCTCACTCAGATAGAGAGATCACCAGGCAACCTTTGCCCAGTCACTACCTTTCAGCCTATCCTAGCTTGTAGAGGTGCTATGAGAAGACATGGGCTGGGAGGGGGAAGCCTGCACACTTGTGGTGAAGGGCAGGGCTACAAAGCGCTTAAAAGAAACCAGCATGTCACTGTTTAGTTCAGGCAGCAGTCCCTGCACACTTCCCCGTGGTGCGCACACAGCTGCCTGCAACCCTTAAGCCAAGCCAGTGTGGAGCAGTGGCTGTGGAGCAGTGGCTTAGTGCAGATCCAGGTTCAGACCCCACTCAGCTGTAACAAGCTATCCACCTGACAGGGCTGCTGTGAGAGAAAGGGGATATGAAAACTATGTATACTGCTCCAAGTTTCTTGGAGAAATGGTGGGCATTAAAACATAGGAAGTTTGGACTGAAGTCTGTATGTTCAGCTCCTGTGTTAACATACATGGTGAGCTTATGAGAAGGCAAAACATAGGAGAGAAATACACTCCTTGTCAGCAATAAAAGCAGGCAAAATATTCTAAAGTACTGCCTGGGACATATTTAACATATTATCTCAATTGATTCTGTTTGTCACAGAATGTCAGGGAAACTTTCCCAAAGAAAAGATCATTTCAGAAGCAGAGACTCTGAATCATACCTTTAAAAAATAGCACACTTTTAAAAATGCTTAATTGTTATGTTTGAGTTTTGAAGGCACAAACAAGTATTAACCATTCTTTTAGGTAGTTCTTTTACGAATTCCAGCAGTTTATAACTTTACTAAACTTCACTCCATGAGATGACATGAGGGGGCAGCCAGAGGTATGCCTATGCACAGTGACATTTTGTCTGCATTTTTAAAAATTTCATAAAATGTTATGAATTTCTGTAGCTTGGTAGAGAATGGAAGACCTCCTGATCCTGCTGACTGGGCGGTTACAGATGTGGTGAATTATTTCAGAACAGCGGGCTTTGAAGAACAAGCAAACGCTTTCCAAGAGCAGGTAAATCTGTTTGGACAATCCATCTTTACCTTTGTCTCTCAGCCCAGGGAGACAGGTGAGCAAAAATCATTGGAAGCAATGATCACTTAGGACTAGATTTACTGAAATTAGTTGAATTATATGATGGATAGTTCTAGAAGGCAAGCATAGGATAGTCTCCTAAGCTCCATTACCAGGGCCCTGGCTATAATGAATGCCCTTTACAGCAGGAGTAGGGAATTTGTAGTCCAAAACAGCTGAAGAGATGCAATATCCATCATCCTTGGCCAGCACTGGCAATGGTAATGAATGATGAGAGCTGTGCCCCTCCCCCAGATGTTTTGGCCTACACATTGCCCATTTCTGCTTCTGTAATAAGTGACAGGGATGAGGGGGTGGTCCATTGATGAGCTTTGTGTAACTGCAAACATTTACAGAAGTGAGCCCTTCAGAATTTAGTGCTTAGAAAATGTCAGCATTGGGAGATGGGTGCAGGAGTCAAGATGGAAGCACCAGGACCCAGGTAACAGAATTCAAGGCTGGTCGGAGTCGAAGCACAGTCCAAGGCCAATTGTGAAGTCAGAGGCTGGGGACATAGTCAAGCAACTGGCTGAAGTCAGGAACCAAGAACCCTTATGGCAAAGTCTCGAACAACAGAGAAACCAAACCTGGTTTCAGGAGCAGTGAAGACGTGGCAAGCAAGGCAAGGTAGCAAGGCGTAGCACAATTCAGTAAGGCTTGGCAAGAATCAGATCCAACAACGGTCAAGAAAGATACATAGCTATCGTAGCTGGAGATAGCTATTAATTCATGTTGTCTTTCCTACTTTACCACATCTGAACTGGTAGTGAACGCAAAACCCTTTTAAGCCTTTTTACACTGACCTGTCAAGCAGGTATAGGAAAATGTGTGTGTATGTGTATATAATTGGAGGCTGTGTAGACTTACTCTCTCCTGAGTAATCTTGGGCGCAACATGTCTGGTGGGTGGGGCCAAAGATAGTGATGTGAGTGAGTGAGACGCCTCCATCCTCCTCCTGCCACTTCCTTTTCTCTTTTTGTGCCATCCTTTTTTCTCTCTGCCTCTTCCTTCCCCCTCAAGTCAGCAGCCAGAGAAAGGATAGCTCACTCCTGCAAGAGGTCTGAAAAGACTGCATGCAGAGGACCTTTGAAATTAGGCTCAAGTCTACATGAAATTATACCCAGTGTGGTGTAGTGGCTAAAAGTGCAAGACTGGGACTCAGGCAGTCTGGGTTCGAGTCCCCGCTCAGCCATGGAGTCCACTGGGTGACTTTGGGCCAGTCACAGACTCTCAGCCCAACCTACCTCACAGGGTAGTTGTTGTAAGGGTAAGGTTGAAAGAATTATGTAAGCCCCCTTAAGTTCCTTGGAAGGGAAAAAGGTGGGATATAAATATAATAAATAAATGGATGGATGAATGAATAAATACATTCTTGAGTCCAGTTTGCCCATTCCTGCTGCAGGCATGGTTGCTACTACCACTGCGCTGTGGTTTCTGTCTTTACTGCCCTTGGGCTACAAAGGCCTGCTAAGGTGAAGGCAGTTCACAGAGATTCAGCTGTAACATTTGAGCAATTCCATAACATACAATTTAGAAACAATTTAATTTTAAATGTGAATAAAATTTTCAAAATACACAGTGAGAGATACATGAAAGGAATGGGGCAGGATATGGCCCACATGGTTTTTGTAAGGATTGGGCCTACTTCTCTCAGGATACAGCATTGCAAGCTCAAAATCTCAGACTCTGGAGAAGCGCTAGATAGAAAAGAGGAGGGTTTGGCAAGCCAGGGCTAAGGAGCAAGATTGGATGAGTGGCAGATGAAAGCCAGACTGTCTCTGGTTCAGGGGACATAAACTAAAACGGAAGGAGAGGGGTGCGAGTCCATCACCCCAGAAGTTCATCATCAAGCCAAAGGGAGCAGAGCAGTTGTGAGATGTCTGGCGTCCCTGTCCTCTTGCTCACAAGCTGAGAGTGGAGCCAGCTCCTTTTATGGGGAGAAGGCAGAGGGGAATTCCCATGGAGATGAATCCTGACATGGGAAAGAGCCTCCCCTACTCCTCATGCTTTGTTCGATGTGACTCGTTAGCGGCTTTGTTATAATTCACACTGTTTTTCTTAGACAGCCTTGCTCAAGGACTGCATTTAGAAGCCTTTTGACTCGACCTGCCAGAAATGGAGAAGGGTGCTTGTGCCAGTGCCATATCTAGCCTTCTAGGTTCTTTCCAAGGCTCTGCCCCCTCTTCTAGAAAGGAGAAGCTGTTTTTCCAACCCACTTTTCCTCCTAGGAGAAATGGGGTGGGCTTGGGGGGAAGCCCCCCAATGATTCCGTCTCGCTTCTTGTGAATAGACCTGCTGCTCCTGCTCACTTCTGCTAGATATACACACACTTGGTATGTGCAGTGCTCTCTAAAAGTGCTGCTGAGAGGTTCAGTCTTGCTTATTTCTGAGTAGACACGCAGACTGAGTGCCCCACTTACTTCTGAGTAAGTTTAAAATGGTTACTCATATGTGAGTCCGCCCACTCTGGTTTTGACTACAGCCACCTTGCCTTTGGCCCACTCGCAGATGAGATGCAGTCCCTTCCCCCAAGACCTTTTCCAGATCATTATTCATCCTTTGAGCTGAAAAATGTTCCACCTCCCTTTGTTGCAGTAATCATGTTCATACAGCTAAAGGCCACACATCCCTCTGTTTACAGGAGAACAGACTTGGTAGCAGTGGCGATCATATTGCTAAAGGTACATGTAAAGGAGGCTCTACAAATACTATTGAAGTTCACTATATTTCTAATTACAAATAGTATATTGGAGCTGGACAGATCAGAGGAAGCAACCCCAGCTGGTCTAGGGACTCGCATACAAGCAGCCAAGCTGCCATGGAGCAAGTCAGACCAGGGAGAAGAAACAGGAGATTGGTGGCAGAATTCAGTGGGGGAGGTCAAGGGGGAGGTCCATAATGTTTTTCCCCCCTTTATTTTCACTTCGTTCCCCCCCCCTTTGTTTTCTTCCTGGTAACACATCGCTATTTACTGTGATAGGACTATGTTGTTAACCTTCAGGGAGGACAGGAGAAAGCACCGGTTGCTACAACAGGCCCAGCAAGCTAGAATCAAAAAGGAAGCAGAAAGGACAGAGAAGACTCCTCAGTGGTGTTGGTCTGCAACATCTGTGTTATGTTTGTTTTTCCACTTGAGGTCAACATGGCCTACATGTGCAATGAACACTAGCTCATCTTAGAAGAAGCCCTATTAGAAGAAAAGGTGAGAGCACTAAAGCAGTGCAGGCCCACCTTCAAGGTAATAAAAGAAGATGAAGAGTTTTTAGACAGAGTGATGGGACTGCAACAGCTAAAAGTAGTACAGAACCCAGAAGTGCGACAGCAAGCTGAGGCAGAAGAGGAGAATCCTGAGGAAAGGGGAAATGAAAAGGAAGCTCTCTGGAAAAGGGTGAAAGTTAGGTGCAGAAGAACTAGAAGATACTGTGCACCACTGGAAACAGTGGGACTCTCAAAATGCTTTCAATTACTCAAGGGTGAGACTGGGAGGCAGCCTGCTGTGGAAGAACTGCAAGATGTCCCAAGCAACACTGAACAAGAGGCCAACCAAGTGGTAGCAATGACAGAAAGCCTTGCAAGAGCAGGAAGAGAAGAGTATGAGTTGTGGGAGACCCTTTTTCATGGGATGGAAATCCATGTACATCAGGATGACCTGTGAACTTGTCAGGTATGCTGTCTCCCTGGAGGACAGATTAGTGATATAACTGAAAGATTGCCAAGGCTCATACAGCCCACTGGCCTGTATCCCTTCCTTCTTATACATGTGGGAACAAATGACACTGCCAAGTAGAGCTTTGAAGAAATCATGTCAGACTTTGAAGCTTTAGGGAAGAGAGTCAAGAACTTTGGGCCCAGATAGTTTTCCAGTTCTTGGAAGAGGAATAGACAGGGAAAGTGAAATACTCCAAGTGAATGCCTGGCTACCAAGGTGGTGCCAACGTGAGAGATTTGGATTCTGGGACCACGGGCTACACTTCCTGGAAGATGGACTGCTGGCAAGGGATGGACTGCAAAGTGTTTTTGGCTACAGTATGAAGTAGTTTATCAGCAGGGCTTTAAATGACATCTTACAGGGAGGGAGAAGTACACCTGGGCATAACAACAGACAAAGGCTTATGCACCACAACAGAGAGAGCATCTCTAACAGTGCCCAATAGTGGTCTTCCAAAAATGTTGGAAGAAAGCTAAAGGACCTGATTTTTGATACTAATGCCCAGAGTATGGGAAACAAAGAGCATGAACTTGAACTCTTAATACAGGAGAGTGAATATGACCTGATAGGTATAACTGACATTTGGCTGGATAACCCCCTTCACTGGAATTCAACCATTGAATAATATAACCTGTGGAAGAAGAACAGCAGGAACAGAAAGGGAGGTGGAGGCAGACTGTATGTTAAAAATGCATATCTCTGCACAGAAATACAGGAAGATGAGCTTAGTGGCAAAGAAAAGGCAGAAGTGTTCAATTCCTACTTTGGCTCAGCCATCTTCCAAAAGAAGATCTATGACCTTCCCGATGAAGGGGAGCAGAATGGCAGTTCAAGATTCATAGGCAAATGGTCAAGGATCATTTAGTTGGGTCAAATCTCCAGGGCACAATGAACTCCATCCTAGAGTCATTAAAGAGCTGGCAGAAGAACTCTCAGAACCTATTATCCTGTTATCTTTGAGAAAACATGGAGGATGGGGGGCAGGGGAAGTGCCAGATGACTGGAGAAGGAGTAATGTTGTCCCTGTCTTCAAGAAAGGAAACAAAGAAGAACCTGGGAACTGCAGACCAGTCTGACATCTGTCCCTGGGAAAATTCTGGAGCAGATTATAAAGCAGTCAAACACCTTGAAAACAATGCAGTGATTACTAGAAGCCAACATGGATTTCTCAGGAACAAATCCTGCCAGACTAATCCAATTTCATTTTTTGACTGGGTAACTTCCCTGGTGGACTGTGGGAATGCTGTGGACATTATCTATCTTGATTTCAGCAAAGATTTTGACAAAGTGCCCCATGATATCCTGATCAGCAAACTAACAAAAAGTGGGCTAGATGGAATAACTATCTGGTGGATCAACAGTTGTCTACAGACTTGGACTCAAAAACTGTTCATCAATAGCACCTTCTCAAACTGGGGAGAGGTAACAGGTGGCATACAGCAGGGTTCAGTCCCAGGCCCAGTGCTATTCACAATTTTCATTAATGACTTGGATGAGGAAGTACAGGGAATGATTATCAGATCTGCAAATGACACAAAACTGGCTGGGTGCTCTGCACCTAGAAAAAAAGAAACCAAGTACAAGATGAGGATATTTGGCTCAACTATATTGCAAGTGAGGTGGAGCTTGAAATTGTTGTGGGCAACAAGCTGAATATGAGTCAACAATGTGATGTGGCTACAAAAAGGCCACTTCTATTTTTAATCCCCTTTACTACTTCCCCCTTATCTGGAGTACTGAGTCCACTTTTGGGCACCACAGTTTAAGAAAGATGCACCCAACCTGGAAAGGATTCAGAGAAGGGCAACAAGGATGATCCATGGACTGGAAGCAAAGCCCTATGAAGAGAGACTTAGAGGACTGGGCATGCTCAGCTTCAAGAAGAGAAGACTAAGGGGTGATATGATAGCACTTTACAAGTACTTGAAAGGCTGTCACAAAGAGGAAGGACAAGATCTCTTCTTGATCATTCCAGAGTGCAGGACACAGAATAATGTGCTCAAGTTACAGGAAGCCAGATTCTGGCTAGATATCAGGAAGAATTTCCTGACTGTTAGAGCAGTAGGACAATGTAACCAATGACCTAGGGAGGTTGTGGACTCTCTCACACTAGAGGCATTCAAGATGCAACAGGGCAGCCATCTGGAAGGGAAGGTTTAACTTGTCCTGCACTGAGCAGGGGGTTGGACCTGATGGCCTTCTGGCTCCTTCTAACTACAATTCTATGGTTCTATGATTGTGAGTGTAATTTTCAGTTTAGTCACTACATGCTATTAGTTTCTGACCATGCAGACAAGGAAAAGTTCCATATTAATATGTAAAGTGAAAATTAGCAAACTAAGAGCTGTAGGGTTTTACTAAACAGAAGCCAGAAGAAACCAAAAGGAAAGGCAGCAGCCATTCATACTTGAAACAGTCTTTCCAGATAGCATCTGTATCACATACATCTAAAGATGGCCCATCAACCTAAAAGGATATTACAGAGATGGATACCTTAATTTAGATTAAAATATATCTGCAGATATTGTGTTCATTGATTTTTTATTAAGTTGTTGGAATGCCGTGCCTGTGGTTTGTGTCTGTAGCTTTGCCTTCCTTCCTCCAGGTGTCAACCCCTCAAGAGGTTTGGAGGGTGGCAACTAGAGGGAGGGCCTTTTCCATGGTGGCTCCCCATCTTTGGAACAACCTCCCTGCTGTGACCCACCTGGCACCAAATTTGCCATCTGTTCAATGCCAGGTTAAAACAACCTTCTTTGTAGAGGCCTTTAAAGACTGGTGCCTTTTAATTAGCCAGGTGCCTTTTACTCTTGGCCTGGTCTTTTTATTTGCCTTTCAATCTTCTATGTTATTTTAAATTGATTTTTAATTCTTACTGTTTTTATTGATTGTGTTTTATTGTTTTTATATTTTGCTGTACACTACCCAGAGAGCTTCAGCTACAGGCAGCACAGAAATAAAGTCTGTCTTTGTGGGGGGACGGGACAGCAGTGCAGCTGGGCTAAGTGTCTGTATTGTTTAGAACAGACATAATTGCAGTGTGGTTCTTTTGACATCTTGTGCTTTGTATGTGCATGGGATAAAGTAACACCTCAGTGCCAGTTTCTGAAATCAAAATACAATGCAGTAGTGTTCATCCCTGTGCTGCTGTCATTCTTTGAAGGACTCGATGGCACCTCATCGACCAGTGGGATTGCAGTATGCAAATGACTGCAATCTGTTCATGGGAATAATGGTGATGTCATAATCTGTCCTTGACCCTGGACCGTTTGAGCCATTTAGAAATCAACTGCCTCCACCTCTTTTCCAGTAGCCCACATATCTTACCACAGCCCCGAACATGGTGCTACTCACAGGAGTATATAATTTTTAGTCTTCTGTTAGACCTGTTTTCTTTTGAATGGTGAGATTGCCAAGGGGCCCAGAGGTATTGGAGTATTGTTCAGGTATTTGCCTACAGCAGTTTAAGTGACTGATATTGTTTGAAGAAAATGGTGAATTACTATGAGGTTCTAGGAGTCCAAAGAACTGCATCTGCAGATAAAATTAAAAAAGCGTACCGACAGCTGGCTTTAAAGGTACATCCTGATAAAAATCCAGGAAACAGGGAAGCAGCAGAGAAGAAGTTCGTAGAAATCTCTAAAGCGTATGAGGTCTTATCTGATGCCAAAAAGAGAGATGCCTATGACCAATCTGTCAAAGGGAATACAAGTGGGAAAGAAAGGCCTGGAGGCAGAAGAGGTACCACTAGACACGACAGAGGACATGGAGACAAGGGGTATGAAGAACGACACGTTGACACTGAACTCAGTTTCCACAGGCCCCATCTGGGTGGACACAAGGAAACGGACTCTTTTTCATTCAATATCTTAAATGATCTGCTTGATGACATTGCCAGTGTCCAGCAAAGGCTCCATAGAAGCAGAAGTCACAGTGACTTTTCTGTCTCTATCAGGGGGGTGTCTCCTATTCCAGGAACCGGGTTTACTTCCTTTGGTTCTGGGATTACTGAGGCCTGTTCCTGCTCTTCTGGTGCATCTCTGAACAGCAGCAAGAAAGGCAGGTTCAAGTCCATTATAACAACCAGCAAGATCCTGAAGGACAAAAAGGTCATTACAAGGAGAATTACAGTGAATGGCAAGACTACCATTGAAACTGAGGAAGAGCCAGTTTGTCACTGATGTGCTCCCAGCTGTTGTGGGTAAGGGGGCCATTGCTGCTATACTTAAAGTGATGTGATGGATTGGCAGAAATTTTCAGGGCCTTAGGGGTGCAGGGAGGCTGTATGATGGTCAACAACCTCATTTTTTACAAACCGATCTTGTCTTTTTCAAAGGATCAGGCACGGTATACCTGATGTTCCAGACTTGCTTTTTCAGAATATATACCAGTCCATGGCATGACCCTACATCTAGCACTGTCTATCTTCATATTACGAAATGTAGAAATACAATTGCAGTTTAAACATGTGATGCTCACACATACACACAACGCAGTAGCTGAATCCTTTTACTGTACCAAAGGCAGTACCGGAATACATGTGTCTTTTCAAGCCATCAGTGAGGAGGGCATGTGTAGTCCCCTGAAGGAAGGCGTCCCAAAGAGCCTTCTTCCAGTATCTGCCTAATGGCTCCCATTTGTGTGCCAGGGAGTAGGGCCTCCAGTGCTCATCTTACACTTGGGCAGGCTCATACAGATGTAAATAATTGTTCAGAGAGTGTGGTCCCTACCTATCCATGGCTTTCACATCTAAAACCAACACCTTGATTTGCACCCAGAAATTAATATGGTTAATGTACATGATGCAGAATGCGGGTAGTCCCCAGGTCAGAAACAAGTTCCGTTCATGAGAAGATGGAAATTCATATTTAAGTCAAATGGTTGGCCCTCCACATTTGTGGGGGTTAGGGGCTCAGGACCCCGTGAAAGTGGAAAAACTATGAATATCTCTACCTGCTCCCCCACCCAAACACACCAGTACTTCCTCTTTGCAGCAAAGAAATGCTGGAGAGATTTCCCTCTCCAGGTGTGCAGGGCAGGAAGGTATACTTTTGGAAGCCCTCCTCTACCCTCATTTGCATCCTCTCCCTCTCTGCAGTGATGACCATTTTCCACAGTATATATTTTTTAAAAATTAACAGGCTTTATGGTGGTTCATTTGTAAGTACATGCTGTTTCTAACTTTTCTAGTCTGAGTACTGACTTTCCCAAAGCTTCCATGCTCTATATGAGTTGCTGTTTCTGAGCTTGCTTCAAAGGCATTCCAGTGATCTGGCCTGGACAGGACCAGTGCATGTCTCGCAATGGGTAGGTCCACTCTTTGTGGTCCTGATGCCATAAACCAAGCAGAGCTGCTGGCAACCAGCGTAATCTGTGCCTCCACAGACAGCGTGCAGTCCAGGAGCACTTCTGTTCCATTCCTTCAAGGAGTGTGACCCCCATTCAGAGTCTGACCTAAATCTCCATCCAATACTTCTCTCTTATCCAGATTAAACACCAGTTCTGCTCTCAGGTGCTCTAACTGCCTCCCAGAGGTTAGAAAGGAGAGGCAGAGCTGTATTTCATCCACATGTTGATGATACCTTAGCAAAATGTGGCCTCAAAACGAGATGACAACATTGCTCACAGTAGCTTTGGCCTTGCAGTAGATTTAGAGCAGCTCAAATGGCTAGATAACTTCTTTCTGGGGATTCATGTGGCTGTTGAAAAGCATAAGGGACAGAACAGAACCTTGAGTCACCTTGAATGTAAGTGGCCAGGGAGTAAAAGAAATTCCCTGGTGTGAGCTTTTGTGGGATAAAGTAATTACCTATTGATATACCTGTGGCTTTGTTAATGATCTTTGCACATTAATGTACTTCATTTGTTTATGGCCTGACAGCTTAAGCAATGTGTTCTATTCATTTATTCTCAAGGATCTGACCACACAGCAGAACAGGCAGGGGCAAGACTTTAATTGGCATGTTATATTTATGGAATAAAAAATTAATAGATGCAAATCTAATCTGTCAGCCTCATTTTTACCATGCATGATTTCACAAAGCATAGCATATGCTGCTATTAAACTTAATTGAAAATATACTTAAGTATGTATCATTAAGTTGCATTTTGAGTGGTAACCTCATAGCAAGAAGGTTAAGATTTTTTTTAATATTCACCGATTTCACAATTTCATTTGGTAGAGCTGGGAATGTAAAATATTAATTGTGTGGTGTTTTCTAATTTTTTTTAACAGTTCCAGCATATAAGGTAAATCTCAGAAATAGGGAATCTCAGACTGGTACAAGCAGATGCTCTTCATCACACACAATCCCCTGGCTTACTTTTCTTAACCAGACATCAAATCTCTCACATGCACCAGTATCCCTAAACTGACTCATTACTGCAGGCTTGAACAACTTGTAGCGCTCCAGATATTTTGGCCTACAACTCCCATAATATTCATCATGAGTTAACTAGCTTATTAGGTCTGACCAGAATTCTAGGCCAAGACTTTAAGAGAACCATGTTCCCATCCCAGTACTGAACAATCAGCTGAGATTAGTTTTGTACCATGTGTCTTCACTAGAAGCAATAGCAAACTAGTAATTCAGTAAAAGGGACTGCAGGTGGTACAGTGGTTTAAACTGCTGTGCTGCTGGGCTGGTTGATCGAAAGGTCGCCAGTTCGAATCTGCACAACGGGGTGAGTTCCCATTGCTCCATCCCAGCTCCTGCCAGCCTTGCAGTTCGAAAGCGTGCAAATGCAAGTAGATAAAAAGGTACCACTTCAGTGGGCAGGTAACAGTGTTCTGTGCACTTCGGTGTTTAGTCATGCCGGCCACATGACCACGGAGACTGTCTGCAGACAAGCACCGGCTCCCTCGGCTAGGAAACGGAGATGAGCACCGCCCCCTAGAGTCAGGCATGACTGGACTTAATGTCAAGGGGAAACCTTTACCTTTACCTTTAATTCAGTAAAACCAGGCCAGCTTTGCCACGTTCAGAGAAAAATACTATAAACTGGCCCTCAGTAAAACCATGTTGGGCCCTTTTTTGGCATTGCAACATCAAAATATTCCAGATCTGCTCAGTCAAGCTCACTGGTACTGCTTTAACTGGTAATACACAAAAGCTTGTTTTGTGTTCTTCTTTGAATCAGGAGAGACTTTCCAGGAAACAGACAAATGCAGGTAGATGGTGAGAGCTTTGACAAATGATTGTAGGGAATAGTTTGGAATATGTGAGTGACTGTCAGTTGTTTTCAAACTAATAGAACCAGTAGAAGCATTTCTGATTCCCTGGATTTCTGAACTTTCCCCTCACCTCCCTTCTGCAGCCCCTTTCTTCTTATACCTGGCTATGTCAGAATAAGGTGTAATAATGTGTCACAGAACAAAACATGATCTACCTCATCACAGGATGCCTTTCCTTCCTTTGGTGGGTTTGTGCAACACAACAAGCCAAGGTGGTTTCTTGAGCAGGATGGTCTTGTGTTGACTAAACCTTGTCATGGTATTTCAGCATAGTACATTTGGTCTTTAGAAACCATGAAATCACAGCAGTCCATTCTTTCGTTTCCATGCTTCACTGTAGTTTTTCTGTCTATCCAAACCTGGCATCATGGCTTCCACCAGGGGTTGGCAACCTTTAACACTCAAAGAGCCATTTGGACCCGTTTCCCACACAAAAGAAACACTGGGAGCTGCAAATCCTTTTTGACATCTAAAATGAAGATAACACTGCATATATCTTTTTTTACCTTAATGCTATGTATATCTTCATTATGATTTAGCTGCAGCTTTTGTTCAGTCTCTAAAAACTGTTATGTTTAATCTTACATTATAAAGTAGTAGGACTCCTTTCATATATTTTGAATAGGAGAACAGCTTCCTGAAGAGTCAAAGTCAGTGCTAAAGGGCTGTATGCATTAAACAGCAAACCCCATAAGTTTGTCAGCAGTAAAAGCAAATGAATCTACCCACATACTATTAAACATTTGATTTTCTTCAGAAACTTTTCTTCATCATTTATCCATGGTTGACCTACGGGGGGGGGGGGGGGGGGGAGTCGCAGATATAGGTGTGTTTAGTGACTGATTAGCAGATAAACAGTCAAGTGATGTGAATTGTGAGAGCTTTTATCATTCAGAGGAAGGAGATTACATTGGGACAAAGAATCTTTTCAGCAGTCATTTCCTGTAACATGAGAGCCTGCAGGAAGCTTGTTCCACTCTTTCCCTGCAATGTCGCAATTTACTTAACCAGCTAGTGCAGCGTTCCTGAGTGGATGCCTCATCATCACCTATTGGTATTTTGTAACTCGGAGCTTCGGTCGCAGATCAGCGGCTGTGACGCATATTTTGGGCAACGGAGCTGCACAGAGAGATTCAAGAGCCACGTGCGGCTCAGGAGTCGCGGGTTGCCAACCCCTGGCTTCCACAATCCTAGTATGCAGGTACCACAGAGTCCCCTGGAAAGAGTGGCAGTTGCAGGAGTTGCTCCAGGCATCCAGCATAGGATTAAATTTCAGGCACAGTGGCTGATGGGCTATGTGCCAACAGCAAGAGGACTGAGAAGGGTGAAAATTGTGATAGTGTAAAAATACCTAATCATTTGTCATGATCATCCAGGCAAAAATCCATGCAGCATGGAAACTATTCAGGGTTGCTTGTTGTGACATACAAACCCAGCCTTCATGTCTCCTTGACCCTGGTCTTCTCTAAGATCCTAGAAAGGGCAGATCTATGATCACTCCTCAGTATGAATAAAGCCTCTATGAACAGTAGGGACCCAGACATGTCAGGAAGGGGGACTATCATAAGATTCATCCTTCATATCTCCCATAATTTACCTTGGAAGCTCTGACTGGGTTTGAGTCTCAGCTGGTTAAGAGGAAGAGAATACATTATTTGTGATGCTCTTTTCTAAGAACCTTTGGCCACAATAGGGGCTTGGACTAAAGCCACCTGGGTGCAGGTTGATAAGCCTCCAAAGTGTCTTTGTTCTAGGACTCCAAATTTTCATCAGGTTTATGTAACTTCCTTTCATTGCTAGAACATTTTACAGTTTATTCATTTCTACCTTAGGAAATTGATGGGAAATCTTTACTGTTGATGACCAGAAATGATGTGCTGACTGGACTTTCATTAAAACTGGGACCTGCACTGAAGATCTATGAATATCACATAAAGCCTCTACAGACACAGCATCTCAAGAATAGTTCACTATAGTGGATTTCAAATGGGGACTTTGTTGTGTGTGTCTTATTAAAATAAATAAGCAGCTTTGGTTTCGAATTGAGGGAACTTTGTAAAAAGACTGTACATATGTGTGCATATAAAATATAAACCAAATGGCACTGATATAAATATATAAATCTATATATTTATACATATATCCTATTGGATAGCTTTAGCAATATGCTGTTTGTTGGTTATTGAACTGATAGTGGAATTTCTTGTTGTTCAGGTACATAAGCAGCTGAATACTCTCTTTTCAGTGACTATGGGTAGTGTCTGATAGTAATCCTATGTAAAATAGATCCATTGAAAGGATTGGAAGTTAAGTTAGACATGACTAACTTAAGTCCCATTCATATCAGTGGTTCTAGCCTATATAGGACTAACATTGGATACTATCCTATACTGAGAGCAAACATATGTTAAAAGAAAGATGGGATTTCTTAAAGGGAACATTAGAAGTGTTGATGTTTTAAAATTACTGTTTGAAATGTATGGATGCTATTAACTTTGAAGGTCTTTTGCACAAGATTCACTGAAACTCAGTGATGCTCTCGAACACTTCCCATCCTTTTGGTGGTGCCCATCAGTGGGAATTTCACAGTAGGTTGTGTTGTAATTTGGAAAGGTTGGGGCAGGAGGTTGTGCTGATTGCTCAGCAAAATTTGTTCCTGCTTTTTAGAGCTTCCACTGAAGTCACAACTATTTCATAACATTAGCAAGAAGTGTTGCATTAGCCAAAATTGCCCTTTTTTGCAGAGGGGGCTATTTTTGACCTTATTAAGGTTTGTTCTTAGCATATTGCAATGTCTAAAGTGGTGCATTCCAATAGCTTAGCACCTTTTGAGAACAGAAGAAACTACACACAGAGCGTGAAGTTTCCACTGTTGTTTCTAGACTGTGCTAATGTTCTTTGAATTTTAAAGGATGTTTTGTGAAATGTAGATTTGTAAAAGCTTGTGTTATTTTGTGAAATGTTTGTTTTGTTCTTGTTCTAATTTATAATTTATTTGCTAACTATTTTTGCTGAATATGTGTTAAAAAGTGTATATCTCTGCATATTTTTAAACTTTGTGTTTTGTGGTGCTGTAAGAAATTATTTTGCTGTGTGACTTGATTCATGAGCCGAATATCTGTTTCTGAAGAGATAAAGAAGGCTTGTTTTAGGAATGCCTCTCTCAGTTGATGAAAGATCTTCTAGTTAATTCTGTTTTAACCTGTTCCTTGTGTTAATTGCCTCTTATGCCAACAAAGTTATTGCTTGTTTTCTGATTCAGTCTGGTTTTGGGCAGTCTTTTCTTTTGAAAGTTTTGCCTTTTCATCTTTGAAAGTTTGTGTGTCTTTTATTCCTAGATAAAAGAAACACCTTAATACAACTGGAAGGACTTCTATTCCTTCAAGAACTGTTGGGCAAACAGAACTTTAGTGCAAACAGAAAGTAAGCAGATGGAATTTTTCCTGCTTACTGTACTTTCAATTTTGGGTGAATCTTATGTTTTAATTAATTTTTATTATATATATTCATCAAAAGAAGAATAGCTATATAGAGAGCTATATAATTTGAGGAAATTTTGAAAAAATATAGAGATTAAAGGCACAGAAGTCCTGCCAGAAAAGCTGGCATTTCACCTATTGGTTTATTTGAGGACCTTGGGAGTATTACCTGAAGCCTAAACTACCTAACAATTTTCAGCATTCAAATTACCAGGAGCCATGAATGCATTGAAAAGGTCAATGGATGGCTGTCTTGCTGTATGCATACCTGTCTACTGATTCTTCTGATTCAGTCTACTCTGTCAGCAATTCTCTGATGCCTCAAGTAGCCCTTTAACTTGACAGACCTGCATATATCAAGGCTTGAACCTGGGATCAGGTACATGCAAAGTATGCACTTGCCAACAGCGCATAAAATTGCATCATTCAAATTCGGTTGCCAAGGTAGGTGAAGAGGTTTGTAACATTGCAGCATATCCATACTTGTGCCAATCCTTATTTATTTAGAAGTGTCCACATCATCTGTGTGATTGAGTTGGTGGTTTATAATGCTTTCAGTTCTAATGTTTGCTATGTGACATTTGTGTACTCTGCTAAATTATGGAAACCTACATGTCTAATGGTTCAGTTCAGGTATGAAGTTTCTTGGCAGCTGTTATTTTTTCACAAGCAAAGGAGGCATAATACAGTGTTACTAAATGATTAAATCATAGACATTTACTACATATTATTAGAATGTACAACCTTCCCTTCAAAATGGGGGAAAAAACCTTCAGAGTAGCTATCCTGATAAGTAATTAACTACCTGTACAGGACTGCAAAGCAGCCATTCTGGACAGGTGAAGGGCTACTCCAATTTCCTTAGCTATTTGCTATGTCTTAAAAGGAACAGGTTTGAGGTGCTATTTGTCTTTCTATGTCAGGTATGCAAAGAATTTTCTGAACTAAAAGACATTATAGTCTGTCTAAATGAAATTTGAGTATAAGAAGCCATCTCAGCCATGACCTCCACATTAGAGCTGAAAGTACTTCACAATATGGGAGTTTCTACAACGAGACATTTTAAAAGCCCATGTTGCAGAGGAATGCTGCAAGCCCATCTTATCTCACAGAGATGGATGCTTGAAAGCAAGATGTTAAGACGCATTAGGCATTACAGATACCTAAATTTCATTGAAACTCTTTGGACTTAAGTGTGTGTAACACCTGGGACAATCAGAGTGGGGGCCAGAGCACAACTTCGACTGTTCCATTGTCAGCAGTGGGAAGAGAGAATTTGGTGCGTGAGAGAGCAGTTTTTCCTTCGCTAGACAGCAACAGGATTGTGTATGCAGTGTTCAGGGTTAGTGTATAAAAGTGTGACCTGAAACAAAATGTTGGAAGCATGGAATGCTTCTGTTCAAGGTTCCAGGTAGGCAGTCCCAGGAAACTCCATTACCTTCTTGGAGGGGAGAAGACCCAATTTTCTGAGCGTTCTCCTCTTGTCAGCATTCTTCTCCCTGAGATTGGTCAGACCTCATCAGGTTGATCTTGCAGGAATCCCTCTTCCCACCTATGTTCTTTTCTCTAAGGTTTTTATTTGTGTTCTTCAGCAAGATCTTCCTCTTGCCCTCCTCCCCGCTCCCTCTACCATCCTAGGGTGGTTGTGAAGATAAAATATCCCACCCTTTGCTCCTGGAGGAGGGGAGGGCCAAGGTTCAACAAATTTCATTTTCCCCTTGTTGTTCCCTGCTCCATCAGATAAGCTCCGAAGGTAGATTACTCCAAAGGCGTGTGGAGGCAGTTGGGAGTAAACCTTCCTGCGTAATTCCAATGATTGGCATGAGACACAGAGTGTCAGCTCCTTCAACTGTGGCCCAGATTGCAGCTGCTTCACTTGGTGTTAGAGAACTCGAGGCTGCCACAGAGAAGCAAGCTTGCTCTTACAGCCACATCTTGCATTCTGTTTCCTAGTCACACAAGAGTCAGATGGCATATTTGGACCTGACTTAAATGTATGACTAAGATGCATTTCATAATGATGAGAGCAAATGTGTCATAGCAGCTGAAGGACTGGAATATGAATCAAGTAATCCCTGATTTGAATCTCACTCTGCCATCGTCCTGGGGCAAGCTACTCTTTCCTGGCCAAAGTTTCCCCCTCTGCACCTACATTATACATTGTTGTAAGGGTTACAAGCTAGACAAAACACAATCTGAAGTGGTTTTTGTCTTTTGGAAACTGTATTGGCAGCAGGTATGCATATGTGAAGGGAGGACTTGTGTTGTGGAGAGACTGGGGTTAAGGTGTGTGTCCAGGTAGGGTTCAAGGAAGAAATTCTATCTCTTCAAACTGGATGAGAAGTCTGCACCATTTAACTACCATAATCTCCATTTGATGTCTGTAAATATTACGGCTCCAGGACAGCATGGTTGAAGTAACAGGTTAAAGCACCTATTTTGGATCACAGGACTAGCCTATGCCAGTGGTTCCACCTTTATATTGCAGGGGTAGGGTTCTGTGTTCACTCTCTCTGAGAGGATGTGTGACAGTCCTTAGAGTAAAACCCAAAAGTAGATGGGGCTGGTCTAAAGATGCTGATTAATCCCAGATGCTTCATGGAACACTGTAGTGAGAACTGCATGCTTCCGATGTGCTGGTAGAGGATTTCTCAGGGAGTGTGGGACGTAATGCCAATGGCTGTACATCTAAACATAATGCCAATGTTATCCCCACTGAAGTTATTTGGGTTTGTGACCATGAGAGCAGCATCAGGACTGTCACCACTGCCTCCAGTTCTCTTTAGGTATGTATATTAATCATCTCTAGTGATTTGCAGATAGGGCCAAGCTCTACTGCTAACCTCTGTAGGCCACAAGATCCAGCCATGAACTCCACTGTGTATACTTGTCATGGTTGGACAGAAACATATATAATTGCTCAGGAAAGCTCAGCAACAGCATGGCCTATGTTAAGTCTTTTTTTAACACGTAGCCATTCTTCCAGTTTACTGAAACATCTCATGGTCTGTGGACAAATGCATGGATCTTCTAGAGATCCTTCCAGCACACTCACAACTCATGGAGTACCCAGGAAACTCAGAGCAAGTATCAGCCGTTAAGAAGGTTGTGAATGTGTCCCAAGGCCTTCCCTGTGCATGGGAAAGAAGTAGGAGGAGAGAATGGGGTGTACTTAATGGGGTTTATGGGCTCCTGGGATGGGTCAGGACAGAGAATTAAAACTTCTGTACAGAGGGGAAGAAAGAATTAGGTGCATATGGTGGTGAGAAAACAGAGAGAAAAGAACATCGAAGTGATATGCAAAATATCCCAATGATCTGGCCACATTTGGCCCTCACTATCTAATGGGGCTTATTGAAGATTGTTAGCTAAGGACCCGCAAATTTCTAGTGCTAGGCCTAGAATGGTCAACATTCACAGCTGGGAAGAATCAGATCTCTTCTTTGCATGTTTGCTGCCTGCTTAGCATATCAGCTCAAAGCTTGGTTGGTTTTTTGTTTTGTTTTGTTTTTTCCCTCCATAACATGAGTAATGAAATACACTGGTCTATATAGTCATATATAGTATTGTTAGATTTTGACACCTACAATATTTTATTCAATAAACAAGTTCAAACTATTTTTGCATTTGCTTTTATTCACCCATAAATATACAGAAACCTCACAATCCCATGAAATCATACAAAAGAAAGAAGAATTAAGAAACAAGAATCCTCTTAGTGTAGCAAAAGAAGTTTCTGATTGGAAGATGAGATAGGATAAAGAATTAAACATGCCAATTACTGTCAACTTCTCACCCACATAGAAGTCAATAATGCTTCATGCTATGGACAACCCCAGCTTTTCGTATGGTCTTTTCAAGGTAGGACGGACCTGGAGTCCCACTGAAAATCTTATGGTAAACCAAGCAGCTTTCAAACATTTTAGCACATAAACATGCTTATATTGCAAAGCAAAAAGGCTCATTTTATGCCAAAATCAGAGACACCAGTTCACAAAAGGCACCATTTAAATCTAACCTGTGAGAAGTTCCTGGGAAGAATTTTTTTTTCTAGAAAAATGCTTATTTGATTCTTCCCCACCTCTACTCCAAAGGAAGAAGTTAACATCATCAGTGTCAGAGGTTTTGCTATATCTTAATTTACTTATTTTATTATTTTGCACCTTTGCACTTGTCTGGAAACCAAGAAAAGACCTGGCACAAAAAGGAGAACTGGAAGTTCCTTGCCCCTCACTGCACAGTGTGATTGCATACATTTTAGAGAAGTGGGACCCAAAGAAAAGCTCATCAAAGACAAGAGAAAGCCTGGGGCTAAAAGGGAATTAAACCTTTTACTTATTGACAAGTAAAACAAGCTAGGTGAGTTGTTTCATTCCACAGATGATGAGGAAAGCTATTACTATTTAGGGGAAATCCCCTTTCCAACTTGTTCTGTAGCTGAGAGTGAGATTTATACAGAAATGCTTCTAAAAGCACCTTTTGCAAGTAGACTAAAAAGCTTGTAATGCTGGTGTAAATGGTCCTGGGAAAGCACATGAAATAAAATAGGGAAGACTATGAAAGGGCCAGCTGTGGCTTTGTGATTCTCCTGTAACATCCTTCAGCCTTGCATTGTGAACACTGAACAATATTTTTAAATTGACTTCCTCAAGAAATTTGTTTTCAGATGGTATATATGAGTGCTTGAGAATATTGGCCATTCGGGAGTAAATCTGTGACATTTGGTTGGGAAGTGGGATTGAACTTCTGGCTGCAACCAAATCCTATGCATGCATTTCTTTGATAAAATGTTTAAGACCCCACAACAGGTTTTTTCCAAAGGAGAACCACTTGGTCATATAGGTTCCTGCTGAACACTTTACATAAATAAACAGTAAATAGAAAATGTATATGCTTTCTCTTCTTGGCAGCCGCTTTTAGCCCATGACAATTAACTACAGTCTTCATTTACAGCAGCAATGTAGCTCTGAATGATAAATGATGGAACAAACAAGGGATGGTAGATTACATCCATGACACACTTGTGCATTTCCCAAACTATACAGCTGAGTTGTTTGAGGAACAGAATGCTGACTCAGATGAAATTTGCATCCACTCTAGGAAGGCGGTTCTTAAGTTCTCAGTTCCATCATGGTTTAACTGGCAAAACTGATACATGCTTTAGTGATTTAGGGAGCAATTCTATGCATGTTTAGACTGAGAAACGGGCTGGGGAATGATAGGAATTGTAGGATTTTTTCTGTCTAAACATGCATAAAATTTAAATTCTTAATCACTAAAAAGCATGTGTCAGCATTGCCTTTGATCTACTTGCTTAGAAATTAGAACACTATTAGTCACAGAAACTCTTAAGATCTTGAGGTTAAAGAAAAGTTACATAACTCTACAAAGGTAAATTTGGCATGTCTCATGACTGATTATATAAATACTGTTCTTTTCCTGCACAGAGGCCCAATGAAAGGAGTAAAGTTCAGAGGTAAGGTACTCTCACCAATAAATATCCTTTAGTCAAAACTGACACCATAGATAACTAAGCTATAATATATGAAGAATGTAAAGCTACATTTTCATCTACCCATTCACAGCTGACCCAATCTAATTAAAATCTATATGGACTACGTAAAATTAACACATTTGTTCAAGTGGCATTTGTTCAGTTGCAAAAAGAAGTCCAGATCCTCAGCTAGCGCAGCTCAATATCATATTGCCACACTGGAAATCAAGGAATCTGTCAGGCGGTTTTGTATTAATCTTCTCAATGAAAAGAGCATCTTTAAATAGTGATTGTGTCAGAGAATCTTTGGAGAGGTTTCACAAATGTGAAAAAATGAAGAAATCCATGTCCTGGCTGACCAATTCCAATAGGAAACATTCAAAAGCATTGGGTTGAATCCAGATGTAATCATACTTAAAGAAGACCCATTGAAATAATTTGGGTGGATCTAGCTTTTTCATGTAGCTGGAGCATTCCCTGAGCAGAATTCCACTTAGAAAGTTCCCTGCAGCAGAGACAGGCAGGTGATCTTTGCTGATGACCCATTCCTCTGGGGTCTGCATGCTCTGAAACAAATTGGAGGGACATGGTGGCAGTAGAAAGAGGGGGATCATTTCTCCTGCTTTCTGCAAGCAGGATTCCCACTGTAGGGGAAGTAGCCTGGGAACAGAAGGAGCCTTTCTGTCTGCAGAAGGATGATTTTGAATCAAACCCAATGGTACTTTAAGCTAGTCAGAAGGGTCTGCTCTAAGCGTGGTCAAATCTGGATCCAAACTATGTCGTTAATAGGCTACAATTTGCCCATTAACCCAGTTTGCACATTTCTGTTTTGCATTTTTGAAAGGAACAAAAGGAAATAATTGTGGTATCAGCATATGAGTGCCTTTAGGAAACCTTTGAAAATATCATTTGCAACTACATGTGGCAATACAGTAATGGGAAGCAAAGAGTAAATAATTCAGGCTGATAGGAGATCAGTCTTGCTAAACAGTACACTGTGGTGAGGATGCTTGCTGTTTACTTCACCCAACGGCCAGACTTCCATCCAACACGGTATGAAGGTTTGCATTCTAGCTTGGCACCAGGAGCTTGAGACTGTGCTCCTTCACACTTCTTCCTACGCAGCGTAGATGCACACGCACCAAAGGGTGTATCCTGAGGTGTCAGGATCTGTACATGAAAGACATGTGTGTAAAAGGTTTATCTCCAGCCTGAGGATCAACTATTAATGTAAAAGAAAGTCTACTTACGTTTCTGCAAGCATAGCCACAGCACTGATTTAAACTGTTTGTTTGTTTGTTTGTTTGTTTGTTTGTTTGTTTTACAATTAACTTCTCCTCTGGATTAGCTTTGGGGATTTTTTGCCATGGGAATGGCAAAACATCTCTAGCAACCAATTGCTAGTTCTCCATCAAATGGTAATTTCCAGGATTCTGTCCGAGTCACAGCAGCTTCAGTGTTATAGGTGCCTCATATAAACAGGTTTCCCGCAGAGGCAGGGCCTTAGTTAATTTGGTTGTTGCTCAAAAACCATTACTCTGTGTCAGCTTTCCCCAGCCCAGTGCTCTCCAGTTAAGTTTGGACAACCCCCATCATGACTGACCATGCTGACTGTGGCAGTTGGGAAATACAGTCCCAAAACATCAGGACAATGCCAGGTTAGGGAAAGCTGCTCTGTACTATCATGAACACTAAATATGGGAGCATAAGCAACTTGATACACAAGATCATAGAGACTCCGTTTCAATCAATTTGCTGTCTCAATCAAAGGCTAGACTCTTCACCTGCAGACTCTTCACACGTGCAGCTTTATCATGCCTCTGCATGGGTTTTCTTGACAGGACTAAGGATTCTTAAGCCTATCGTATAGAGTTCCTCAAAATCCTAGATCAGTGTCATTTCACTTCATCTCTTTCACAATGGGAAAATACTTTGGACTTGACACATTTCCCGAATTTGTATGCAGCCTCCGAGTCAACGCCCTGTGCTAGTTCTGTCCTCTCTGCTTTCATTGCCCTTTTGGCAGTGCGTGCAAGAGCGTCTGCAGCAAGGCGTTTGCGCTGCTGGCAGCGGTTCCCTGCATGGCCTGCAGCTCTGACCTTCCAGAGGCTTAAACCAGGCAGGGAACCGCCACATGGAGAGCAGGTCGCTCACTGCAGATGTCCAGCCTCCGACCATAGGAGGATAAAGGGGTCAGTCAGCCTTGGGACAAAAATGGTGACAAGGGTGGGCAGAGACAGTGTGGTTGGCCCAGTCGCCCCCCTGCTGTCTCATGCACCTGCACACTTCAGGAGGGCCTTTTTTCTCCTCAGGAAAGTGGAAGTGGCTTGAGAGAATGCGGTGGGACAGCAGAACAAAGAAACGTGTGTGTACACCATGCTGTGCTGGCAATGTAAGTTTGTCTACTCTTAAAAACAGTCACTCTCTAGCCTTGAAGTTTTTTTTCTTTTTCTTCTCTCTCTCTCTCTCTCTCTTTTTTTTTTTTTTTTACAAAAGAGGCCTATGTTCAGTATAAACTTACATGGCTTTCTCCAAAGACTTCTGCAAGCTTATGCTGTCATGTATGACTAAATAGTCATTATGTTATGCTACCTGTTAACATAAAGTTCCCTGGATGGCTTACAGTGAGTAAGTTTTAAAACAATTTAGATAGAAAAATAGGACATATTGCCGTGAAATCAAAAGCAATGTAAAAGGAAAAAGGAACAGAATTAACAGCAATCCCAAAGTTAAAAATGCATATTTTCAAACTGAAAGGCGTAGTCTACAGGAATAATGTAGGCCTTTTTATATTATTCTTATAGTGATATTTTAATCTTTTGTTTCAATAGGTTTTTAACATTATATATACAGTGTGTGCGTGTGTGTGTGTTTAATAGGTTGTTTTAATATGTATAGTATGTGAGTCTAAGCTGCCTAGGAAGGCCTTTCAGCAGTCATAGGCACCATATAAATAAAGAGAGAGGGCACTAGAGGGATGGTCCTGGGCAACACTCTTGGGGGAGACTTTTCTATAACCTGAAAGACCCTTTCCCTAAGAGTTACCTAACGTTTTAATAGGTACATATGGGAGACAGCGATCTTTCAGGTGCCAAGTTATTTATTTATTTAGACCATTTCTATGCCGCCCCATTCGCAAAAAGGCTCGGGGCGGCTTACAAAATAAATAAACAATCACAAATTAGCCAATAAAAATCCGGAAACATCTCGGCGCAAGCATAAAACCCCAATAAATACAATCAATAATTAACAATTAAAATAACTTTTAAATAAAAAGGTCTTGGCCTGGCGCCGAAAAACAAATAACGGCAGACCTCTCTGGGGAGCGCATTCCATAGGTGGGGCGCCACCACAGAGAAGGCCCTCCTTCGGGTACTCGCCCTCCTAATATCTTTCACGGAGGGTTCCCGGAGAAGGGCCTCTGCCGCCGATCTCAAGGGGCGGAAGGGCAAATATGGACGCAAGCGCTCCTTTAGATAACCAGGTCCCAAGCCGTTGACGGCTCTATAGGTGATAATCAACACCTTGAATTGGGCCCAGACTTCAATGGGGAGCCAGTGAAGCTGACGGAGGACTGGGGTTATATGAGAACAACGCCCAGTTCCCGTCAGCAGTCTGGCAGCTCTATTTTGCACCAATTGAACTATCCAGACCATCTTCAAGGTCAGCCCCACGTAGAGCACGTTACAGAAGTCTAATCGGGAAGTTACCAATGCATGTGTCACTGTTGCTAGGGAATCGTTCTCCAGATAGGGACTCAGCTGATGGATCAGCCGAAGTTGATGGAAAGCGCTCCTCACCACCATCGTCACCTGAGCGTCTAATGACAGCTCTGGGTCAAGGAGCACTCCCAAGCTGTGAACCTTTCCCTAAGAGGGAGTGCAACCCCATTCAGGACAAGGCCCAAGTCCCTCACTCCGAAGCCCGAACCACCTACCAACAGGACCTCCATCTTGTCTGGATTGAGCTTCAGTTTATTGGCCCTCATCCAGCCCATTACCTCGGCCAGGCACCAGTTCAGTACAGCCACTGCCTCACCTGGATTGGTTGAAAACGAGAGGTAGAGCTGGGTATCATCAGTGTACTGATGATTTCGCAGCCCACACCTCCTAATGACCTCTCCCAGCAGTTTCATGTAGATGTTAAATAGCAAGGGGGACAAAATGGACCCCTGCGGAACTCCATGGCATAACTGCCATGGCGCAGAGCCATAGTCCCCCAGCACCACCTTCTGGAATCGGCCATTGAGATAGGAGCGGAACCACTCAAAGCAGTGCCTCCAACTCCCAATCCCGCTAGCCTATCAAGAAGAATACCATGGTTGATGGTATCGAAAGCTGCTGAGAGGTCCAGGAGAACCAACAGGGACGCACTCCTCCTGTCTCTCTCCCTGCACAGGTCATTGTACAGGGCGACCAAGGCACATTCAGTACCATACCCGTGTCTGAAGCCAGACTGAAATGGGTCCAGATAATCAGTCTCATCCAAGAGTGCTTGGAGTTGTCCCACCACCACCCGCTCTAACACCTTGCCCAGGAATGGGATGTTGGCCACCGGTCTATAATTGGCGGCCACCTCTGGATCCAGGGATGCCTTCTTTAGGACTGGCCAGACTACTGCCTCCTTTAAAGGGGCAGGTACCTGGCCTTCCCTTAGAGAGGCGTTGACAACCTCCAGGATCCAGGCCCCTATCCCATGCTTGGCTTTGTTAAGTAGCCAAGATGGGCAAGGGTCCAGTAGGCAGGTGATAGGACGTACATGTCCAAGCACCTTGTCCACATCATCAGGCCGTAACAACTGAAACTCATCCATCAATTTTGGACCAGACGGCAACATTGGCACCTCCCCAGAAGGTTCTGAGTCACTAGTGGAGTCCAGCTCGTGACGAATCTGAGCAATTTTCTCCTTGAAATGCTTGGCAAAGTCATCACAGCAGGCCGTCGAGGGTGACACTAGATCTTTCTTGGGGCCTGGGTGAACCAGCCCCTGTACCACCCGAAAGAGCTCCACCGGACGGCATTGTGAGGAGGCAATGGAAGCAGAGAAGAATTTCTTTTTCGCTGCCCTCACTGTCACAGCATAGGCCCGATAATGGGCTCTTAAGTGTGTTTGGTCAGATTCATCCCATGATTTCCTCCACCTACACTCTAGACGTCTCCCAACCCGCTTCATCGCCCGTAATTCAGGTGTATACCAAGGGGATGAACGGGCTCTGCCAGGCAGGAGAGGACGCTTAGGAGCGATCGTGTCAATATCCCTGGTCATGTCCCCATTCCACAGTTCGACCAAGGCATCAACAGGAGCACCAGCCTTATCAACCGGGAATTCCCCCAGGGCCTTCAGGAATACATCTGGATCCATCCCGCTCCGGGGGCGGACCAACACAATCGGGTCCTCACCCTTACAGAGGGAAAGGTTGCTCTCGAGCTCAAACCTCACAAGGAAGTGATCTGACCATGACAGAGGTGTCAGACACAAGTTCCTCACCCTCAGATCCCCCTCTTCCTGTCCCATTGAGAAAACCAGGTCCAGAGTGTGTCCACGTTCATGGGTCGGGCCAGTGACATGTTGAGACAGCCCCATGGCCATCATGGAGGCCATGAAGTCCTGAGCTGCCCCAGTCAGACCAGTCTCGGCGTGGAGATTGAAGTCCCCCAGGACCAGCATCCTGGGAGTCTTCAACACCAAATCCAAGATGATCTCCGTCAGCTCAGGCAGGAAGTCTGTTGGGCAGAAGGGTGCACGGTATACCAACAGAATCCCCAATCTGTCTCGGTCACCCAACACCAAGTAGAGGCACCCTAGACCCGGCCTCGAGAGAACAGGAAGCCCCGTGAGGGAAATAGAGGCTTGGTAAACCAAAGCGACCCCCTCCCCTCCAGGCCTGGTCAGTGCTGGACCAGGTACCCGAGCGGGCATAGTTGAGAGAGGGAGACATCCCACCCCTCCCGCCCAGGTCTCTGCAATGCAAGCCAGGTTGGCCCCCTCATCCACGATCAAGTCGTGGATGAGGGATGACTTATTATGAACCAACTTGGCATTAAGCAACAGCACCGACAGGCCCGTGGGGCGGTTGACAAGCCTACCTGGCACCCACCGGCTGGGGGAATAACCAGAAAGAGGAACAGGTGTTAACCATCTGTCCCTCCTTCTTCTACACGGACTCGTTAAACCCCCACCGCCATAACGTCCATTGGCCCTAACCACCCCAGTGGTGGCACCCACGCGCTCCCCAGGCAACCCCATAGTCAACGCCGAAGATGAAACCATTAAAAGAAACTAAAAACACATTAAAACACTTAAAAATACCTCCACAATCCCTGCAGCCCAATTTAACCAATCCCACCCGCTGACCAACAGCAAAATCCCTGGGCCAGCCCAGCCCCAAACGGCCCCAAACGGTGTCACTGCCCTTAGGCCGACGCCCTTTGGCCGCCAGCCCAAGGGCTTTAAATGCTAAAACCAGCATTCCAAATTTGCCTAAGTCAATACAGCTGACAAAATGCAGCCATACAAGCTGCCCAATTCCAATTAGTAATCCAGCAACCCTATGTTGGACAAACTACAATTTCTGAACCGTTTTGATGGTCAGCCCCACTTAAAAGGTATTGCAAAAAGGGAGGCTACAATGGAGGGTAATTGTAGTTTGTTAAAATACTGAGAAACTTCCAATCAGATCTTTATCCTTCCTCTTTCCATGAAGACAGAATGACTTCTTAAATTTCAGTTTCAAGTGCAGAGATGTTTTGTTAAATATTCCTTCCTCTTCCCTCTACATCCTCACAGCAATAGATCCCGAATTGTCCAGCCCTCTGGGTAGTAGAGAAATTAATTCCCTTACCTCATTGTCATTGCACAATCCCAGTTTGCTTAGATCCACTGCTGTATAGTGGATGTTGGACAAGATCACTTCCACCTCCTCAATCTGAAAATGTAGAAACATGCACCATTACAAGTTGTTAGAAAACACGATCATCTTTTGCAGCACAACCACCTTCACTCCTGCCTCCTTTCCTGGTAATATCAGTCAAGGACATTACAAAAAACATGGTGCTCCTGTCCTGCCATAGCTTTCTTTCTTCTCTCCCTCATAGTGACTAGATAAACAGTGCAGGACTAGCCTCTGACCATTGGCAGCACTGGCTACCAGCTACAAGGGCAGAGAAAGGTGCTTCCTGGTGACGGCAAGCTTATGCTCTGTTTACCTTGCTTCTGTGAGGAAATGAAAGCAAAGAACCATTTAATTCATAGATGCATAGAACAGGAGGGTTGGAAGGGGCCAAGTAGGACATTGGGTTCAACCACCTGCTGCTGCAGGATGTCAAGTCACACCATCCCACTCAGATGATTGTCTGGTTCTGCCTTGAATGTTTCTAGTGTGACAGAGCCCACAACCTCTCTTGGCCACTGATTCCACTGTCATAATTCTCTGACAGTTAGGAAGTATTTCCTGGTGCCTATTCTTGAATCTGATGTACTACAGTTTAAGTTTGTTGTTCGGTGTCCTACACTCAGGGATGAGTGAGAAGTCTTTTCCTTCCTCTTTGTGACAGCCTCTGAGGTGCTATCATACCCCCTCATAGTCTTCTCTTCTCAAGGCCATGCCCAGCCTCTCAGCCTCTCATCATAGGATTTAGCAGTGTTGGGGACTCAAGTCAAGCAACTTGTTCCCAAATCTGTTCCCAAGTAATGTTAACAACTCAGCTCAGACTTCCCTTGGGAGCAACAAGCAAGCGACTTAACCCAAGATTTCTATTGCTCTTACAAGGAGTAACTTTTTGGCACAAGGGAGATGGTGGGAGGGGGGATGTGGGGGCAGGGGGGTTGTGATATAGGTAATCCCTGAGTTATGAACTTATGAAAGCATGGACTGCTATAAACCCTATATGAATATCTCTATCAAAAAGCTGTTGATATCCCTGGGGAACTATGGATTGATTTGGCAACATGTCATCAGTGGGCACACAGTTCCCTAGAGATATTCAAGGCTTTTCATTCGTCAATGTTGCCTCGAGTGTACGCAAGCCAGTGTGTTTTGGGGCTCGTATAGGGCCTCAAGGAGGAAGCAGAACCACAGCAAAACAGTTTTTGGGAAGGGCAGAAGTAGAGGTGCCCAGATGACTCTTCCCTATTCTGCTGTTGTTTTAAAGCTTGAAGTCCTGTTTTTATTCATAACTTCCTAATTCAAGAGGTAACATCAAGCCTAACATTAACTAATGATGTGAGCCGCCCCGAGGCTTTTGTGAGCCGCCCCGAGGCTTCAGTGAATGGGGCGACATAGAAATGTTTTAATAAATAATAAATAAATAAATAGAGAAGGAACTGGTGCTAGTGAATCTTGGAGTAGGCCTCAAGGGTCATTTGTACAGGCATTTTCTTTTTCTCACCATAAATGGCCTTGCAGCAGCTGAGGGCCTGCTTACAAGAGGAATTGCTAAAGGAGAACTAGATCGGCATTACCATACTCATACTATGGATGGTGAAATGGTGCTGAATTAACAGCAGAGAGCAAGAGAGAGAAGGGGGGAGAGAGAGAGACAACACCAGAACCTGCCTGAGTAGAATTTGGTGGGCTTGATCCCTTCCAAAGCGGCCAACAGGCCTGCAAATATTACTCAATTCTAAAAAAAAGAAAAGAAAGAAAGCAAGTTCTGATCATTCTCTCTGTTTTGTTTTAGGTTTGGTTTTGGAACTGTGGCATGCTTATGCTTATGGTGTATTGTAAGTTAGCAGGACAACTCAGAAATATATTCAGAAAATGAATAATCAAAAAGAACAAACATAAAGTACTGTAAAGTGCTCAAAAAGCTTTCGATTCATGATCTTGTTATAATCTGTGTAAGGATGGTAGATGAAGAAACCTTTCTGCCTGCATCTGTGAAGCTGGCCTTTATTGTATAAGAATACAGTTTACACACAATGCTTATCATAATCGTCAAGACACCAACCTGTGGAACTCCTTCGAATAGGCTTATCTGAATACAGTTGACCGTTTTCTGATAAGACGGTGAGTAATGGCCTGTTTCAGGCGGTCCAGCAAAGGCATCAAGGACACATGTATGGGCAGTTCTCCTTCAAAGCAATGTGTAATAGTTAGAATTAATCTATGCAACAGATGTCATTTTGCCATGAATTGACTCAGATGTGAAATTGTGAATTGTGCAACTTCAGACACTCACAGGGCTTGCTCATTTGGCTCCATTCCTTTGTTTCTCTCCTCAGTTTTGTGCTAGTGATCATAATAGCATTAATGCTAGAGATGGGTAAAGTTATCAATTCCAGTTTGCCAATGTGACCAAAAGCCTCTGCACAAAAATGTGCAAATGCACACTTTTCCTGTACACATATCTGTTGGTGTGAACTTCTTGCAACATTAAAGTTGTGCTACAAAATTCTGAAAAGTGTGGATTTTTGCATACAAATGCATTCCACGCTGCATATAGGTTTACTAACTGGGCAAGGTGCATCAAGAAAGCAAGGGACCGTGACAGTTCTGGTGTGGTATATATACACGCGAATGAGAGACTTTCCACATGAACCATGTCCCAGTTGAAGCTCAGTAAATGGTCAGGGAGTGTGTGATGGTGCAGCAACTGTTGAAGCTGAGAAGATATGAAATTGATCAGTGGAAAATTGGTGGGAGCCCAAAGTTAGAGAAGAATAAAAGCATAAGCAAGACTTTTATTGTGCCACATGTGAAGGTATGCAGAGTATGGACAACAAAGATGAAACAAATACACCGATTGTATTTAAGGTCCATGGTGAAAGGTGAGGGTTAGAGTGAAGAAGTACTTTCCTCATGCTTAGGACTTCTATTTTTCTAACTGTGGAGAAAAGACCCAGTGTATGAGGTAAGTCTTTTGAATGGATACACACTTAGAAAAGATCCTTTCATCAGTAGTGAGGCTGAAATTCAAAATAAATGACGAAAAAGGCAAAACTAGGCACCACTCCTAAAGGCAGCAGGTAAGGTCATTGTGACCTTCATAATGGGCCATTTTGCAAAACCAAGACATCTCTGATCAAATTCTAATTCTATCCATCAGTATGCATCAGTATGCTTTCAGTCCTGCTATTTATCAGACATCTCCACCATGGTGAACAAATCCATGCATTCTCAGATGTAAACCCCATAGAAGTAGAAGGTTTTCAGTTTACCATATGCAGTCGTAGTCTAGGTCTTTTGAACAATCATTATAACACCACTTGACCAATGTTTCTACTGAGAGCACCCGATCTCCCCTTTCTGGGAGTGTGGTATATTTATCTTTGAAGAAGCCTTGAAATCCAGACTGGGTGGTTTTCATCAGTTTTAGATCCTTTATGCCAGAAAAAACAATTGGAGCACCTGCAATTCAAAGACAATAATATGTGAGACAAAGAAAAGGCTGGCTCTTTTTACAAATCATTTAAAACAGGTAAAAGGTGTGATGACTATTCCACAGCCATAAAGCTTTCTCCTGAAGGTGCAGTAATATATTCCAAGTGAGATAAGCCACTTCATTTAAAAAGAGATCATAATTAGGAACTCATTTTGAATAAACCTGGTTGCAATGTAAATTTATACAGAAGACTGCTTGTCAGATTTAACAAGGTTATTTTGCAAGATTATATTGCTGAGGTCTTGAAAGCAACTTTCTTTTGACTTAGTCACTCAGATATTGGCAAGTTTATTACAAGGATACAGAAGCACTGCTGGATCAGGCTCAGCCTTTGTGGTCCAGCATCCTTTTGACTGTGACCAATAAGATGCCTTTGGGGAGTCCACGAGCAGGACATAGACAAGTCAAAAGCATTCATTCCACCCTGACATGTGCCTTGCCTTCATCTGAATGGTAAACTTGAGTCAATTTCACCCTAGAACTGTGACTGTTTCCCTCAACAAGGATTCCTGCAGCTGCAGCTGCATTCTACACCCCCATGAATTTTATCCTTCATATATATTTATTTATGGCCTGCTCTGTTTGTCCTGGAGGATCACAGTGGTTCACACTATTTTAAAATAAAAATCATAACAATGGCAACGTTAAATTCTTAAAGCACTGTAATGACATTACCAGATTAGGTGTGTAACACAGTACCCTCACCAGAGTTGCCAATTTCCAGGGAGTTCTACCACTGGAGTAAGGACTTGCCACACAATCCATACTGCAGCCTATTCTATTATGGCTTAGAAACATTGAGGCTCTAACACAGACCTGGCCCCATGCAAACTTTTTTCTTTTTTCTTCATTTTTAGTGGAAGCCACACTGCATTTGTTAACATCTGGAGATGCAGAGAATGTGGATCAGCCAGGTGTAGGAAGCCACGAGACTGCCTCGTCCTGAGCCAGATCCTGGATCCACCCAGTCCAGCATTCTTGGTTGTGGCTCCCAGTGGCTCTCCAGGGTTGCACGGGGTCCATTTCGAGCCCCACCAGGAGGAGCTGGGCATTGAGCCTAAGACCTTGCAGAGCATGTGATCCACCATGGAATGACAGAGCCTCCCCTGTCGGGACCTAATCCGATAAATTGTAGCATCTACCCTTAACAGTTGCAAGAGAAGGAACTGGTAGTGCAGCACTATATGTCTATTCAAAAGCAAGTCCTGCTTGAAGACCCGGATGAATAGGTTTATTATTGCAGCCTGAAGTATGCATATTCCTAATTCCCAGTGGAAGAGAGAATCAGTCAGGCAATATAGCAGGACTTCAATGGGAGAAAAAATACTGGCATGCATGCCAGTAGGGTGGGTTGTGTCAGGGGTGGGGAGTGACTGAAGAGATCTGTGTTCAGGTTCCTGCCATCATCCATGCAACTCAGTGGGAGACCTTGTGCCAGTCTCTCTTTGTTAGCCTGACTTAATTGACAGTTTTTAAAATGAAGAAATAAATGGGTATGCCGGGGTTGGACCTAATGGCCTTCTAGGCCCTTTCCAACTGTATGACTCTATGATTTCCCAGTCATGCCACCCAGAACAAGAGACCTCTAGCACGATACCAGCAGCACTAGCGGTGCAACAGGACCGCCTGGAAAGCCTGTTGTGTCAACTGATGCTATTGACATTGTATTAGCACAACGTATTATACATTCACGCCTGTGTTAGACTGGATATTGCCCATGGTTTAATCTCTTCAACCAGGAATTGAAAATAAACATATTACTGAAAAAACAAAATATATGATCTTACTCTCTGCAGTCCGTTCCACTTCACAAAATCGAACTCCTTCAGAGCTATAGAGAAAAGCATGAACATGGGGAATACCATCCTGGAGATGAAGAATGAGACATAAGTTTGCAAACAGAACTGTTCTGCCTTACCTTGGACTTATTAAAATAACACAGGAAGTAATGTGACGATCATGAAGATCTGTAATATGAGTAATATGCCTACTGAGACACTCCTTGTCTCTCTTCCTCCCGTTTTTTACTTTTATCTATTACATGTATATCTCACCTTATTTCCTCCTGCACAGAACGCAGGACAGCTCACATGGCCTTTCTCTTCCTCTCCATTTTATCCTCACAACAATGCTGTGAATTAGGTTTGTCTGAGAGTCCATGACTTGCTCCAGGTCACCCAGTGGCTAAGTAGGGACTAGAACCCAGCTCTCCCCAGTCCCATTCCAATGCCCTAACCACTATCCCACACTGGTCTCTGTTGTACCCCCTCCCACTGACTCACTTACTGGCTTCCCACTGCGTGCAAGGAGCTGCACTGAGGTACTACGAGGCCAGGCTAGTCCTTGCATATCAGTTTTCTGTACCTTTTCTAGGCGCTGCCATGGAACTTCTTGGATAAAGGCATTGCAATATACCACATGGTTAAATGATGTAATGAAGTGTTCACAGATATTAAGGCCAAATTCCTCTATTGTTCTTATCTAGTGAAACAGACAATAGATTAGATGCAATCAGCTTCAGTCTTCAGATAAATGTTGCGAAAGACATTGTATCTCATTTTACATTCAGCTCACTACAAATGTTTTGATAAACTGGATAGGGCAGTCAAACACTTCTCACTACAAATGGCATCCTTATTGAGCCAGTTAATTATAATCAGATCTATGGATTATAACAAGCAGTGTAATACACACACACATACACACACAATCTCCTTACTCTTGTACAAGGCAGGCCAGTGGAATTTCTGGCTTTATCTTTGACCATCATCTTTTGTCATAAATAACTACTGAAATTCTCAGTTAAAAGAATAAAGGCCCAGGTGTGCTGGATTTATTTTAAATATCTAAAGATCCAATGAGCTCCTAAAACTAGGCCCCATGTGGCTGTTCAAATCCAGGCCCTTGGCTGTAATTTATTTACCCCTTTCATTTTAATAATTTTCCTATAGGTCTTGCCTCATGAAGAAGAGAGATGGACTGCTAACTTTTTCTCCTGTGCAGTATGCTTACAGCATTTTGGATAATCAAACATCTCACTGGGAGTTTATATTGTTGTAATGGAAATATGCGTTTTCATGTGCATATTCATGAAAATCCATTTAAAAACTCTAAATCAAGTATAGTTTGTCACAAACCAAAATACCATTTTTAAAGTCTCAATTTTAGGAGATATATCCTTGAGCTCTTATCAGTCCAAAATCATCTTCCCAATTGTATTCAAAGATAACAATATTCCAGAATTTAAGAGCAGTTTCTTTACTTCAGACAGGTAAGATCCAGGAATTTGTTCTTGCTTGCTTGCTTCATGGTAAACAAAGTGGAGCTGGGCCAAGTTCAATTTTCCAAGTTTGAGCTGAAAATGGGTATGACTTATCCCTTTCTCCTCTACAAGGGTGTTTTCCAAAGAGGCTTTTCTAGCACCATCACCCTGCCTTGTCTACTGGATTTGAATAGAAGGAGCCAGACAATGTTGTTCTCTTCTTGTAAGAGTTTTTACACTCTTTCTTCCATCTTTTCCCTTACAATGAGAAATCCATTAAAGGAAAGAAATGGAATTCGTGCATGATGCCATTTGATGAGTCACACGGGGTGGTCTTTGTCTGGAAGCTCTTCAGGTGAAAAACAGTAATATACCACCAGTTTAGTAGTCCAAGTACACATTCATTAGTGAGCCAATCATTGCAATGTCCCTTTCTTTTTACTCCACTTTCAGTGTGGATAGTGCCTATTTGCACAGGGAGAACAGCACAGAAGGAAAGAATTTTCCTGCCACTATTTGCTTCCTGAAAAATCCTCCAACCCTGTAATGGACTCTGCCCCCCCCCCCCCCCCCCCCCCGCAACAGCTCCGCATGTAAAAAACCAAAAAACTCCCTGTGAGGAAAGAGTTCAGGAAGCAAATGTGGTGTGTGAGTTTGGAGGGAGTTTACTACCTTCTTCCTAGTATACTGTGTTCCTGATCCAACTTAACACTGCACATGCTTACACTAGAATTACACGCACACACACACACACACAGTCAGCTACAACTTTGTTACATCATTAACAAAGTTTGCAGTCTGACCCTTGCTTTCCTCCTTTGAAGCGATCTGGAGATCTTGAGAGTTCACCCACAACTGTTACATATTTAGTTATTTCAAATAAAAGTACTGCCCTGACTGTCGATTTGAACTTTTTCTTGTCGACCAGCCCAGTTTGCTAAGTCTTAAGAAAAGCCATTCTGTTCTTCTTGAAAAGGGTTGATATTGACGCTCACATCAGAGCAAACCTACCAGTTGCTGCTGGTATGATACAGGTGTTGTTATCCATCTGTAATCAAAAGTGCTTTCCCTACCCTGTACCCCACTACTTTTTGCTTGGGGGATTGATCTTGTAATTGACAGAAAACAGGAAAATATAATACACTGAGACAATATCTAGCTGAACAATAAAATAATAAAATAATTATTTTAAAACCTACCCCTCGGCATTTGGCCAAAGCTTGAATTGTATTCTTTATGGTGTCCGTTGGGATGACACAGGAATTGTCAGCATGCAAGTATTCATTCACACTGTTCAGTCTTATATGGACAGAGATTTCCAGTTCTTTAATGGAGTGCGTCTTGCCTTCTCTTCTAATGTACAGTAGTCTCACAGCATTCTTTCCATATTCAGAATTCACATATTCTACATCCTTGCACTGTAATTAGATAAAAACACAATTTTACTCAGAATAGGTTAGAGTCATAAGACTGAAGAACAGAACAGCAGGTATACATTTCTGAATCTGTACCCATGCATGACTGGAATCAGCTCATTATGTTTCCCCGGATGTCCAAATTGTGAACATACTAGGCCTCTAGACATGTGGAACACAGAATCATATATACCACCCCCTTGAGTGCATTTTGCCCACTGCCCCCCCCCCCATATCTACACCTTCCACCATGCTTATGGAGAAATAGGAAGGATTTGGAAGCTGACTCTGAGGGCTGGTGCAAGACATTTTCCTGCCTGAGGCAAAGAGCAAGATGCAGCCCCTCCCATTCCATGTACAGATGCTGGCAGGACTGAAAGCTACATGTTACTTCAACACTAGCAGTGAGACACCGCCTGTCACCACATCTGATGGTAGTGGCTAGCTCAGCAGGAGCACCTTCGTGAGGGCAGTTTCCCTGAGTTGCCAGGAGAGGAGTGGGCCTCTTCTACGTACAGGACCAGTGAGAAAGGATGCAGCAAGCAGGGCCCAGCTCTGCCCTCGCACATCCGGAATCATGAGTGATGCACGCCTGGCTCAAACTCTTAATAGCATGCCAGAAGGGTTCTTCTCTGCCGAGGCAATTTGCCTAAATACCTCACCAAAGTTGCATCCAGATGAAAGATTTCATTATGTTTGCGAGTTCTGGAGGAAACGGAGCACCTATCAGGGACAGCAATAATTTCCCCCTCAGGAAACGGAGCACTTATCAGGGATATTAATCATTTCCCCATCAGGAGTTTCTGTAGTTCATTACTATTTCTTCAAAAGTATTAATTAGTTTTCAGTTCCAACACTCAAGAAGGCAATCATCAGATAAATGCTGACCTGACAACAGCAACACAATTAACATCATTAATGTATTAGATGGCACAGAAGCCGCTCTCAGCTGCCTGCTCATGCTTTTGCACCATCAGTTCCCCGACACCCCCACACCACCCAAGGAACCGCTTTTAAAGTGCAGCATCAGTGGGTGAGGAATGACCTTGGGCATCAGCCACCATCCCAAAAATGAGGAGGCCCATTCTTCCTTGGGGCCAGCTTTGTAAAAAGCCAAGAAGAGTTGCTTCTTGGCTTTTTAAGTGAGAATGTCCACTATCTGGTGACATTTGGGTTACTCCTAATATTGGCACAACTGACCTACACAACTGTGGATTCCATTACTAAGAATACTGACTAAGAAATAACTACCTGCTTTATATTTAACTAAAGCCTTTGTATAAATGAAACATCAACAAAAGGGCAACGTTACTACATCATCCTGCAACATTTCTGCTTGAGTCAGCTTAAGTCCAAGCTTTAGCATAAGTTTACATTTTCTGCCTGAATGCCCATGGCAAATGGTTACTGAACAATGGCAAACACACATTAACTATGCATGTGTTTGTTTACATAATTAGCCACATTTGTTGGTGTCATTCTTTGACTTCTAATGTGGTTACATGAGGGCTTTCAATTAGTCCTACATATGTCAGCTGAAATCCCCATAAAGTGCTGACTATGTGCATAAAAGTTTCAAGGTTAAAGTTGTCTCTTGCAGTTCAGGTTTCAATGTGAAAATTACACTCCACCTCCCCTGCCAGTTTAGCTGCTTCCTGGAGATTATTTCTCTCTGGGGGAAGGTGACACCTTGCCTTCAGGCAAGCCATTTGTGGGACTGGGTACATGGAAGCGGTATTTCCGCGGCTGATTTTTTGGAGGTGGTGTGAAATTTCACATCTTGCTCCTTTGACAGCGTCCTGGTTCTTCCTGACGTGATAATCTATGATTGGGCTGCACCACCTCCATAAGTAGGAGGGACCTCACAAGACTGAATGTGTTGGCCCAACATAAGATTTGTGCATGCAGAAAACCTCCACCTGGGTTTCTGGGGTGGGGTGGTTGTTTTGTATGAAGGAGCATCCCAGCATGAGAACTCAGCTGCAGTCAGAAGCAGAACAGCCTGGACACAGGCTGACTACCTAAGAATTCCCCATAGCATTCCCCTCATTATTTAACTTAATCCAAACAGAGTTGGGAGCAAATGGGGACACTGCCCCCGCCACACACAATTGCCACTGAATAGCCTGAAGAATAACAAAAATGGCAGAAATATTGGCATCATGTCTTTGTTTGTAAGATGGCAAAAGAAATCTCCAAGGCTATAGTCCCCCTTTGTTATTATTCTAAGTGGGCCAAATTTGACCATATTGTTCTTTTGTCTTAGTTTAAGGCACTGTCTCGATGGCCATAGGATAGGACAGCTTCCCAGCTCCAACCATGGAAATATGGTTCAAGGCCAAAGCTCTAATTCCTGCCATTGATGGCCCTTATAGCTAGCATGGATCCACCCGGACAGATGTAGTGGAAAGCCAACCAGGATTCATCCACCCCCGCCCCCCCCCCCACACAGTCACCTGAGCTGAACTCCCACCCAGAATCTCCCTGGACCAGATTCAGCACCCAACAAACCCAAGCTTTGGAGAAAATAGCTTTATTAAAAGGATAAAATATAGGGGTGGGAGGTATTAAAATACAGCTTAAAAGGGTAAAAGGGGGGAGGGGGAGGGGAAAGGAGGGGAGTGGAGAGTAGCAACAGCAAGTTTACAGCCAACCAAGAATCCTCAACTTTCAGGCCTTGTTGGCCCACTTGGACACAGAAAATAACAAAACTCAGCCTAGCCTCACTCAAGCACTACCCAGGCTTCAGGCCCAGGCAGCAGATGGTAGTCCAGCATTCTTCGGCATGGAGCAACGGCAGCAAAAGCAGAACCTCTCCTCAAAGAGAAACACCAGCCTTTGTATGCCAGGGCTTTATCCCCCACCCCTTGCAACCCAGGTCAGCTGACCCATGAGGGGATGGTCACTTACCGACTCCAGGTGTAGACACTTTGCTCCTCATTGCAGCTCTCTCCTGTGTCTTTGGCGCATAATTTATGATATGTCTTCCTTATATATAACAAGAGCCAAGCCAGCTTCTCACAAGGCTGGTCTCCAGCATTTTACCGCATAAAGCAGTTAACCCATCTCTGCTTCTCAGAGCTATTAGCCCATTCACATTACAATCTTTACAAATCACAGAGATTTGGCTATTGGACAGTATAAAATATAATTTATAAATATTTATCTATCACATTTCTCATACATGCATAAATTGTGTGTCGGGGGGGGGAGACAGACAGACAGACAGACTGGGGCTTGCTCCGTACCCCTTTATGAAGCAAGGCTGATTGAAGGCTTAGTACATATGATGCTTGGATCACAAAATGCAGAAAACATCACACACAGAGACAGATGACTTTAACATACCATACTTTTCCTGTTATATTTGGAAAGGATTGATAAATGCACACACCACACATTGGTGACCCAGCCATAGCCCTAGAAATGAGGAATGGGATGATTTCTTGCTAGTTCTGAGAACTAAATACAGGAGCACATATGGACTGCTGATCCTTAGCTACCCTGAAATACTAGTAGGGGTGAGTAAAAGATGGGTCTTTCCATTAAGTAGTGATTATTACATCAATTACTGCTACTGTTACAACAAAACTACCACTGCTATTTCTGGAAGCTCCTAAGAGTTAATTTCAGAACTAGGACGCAACCATCAAGTGCAGAATAGGATCTTACCAGAATAGCAGGTGCAATGCCTGCCAACACATCATCTCCACAATAGTTATTAAATGCATAAACATCCAACAATTTAAAATGCATGACAGTGACACATGCATGCCATAGCTTATAATCACAAGTGCCAAATGTGCTACAACAAAGATGCAAAAGCACTTGTGAAGTAAAGTAAAATTTGTCTGGAAGAGAACTACATTTGACTTCTCTTATGATGACCCTACCTTCTACGTTCACTTTTCTGTTGGTCCAGCAACACATCCTTTAAGGAAGCCCGTATAATACCACTAAAGGTCCGCTTGAAAGCTCAGATATAAAACTGTACAAAAGCTGTTTGATTTGCAAAAGTACCAGGTGAGAGAAAGATGGGTGGCTGGTTCATAAATACAAGTTCATAACTTGACTGGTGAATGTGTGAAGGAGTCATCGTCACAGATCTAGTAGCACCTAATACCCCCTACCATATAATGTCTGATCATAAAATATGTTTACATATTTGGCTATGACTCACCAACATTCAGTAACAAAGTTATGAGAAATCAAGTGATGAACATGCCCCTAACAACCAATAATGTCATGCTTTGTCCACAGTGATGCGTTGATGTGTGGTTTGTTAAGCAATGCAGATCTCCACTGCTACTAACATTGTTAAATACACCTATTCGGCATGTCAGTTTATGTACACCGAGGAATGTCAAGTGTTTGCATTTCTTTTTGTCAGCAAAAGTTGGGCTAATCAAATGTGTCATCTTAGTGCCTTTTCATGTGCTTCACCGCCAAGCTCAATGGCTGATGTTGGGCCACTACCATCTCTCCCCCTAACCTACCACACATGGTTACTCTGCAGCTAGAATGGCATGACTGTGCTGGGAAGGAAAACAGTGATACTCTTATGTTGAGCCCTTTGAGCAAAAACTGGATATAAAAGTAGGGTCAGACTCAGATTCACACTGGATCAACTTTGCAGGTAGAAGTAGATCCCCCTCCCTTATACTTTAATTAATTTATATCCTGTCTTCTTCCCAGGTCAGTCCCTTCATCCCCCTGAAAATGCTACACAGTCAGCAAGTCCTGATGAAAGGTGTGAGCTGTGGTGTGAGATGGGGATCCTTCAAATTTGGGTGAAGGAACCTTCCACAAGTAGAAACCTTCTTCTCTCATGGAACCAACCCAAGAGAGAGAGAGAGAGAGAGAGAGAGAGAGAGAGAGAGAGAGAGAGAATAGTTTATAATGTTGTGTGTCTTTCTCTGCTCTAACCATACAACTTTTCTGCTGGGACGACATGCTAGGTTTTCCCAGCTATGGTTAGCTGTGGTTTCATTGCATTCTGCTGACAGCAGACTGGAAAATGAAACCGATTTGAATGACAAGAGACCGACAAACTTAAGATAAGGCTAACCATACTGAGGCTTTCCTTTTGTGATTTGTTTGTTTGCTTGTTTTTGCAGTACTTTTAAATTAAATTTTAAAACAGTACTAAAAACATCAATCATCACAAACATCGGAACTACTGAGTCAGTCCCTTACTACATATCTTTTAAATTCTGTAATCATATTCAGATCCATTTATGGAATCTTAAAAAACATTTTTAGATCTAAACCAAGTCCCGTTTCTCCAGCCAATTAAAAAAAAAAAGGTTTCGAATTTGATAGAAGTCACTATCTTCTTTCTCCTTCTGCGGTAAGAGCAGTCCATCCATTTCTTACAGAGTCCCGTTTTCCTTAACCAATATTAAAAGAAAGACTCTCCAAATTTGATAAAAGTCAATATCTTCTTTCTTCTTCGATAGTAGCTTCAATCTAACCAGCTCTACACAATTCCAGATCTTTTCATTTTTCCAATATTAAACAGATAAACTCCTCATAATAGTTACAAATACGATCAAATACATTTTTTGCTTACTAGTATTCCAGTCTAATATCCACTAAAAAGGAAAGTGAAAGAGAAGAAAAGTTCCAAGCTTAAAAAAGAACTAAAGACTTTTAACCCAATTTATGTTCACATGTCTAACACCCATTTAGCATCTTTAAGGACATGTTATCTAATCTATTTAAGGACAACAATTATCTATGATATCTTTTAAACAAATTTTCTTTAAGCTAATTTATTAAAGTTTCATCTAGCTTATACTTCACTTAATCACATACAATTAACTCTTTATAACAGTCCAGCTCCTTACAATCTTTAATATATCTCGCTTGTAAAAAGAAATCTATTTAGTACAGCTCCTCCTACTCCCATAATAGTCATTTTCTAGTATAGAAATTCAAAGACAAAAGAGTCATACAACTTAGCTTTTGGTCATTCATTTTTAAGACAAAAAAGGAAAAAAAGAAAGAAAAAGAAAAGAATCTCTCATTTTCCCTTATATCACCTACAAAGGAGAGAGAAAAAAAAGGGGGGGGGACTCCACTCCTATTCTTCTCCTTAGTTCAGCTTAAATCTTATTTTACAATCTCTTCATAATTCAACACATTTAAATGTAGAAAAGCTTCCACAGTTAAAATCATATACCTTAGCCTTTCCATACCACAATAAACATGCCAACCCATCTATACCATTCCTTTTTAAGATTTCTTTTTTACACCTCTTCCAAACTGCTTTTGTTTTAACAGGGTTTGTTGAAAATCAATATTTTTAAACTTTACCTTTTGTGATTTGTTGATGGAGCCAAGATGACTGCCAGGTCTTTATGGAGCCTATCTTTGCTATTATTAGGTCCTATCCTGCCCCTGTGGGGAACTCAAATTTCCTGCTTAAATGAAGATGGCAAGCCAGTGGACTGGTAAGTAAAGCAGGCAGTTTTGGGAGAAATTAAAGCTAAACTGGTCACTTGTATTAGAAATAACATTATGAAGCTTGAACACTTGAAGAAAAATAATAAGAGGATTAATATCAGAGGCTATTACAGTAGCTTTTGAACTATACCTCAAGAAAATGAAAAGTAGGTTACTGAAATCTGATTAGGACTCAGCAATTTAGACACATAGTTGCATTATGACTAATTGCAAAACAGTCATAGATTTACAAAGGGCTTGTTTCTTTTGATCAAAGGGAAAACCCTTATAATGTCAAGCCTCAGGAAGCAGAAGCATTCAGAACAGCACGTAGGTTGAATTACATCTCATAGAAGTGGTCCTGCACTTCTGCAGTGGAGCTGATTGGAGAGCAGGTGGGTAGCTTTTCCCTTAAATTTTAGGTTTACAAACAAGTAGGCAGCATAACTATATTTGGAATTAGCTGCCTTCCTCTTGGCAATCCTAGTATAGTAATACAAACATCACAAGCAAATTAGCTGCTTCATTCTTCAAGTTCCTTTTGCTCTTTGACACTAATGGGGCAGCTGATAGGGGGAGGCAATAGGTAGCTTATTCTATGTTCAGGAGCCCAAACTTCCCACTGTGACAGCAGCTTCTATAATTGCACCCCATTTCATGTGAAACACTTCAAGAATAATTCCCCCTTTGAATTTTCTATTTTTGGCCAGGCAGACATACTTTTCACACATGCTTTCATAGCATGTAACACAAGCTAGCCATCCTGGCAGGGTAATCCTCTGTCTGAGGTCCTCTTTTATTTGAAGGACTGCCCAGTCCAAGTCTGGTTTAAAGATCAAAAAGCATAAAGAACAGCGAGCCCAGGCCCTGAAGCTGACCATCTGAGGAGCCACAGCTTGGTGGCACAGCACCTGCTTTGTGAGTAGCAGGTCTCAGCCTCCGTCCCCAGCTTCTCCAGGTAGGAGGGCTGAGAAACGCTGGAGAGCCACTGCTGCCAGTTGATGTCCACAACACTGGATTGGATGGAGCTAGGAATGGACTCAGTGGAAAGCAGCTCCTGAGCTTCCAATCTGGACAGCAGTCTGGGCAGGCACAGAGTAAGGTGAGAAGTATGGGGCTTCTATCGAAGTTAGCATTACCTTTCCCAAGGTTTCACCTGGATGTAAATTAGAATATGCCAATGTCATGCAAATCACTCTCCACCTTTTTTGGTGCATTGCAAGCTAGTGCTCTTGAAATTCACTCTCTAACATTAACTTAAATGCATGGTTTTGGGGCCCACTTGGCTTACAGAATCCTTGAGCAGGGTGGGAGGGGTTGCTTGTTATAGCCACACACACAATGAACTATTTTCAAATACAACTAAACTGTGTGTACATATTTGCTAACTGGAAAAAAATAAGTGCTGGAAGAAGAAATGGTTGTGTTTTCTTTCAATGTGAGTATTGCTTGTGTAAAAACAAGCAAAAAGCACCCCCTTCATAACCCTGTGAGAACCCTTCAGTGTTACCCGTTTCAGCATTTGTTTGGCAGGAAATACAGAGCAGAAGTGAGACTGCTCCATAAGAACCACTTCTCCTTGCACACAATGAACATGCTAGCCTTCTCCAATCTGGTGCGCTCCAGATGTGTCAGACTGCAACTCCAACCACCCCAAGCAAGCATGGCCAGTGACGGGAGCTGCAATTTGACGCATTTGGAGGGCACTGGGTTGGAAAAGGCTGTGATGTACCCTGGCTTAGCAGGGTGCATTTCTTTCTAGTGACAAAGCTTAACGGAACAGTGAAATAAGTATCAAGCAGTGCATTCTCAAAACAGCAAGGAAAGGATTAGCTATTGGAATAAAGGGAGCATTATGTACTGTGCTATGTGATCATAGCTTCTTCTGAGTTGTGTGTAAAACAAACACAAATCAACTGTTGCACAGATTTCATATCTGATCTGCTGGAGTCAACATTTAATCACCATAGGAAACCAAAAACGTGAATATTGACAGGCCTGTTGTAGTCTAGATGAATACATGTGTATGAGTCATTTCTGGCACATCTGTGGTAAAGAAGAAAACAGAATAGAATAACTATCTTCCATTTTACAGAATTCTTATTGGTTGTTTGGATGCAATTCTTATCTGCTGTAGATGCTCAGGCCAGTTAATGTTAAGAAACTTGGTATAACCTGTGCAATACCACATTTTAGCAGAAGGAACGGACATTTCAAAATCTTCCAAATTTGTAATTTATAGTAACAACAACTGCTATTAGTTGGATTACCAAATGCATCATAATGTGCAGATATCTTCTAATTCTCAGTGGGTGAAAGCAGAAAAAAGGGGAAATGCCTATTCAACAATTGTACACACCTTAATTTTCAGTTTTAAAAAGTTACTAAGAGCATTTTTCTTTCCTACCTATCTGTGTCTGTTTTTTTTTTTTATTCTCTAGACTGTAGTGCTATATATTGGGTTTTTTTATTGCTTGAAGCCAGTGGGGTATTGTATATTCAGATGTGTTTGAGAGACTAAGGAGTGTTTAACCAGGGCAGCTAGTAAATCTAAGAAAGGCATCAGGTTCCCACAAACCCAACCTCAGTTACCTCCTGCCAAGGTCTCTAAAACCAGGGTAGAGTGTGGTGAAGGGGATGAGATTGTTGCTTTGCAGAAGAAAATGTTGTTGAAGATATCTAAGCAATCCAAGAAGATGGAACAGCTCCAAAATTTAATTAAACTATTGCAAAGAACAGTGGATTTTATGGAACAGCTCCAAGATTTAATTAAACTCTTACAAAGATCTGTGATTTTATTGATGGTCATCTCAAGATGATGGAGACCAGAGACATACATTTCTCAGATAGAGCTATTGCTCATGAGTATGTAGCATCTGCCTCCCACAGCACAATCTCTGTTTGTGCTTTGCTTTTGGAAACTTCTTAGACAGCCAATTGAGAGTGCTTTGTTTATATGAGGAGCCCCAAGGAGTACAGCTGATAAACCATGTGGATTTGGTCCTTCATCAACTTTTGGAACTTTAAGAAAATTTTCATCTTGATACTTGAGAGCCAGTGTGGTGTAGTGGCTAAGAGCATGGGACTGGGACTCAGACGATCTGGGTTCGAGTCCCCACTCAGCCATGGAGCCAACTGGGTGACTTTGGGCCAGTCACAGACTCTCAGCCCAACGTACCTCACAGGGTTGTTGTTGTGGGGATAAGATGGAGGAGGAGATGTAAGCTGCTTTGAGCCCTTAGGAAAAAGGCAGGATATAAATCGAAAAATAAATAAATAAATAAATAAAATACTTAATATGCTTATTGTGTGAATATCCTACCTGGGGAAACCTACAGGGAAACCCAAAGAGACACCCATGCTAGTGACACCCATTATTGTCAATTTTCTTCCTATCAACCAAAGAATTCTTCCTTCATGTGGCCAGGAGAAGGGGTCCAAATGAAGATAAAATCATGCTTTAACTAGATCTCACCAAAGAAATATCTCCTCAAAGAAGAATTGGAGAAGAAGAACCACAAAGCATAGCCAGATCCCTTAATATGAAATTTCATATGATTTTTCCTTCCATACTTGCAGTGGAAGTCCAGGATAAACTCAAGAAGCTCCAGTCCCCAGAGGTTTCATAATCTTTCTTTATGGGGATTCAAGCTACCTGTCCTACTCGGAAACTTCCCTCAGATCTTCTAGCTACTGTTACAGCTCCTGTTTAGTTTCACTCTTCACTTTTCAGAAACTGATTGGAAATAGCCAGTCTTACATATGTTGAACAAATAACATTCTGGGAATTTTACCATTTTCCTTCTTCCTTTGCTATGTTTTGATTGATTTCCCCCTTCTCACTCGTCTAACTAATAGTGATCTAATGGATGAATGAATACTGACAGAGTGTGACAGAATGCAATATTATCTTACTGGAAACAGAAAACTGTTTTGTTTTGTTTTGTTTTGTTTTGTTTTCTGGATATTGATTTTTTGCCCCTTTCAAACAGGTTTCAGTTAATAACTTTTCTTTTTACTCTGAATTTTTATGGGTTTCTTTTCCTTATAAGAGTGTAAGGAACAATGATGACATTATAAAATGCACTGTATCCGTAGCCTATATCTCAAATTATTTTGAAATAAATATTTTTGTAGAAAGGGCTAGGTTTGTACGTGTACAAAGGCAAATAATATATTCCTAATATCTTGAATTTTAAAGTAACTTATTGAAATGCAGAAGGGCTCCAGAATCCCGTTAAATAAAAGAAAGGTGCTTTCTAAATTATTGTATTTTTCATACTTATTGTAAGCTGTCCCGAGATGTTTGTAGGGGACATGATGGAAGAAAAGAAAATAGAAAAGCTTTTAATAAATAAAAAAGGAATATGGAACTGTTGTGGCTTTTGCTGGAAACACAACTAATGGCAGCAGATGCATATCAGCTGGTGAAAGCCTGGGTGGAAGAGATTTCTGCAACTGATACTTTGACCAGTTTAAAGGGATAGCAATCTTAATTCATAACAATTGTTATTCATTTTAGCAAACAATTATTGATATGTTTGATTTGATTTGGAAAACACAATGAGAACGTTATGGCTCTTATTCATATGTATAGGGCTAACAGTCATTCTTCAGTCATGTTTCCTTAATGTTTGAGCAAACTGTTTGACATTGAGCATAATTATGTGATTACAGGCTGGGTGGGGGCCAGTGAGATATTACAGGGCAGGGCAGGGCAGGGCAGGGCAGGACTGGACAGGACAGGAATATGCCAGCCCCTAAGGGGCTAGCAATGGTGAGAGTCACACAATTCAGGCCCATTTAAAGCAAGGTCAATGTGAATGATTTTTCTGCACACAGCTAAAAGACAAATATTACAACATTGGAAGGATAAATATCCATCTGTAACAATACAATAGGTGGAGATTGTCATGAAACTTTTGATTTTTGCATGGGTAACTTTCAAGTGTAAATTGCAGATGGATAAATATATCAATATATGGTATGCCTTTGCTGACATAATTGTTTTTAATGACAATAGTATGTTCTGTTATATATTAACATATAAGGATATACAATATAACCATAACAAGTGCTACAGATCTTTTTCTTTTCTTAAATACTGTTCAAATACGGAATTTTTACTTTTTTCTTTTGTTTCTTTTTATGATGTGGCAGGGGTTTTTGTATTGCACAATGAATAATGCATAATTAAAATACTATTTCCATAACCTTCCAAACAAAGATGCTACTGTCCCAGCTCAAGCCAAGCGCTCTGGAACTGTCTTCCTCTCCCATCATTGCTTTTGTCACCCTCTGCATGTGGAGGGTAACTTCCTGAAGAGGAAAGGAGGCTCTCCATTAGAATTTCCAGGGCAACAAAAATTATGACTGAGGAGACTAGCAGGTGTCCCTCTCTACATTTCTGGTTTGTGTATGTACTGTGCCTGTTCCTCAGCCTAACTTTGTCCACTGCATTACATGTTCCTGCTGAGCTGCGACCCAACTCAAAGGACGTCTTCAGTTCCACCAATAGGGTTTGAAGGGCCCTGGTGCAAGATGCCCTCAGTGAACCTACCCTCTTGCCATAATTGTCACCGACTGCTACTGTCACCCTCTCTCTCATCATTGCTACCGCTTGCTTATTTGGCAACCTGGTGAGCGAGGAGGCAGCGGCATTTACTTCTTGGCATCAGCCCCACCATCACTGCGATGGTCAGAGCAAGAAGCAGATAAAGGAGCAGGCTGCCATGGTGAACAAGAAGAGGATTTCCAGGGGGTACTTGTCAGTAGGACCTGCTGTTGCGCAGGCCCTCTTTAGGTGCTCGGCCTTTGATGTAGGCCCTGGACTGCTTCCTGTGACCTTGATATAGCATCCCTTCTTCCTTCATATGACTTTTTAACCACATGGTTCCCCTGAAAAATGTTGCCTTACATTGACACCGATAGCAACATGACGTGTGTGGTATCATGCACACTAGTACTACAGAAGGTCTTGAACCCTTTTCCTAAGGATCCTAAACACCATCTAGGGCCCACTGGACTATGTGAGATCATGACAGAGAAATGGGAAATTGGAAGGTTTCATGGGGGACAGGAGCTTGAGCTTAGTAGAATCCCTCTTTCCTAAGAAATTGGAGATATGATAGGCATCTTTGAATTGTAAGCACCCTCATCAAACAATCCATAAAAATGACAGCCTTTCTTCCTTGAAATCTCCCTTCATGCCTAAGTAAAACTGCAGCCAAGCAGCTAAGGTGCAGATCCACACGCAGCTGCCACTCTGCTATTTGAATGCAGGCAGTGGAAAAATCTAAAGCTTGAGCTAAGTGTATCTGAAAAGCTGTTCATCCCCTTCCATTTAACCACACATTTACATCTCCACTACTAGACATTTGTTGTTAAGATAGAAATTGCCCTGCATTACTTAGCTTCTTTTCTTGAAGCTCTTCCAATCTCTTCTAAATAAGACAAGCTGATTGCCCCTTATTTTTGTTTGCTTGTTTGCATTTCCCCTCCAGGTATATTCTTTACAAATTTCCAAAGCATATGAGGCGTGATGGTGATGCTGGAAGTGGGCTAGAATACATGTTTATGGATTCTGTGACTCCAGCCTGGAAACTAAGTAAATATTTCATCAATATGACAGCATGTGCTCTGGGGCAAACATTACAGCAGCTCTATGAAACTTAGAAGGCCAAGGCAAGTGATAACAAATACAAATGAGCCAAGCTAAGAAAGGGGTGTAAAATCCATAATCAAATCGCAGCAAGAAACCAGGGAGACAGCGACAGGAATGGTATGTGATACAGCAGACGGCTCGTTCTGAGGTGAATTTACTGGCAAGGACAACAGCAGACTCGTAATCAGTCTAAATGTTCTGGGGCAAGGGGTGGCGGGCAGTTCATCTGGTTTGCAGGACTTTCAGGGACAAAATTTTGGGTTTTTAATTATTTATTTAAAACAGCTTAAGAGGGCAAATAATAGTTAGAGAGGGTCAAGCCCTCAAAGCCCACCCTTGGTTCCACGCCTCAAAGGGAAATTCAGCCAGTGTGGGTCACCACCACCCATGTGAGTCCTGACACCTTCTGCATTCTGAAATGATTAAACTCTGCTAAGGAGAAACATTCAAGAGACAAAGCAGGGTCTGCTCTGCGGAGAATCAAGAAAGTGCTGTATGTAGCTCAGTCTCTCTCTGTAGATGTTTGTTTGTTTAAATTACATAGCAATACCTCCAGGTCTGCAGACATAGGCTGAGGCAGTGTATATGAGCATATTAAAAGCTTCTTTTTGATCATTTAAAAATACAGGAAGGATTAGCATCATAGTTAACTTTCCCATTGTTTTATCTCAAATCTGTGAGAGATGCTAAGCCCTGGTGTTCCCACCCCACCTGATATGCAGGTATATGAGAGAGAGAGAATTCACCCATCCTGAGGAAATTATGTCATGTTTAATCACAAGCAAGGATTCTGCAAATGAAAATTTGAGAAGACTCCTAACTACCAATTTAGAATGTAGTGACTATGCTGATTCTCAGGGCCAAACTAATTTGGCATTAATCACTCGTTTGCATAATTTATTTTTAGGCATTAATCACTCTTTTACATTATTTATTTCTCTTTTAATAGCAATTTTCTGAATAAGGCTTACATTTAGTTTGTTTTAATAATCACTGATGTTTATTGTAAATAAATATTTTTCTGGTAATCTTTCACGCAGTCACATTAAAACACAAAGAAGGTGTTTAAGCTAATATTATGCATCACACAATGCCAAACACAATAACAGTGAAAAGACTTAGCAGAGAATTCATTATTTTAGAGCTGGCATTGGGGTAGGTTCTGTTGGGCACTTGCCAATGGCTGCACTGTCTACAAAGGGTTCAAGTGTCAAGCTCAGGGAACTCCAGGCCCTGCCCACCCCCCCTTCTTCTTGCAGTCACTCCCCTCTCCAGCGGAAGCAGCATCATTTGGCTCATGCAATTCCTGTGACTAGCTGTGCAGGCTGGGAGACTGCACAAGACTGGGCCACAAGGAGAAGGTGGACCATCTCATATAGGAGACTCACTGAGGGCATCTTGCCCAAGAGCCCTCCAATACCTTGAGTGATCAACCTGGAGTCTTGCTTTTAATCAAACCCAGTAGAAAGATAAGATGATATGGCACAGGCCACAGACAAAGCAGCAGAGATAATTTACAGTTGTCCCTCTAGAATGAAAACACTGCTCACCTGAGCAAGATTGCTCATCTTGGGGTATAATACAGTCCTAGGATGTGTCACCAACTGGATCATTGGATAAAATTTGACCACAAAGAACACTGGTGTAGAACCTGAAACCCAGAGGCCTAATCTGGCCTTTCTGGGGTCCCAATCTGCCATACCATTTGCCCCAACCACCAACTGTTGCGTGGTTTCCTGGCTCTTGTGCATTTCCCACATTGTAAGAGGTTGGAATGCCTCTCCTAAGGTTTACTTATGGATAGTAAGACCTTTAAGCTAAATTATTCTAGTATGTTGGGATATTTGGCCACACATTCCATTTGCCTGCCAATGGAATGCTGTTCATGAAAGCTTCTTCAAACTGGAATTTGTCCCTCAAACTCCATTCCTCCTTCAGGGTATTCCGGAACACATTTTTGACCAGAAATGGACTGACTTTAGACTTCTGTGACTACTCAGAGGATCAACCAATGTGTTTTAAATGCAGGAAGCAAGAGTGCACACTCAAGATCTCATGTATTATGGCATAACTAAGCTGTGTTAAGAGGTGCTTACTATGTACACCTACACAAGAACATAAGCAATGTCTTACTGAATCAGGTCACAGTCAATTTACTTCAGGAAACATTTGATGACCCTACAGAAATTGGCTGCTGGTATGTCTTTGGACTCTTCCTATTCTAGAGGACCATAAAGGAACCCTTGAAATTACAAGAGCTGAGCAGGGCTGTCACGAACAGGACATTTTGGAGAGCTTTCATTCATAGGGTCACCATAAATTGGAGATAACCTGGCAACACATAACAACAAAGTTCTAGTGCTGTGCCTTGTTATTACCCTTGGCCTAATATCCTCAAGCATCGCATTGGATGACTGATAGTGGCAGGCAACCTGACAGAGTATCTACTAGTCTTCTCACTGAGAAATTCCAAAAAAAGTTTCCAAGGAGCCTCAAAATTTCCTGTAACACAGTTGAATATTCCTTACTGAAGAATCTGTGCTTTAGCTTTTACTATATATGAGCTGAAATAAGATATAAAACTCCAACACTGATTTTCCCTCCATCATTTTTAGCACACTTACCTCTAGCTGCACTGATATTATACTGTTGCCTGATATTATACTGATGATCTTAACCTCAACCTTCTGACAAAAGCTTCCACGGTTTTTCATAATATGCTGAGAGTGAGGGGCTTTCCTATTCTCTTATCTCAATAAAATATGCAATACATTTGTGTTTTATTCTATTTTTAGAAGAACACCACTGCTTTTGTGATATACAATGATGAACCACCTAACAAAATGAACTACAGCTGGACACATGGCCATTCTAAAGGTAGTAACAATGCTGAACTGGTTTTTCTTCCATCTACAGATAAATATTGTTATTCTCATTATTTAAATTTATATGAATGACTAACATTGCAGATCACTTCATGTATCTACAGCTGCTAATCCAGATCTGCTTCAGGGCTGAGTCTTCCAGTGGGCTGAGTGAGGTAACTGCTTCAGGCAGCAGATTCTAGGGGAAAGAAAGCAACGGCAATGTTGCAAGGCAGACCTGTGTGGCACACACGGCCTTCTGTATACCCTGCTCAACTAGCCTAACTCTAACCCTAACTATCATGTCTAGTAGTCACTGGTAGCCTTACAGTGTAAGATAGGTAGTTTGATGCAAGCTTGACGTGCACTGGAGCAAGCATATGGCTACTTCCACGTAGGTTCAGTGTTGGCTATGCCATCTAGGTGCTATATGTTCAGCAAGCTGTATTTCACCATATTTAAACGGTTGAGCAGATTTTCTCCTTAAGGCACATGTTGAAATTCATTTTGCATTGAGAAAGAATGTATAATATATCACTTTTGGGAAGAGGAAAGGGCTGATCAACTTCCTACAGAAATGCAACTGGGAATCTAGGTACCTCTAGGACAAATTAGAAATGACAGCTAGAGATACATGACTGGAATGACCCATAGATTTTGGTTTATTAATTTGTGGTAGTCATTTATCAGTTAGCAGCCCCCATACAGTTGCTCTGAAGGTCAGATAAATGTCACTTGTTTTTGGGATCATTGGCAGGCAAAATGTAGAACATAAAAGGAAAGCTATAAACATCAGGAACTGTGAGATTGTGTTCTTAGCTTTATCATGGTTTCCTCACTGGGCAATTTAAACTCTATACCCTTATTTTTTTACCTGCATAATGGGCCTAGTAAACTATCCATATCATACAAGTTAATTCATGAATAGTCCCCAAAAGTTCAGGAATAAAAGGGTGGAGAACTTTACAGAATGCTGTAAATTATGTATTCACAAGGCAAATGCTTGGTATTAAGGAAGGTATTATATCATCCTGCAGGTAGGCTTGTACTCCCTTTGCTTTCCATTTTCTTTTCTCCTGTTCACAACAGGGTTTCTACTTTTGGACCAATACCAAGGTTTCTAGGTTATACATAGTATTCCTAAATTCCCTCCATTTCCTAAAGATGGTTATGGATATCTACCCACTGGAAAAACCTATGGACAGTCTGTGATCTGCCTAACATTCCAATATGATCAGTTTCTGGAAATAGGTAACTATAGTTTACTGTTCGGAAGAGGCTTTTTCTACATTTCCAGATTGGATCCTAATTGATTCAGTGCTTCGCATAGCTGTTTATTATGGCCATCTACAATATTCTTTATGTTTGTGAATAACAGATCCCTCCCATCCCCTCACAATAAATTTCCTGTAAAAAGCCCTCTGATAGACCTTCTTCAAAATTCGAACAGGATTGACTATTTCTCTGTGGGAGCCTCTGTTAATCTCTTTTTGTTCTGTTCAGACAAACAACTGTTGTGCTACAATCCAAATATCTACACTTGCTCCATCGCAGAGATCTTTCACGCCAGGCTGTTCAATCTGCAACTGCTATGTAGCGGATCGAAGCTGCCTCCGGGCCCTTGGAAACAACACCTCACTGAGCTTTACTCCGCTCAGGAACAAACTGTCCTCAGCTTTGCTAAAACACGCAAGGATCACGAAGGTAGGAGAATCCCTTGTGAAAGTAATCGCCTTTCTGGAGCTGGGACAAGGCTCTACTGAAAGGGCGGACGGCAGAAAAAATGATGCTTCAACTACTAGTCATCCCCTGCCTATAGGAATAAAGTGGGCAATTCATTCACCTCAGACTAAGGAGGAGAGAAATGCATTAACTGGAATGGAGCTGGAGCGCAACACCAAGCAGATTATAGCAATAAAAGTATGTATGGTGTCTTAAACACTCAGAAGCCTTAGCAGACAGTATTCTTGTTCTAAAAATGAATTCATTGTCCCCACGTTGATAGGAATGACACCCTAAGATGGCCGTTGAGAAACAGACACCATGCCAGGATGTGCAGGGAAACTTAGAGGTTTGCCACAATTTTTTAAAAAATCCTCTCTAAACAGCTCAGTCTAAAGGTGACCTGTGTTTTGCTTGGCCTGCTGTCCTTGATAGCCAATGTCTTCCTGTCCTCTCTGTTTTTCCTTGAATTTAACTCTGGACTGAAGCACTCTTCAGAGAGCTGTGGTCTGAAAAATATGACACCTTAGCAATGTACCTTTGCAGTATTGACACTGAAAGAGAGAGTGTACTGTAATACCATTTTGGTTTAATTTGCTATTTAGCTCCTCAGTTATATTAACATTTTGGTGGAACATGCATTTTGTGTTTTTCCTATGTATGAAAATGAAGGATGACACATATGGAGGCCCTTCTGTTTTTGGCTAAAATAAATAGGGAGCTTCCATATGAGGCAAAAAAGACATACTTTAATAGCAGCCTTCCGCAAGAAGCATAATTATAACTTTCAATTTTCCTTCTTCCATATAAAGGTGCTTCCAGACAAAGGTTTTATCATGTCATTGCTCTGCCTCACTCACAAAATTTTACAGAAGGTCCAAATTATAATATTTTCCACCGATTCTTCTATGTTGTGGTTTTGCTTTTTTAATTAAGAAGGCAAAGGCACAATGACTGTGTGATGCCTTCTGACCAGTTGCATCAGGAGGCAACTACTGGAGGCAGTTTGCCATGTCCTCCTGTGCACACTACTACCTAGAGTAGAGACCCTGTGGTAGAGACAAGTAGGGATCTGGACCACCTCCCCTGATGTAGTATCTTATGTTCCCAGAAACCCCAGAGCAGTATAGTCAGGGATTCTGTCAGGGAAATTGGAATAGGGAAGACTACAGGGAATGTTTGAATGGGAAGCCAAGGCCATAGCTTCTCATACTAACTAATCCAGCCAGGGCATAAGTACCCCTCTGTCAGCCCCTGCTTTCATCTCAGCCCAGGGGATGGTGTGAAGAGGGCAGAAGCCAAGACAATTCCATTCAAACCCTTCTGGAAAAACAAGCTGAGGTATTTTTGCTTTCAGTGAGCTGTCAAAAACCGAACACAGGTGTTTGCATCACCATCTCCCATATTCCAAGCGTAGGAAGGCAGCCAAGAACTAAGTATCATGGTAAGTTGCAGAAATGGAGCAAAATGTGATTCAGGCCTCACGAGGGAACATGTTCCCCTAATATAGTCCTCTCCGTCATGGGGCCCTCCAATGTGTTAAACTGCAATTCCTAGCAATAGAAGCTCATGCTATTATTCCAACATGCTATTTTTACTATTTCAACACAAGTACAAAAAGCCATTCACCTTCCACAAAGCCATCTTAATTTACCCCATTATCTTTTCACTTAAAAGTTTTCAAAGAAGACATTTCAAAAGAAATGTCTTAATATTACCCCTACAAAATGGAGATGCAGTAAATTTTAAGAAGCTAAGCCACTGATAATTTCTCACTGCTTCTTCCCCTAATTTTCCAGATATCTACGTCACCTGGATGGCTCAGAAACTGCAAACAGATTTTCTAGTGGAGTCCTGGCAACATATGGGTCATGCACTTTTCTCAAATTGCTCTCTTCCTTATCACGTCTATAATATAAAACTAATCCAGACACCATGGAATTCCTCCTTCTCCTCCTATCATGATAATGCTAAGTGGTGTGTTTCTCAGCACCTTCAAGACCAATGGACATGCTTTGGAGACCTCAATCATACAGCTGAGCAGGCTAAGAAAAGTGGTGGTTTTCTCTGCATCCAGAATCAGTATATTTACAAAGCATTCAGGTCACTGGTTCTTCGCTATTATGACGGCCATCCTTCACAAGCTTACACAGAAATTACATAGAAAAGACATCTGACCTGTAAGTCATTCCTGACAATTTCAGCTTTATTTTAATTAAGAGGCTTCCAGTTATGATTATATTTAAAAACTAGATAGTGTTAGGCATTATTTTCAGAAGCCAAATTGCAGGCAGAAACTTTTATTTCTGTCCACCTCCTTCTATTTCCCTAACAGGTCATTCCTGTTGTCTTTCTTACTCCTATAGACTCCAGTCCTTTCTAAAGAAGTTGTATTCCATAAAATCCTTAACATTAGAAGAGATTTAGATGCAATAACTGGTTCTTAGTACAAAATTGGAAGGTTGCATTCATACAGAATGTGGGACTCCTTGTTATATAATTTTGATTTGCTTTTAATCTTAGAGCATATCCTATTTGAGGTAACTATACACACAGCCCTTGTTTATGATCCTATGATCTCAAATACTTAAAACAGTCTGTAGAAACTCCCTTCAAACACATGGTGTAGTGGTTACAATGACTGTTCAGCTGAGACTTGGCAAATTCAGTGTTAGTCTGCACTAAGCCATGAAGCCGTAGACTCTAACCCTAACCTATTTCACAGGATTGCTGTGATAATACAAAAAAGGGATTATGTTAGGAAAGGATTATGCCATAGGTTCCTTGCAGGAAAAATGGTGGAATATAAATATAATAAATAAATAACCATCTATCCAATTGTTTTCCTATCCTGTCATAAAGGAAATGTGTGTAGAACTAGCCTTGCTTCTTCCTTCCATTTGTAAGAGACATGATCTGAAGAAACAGGAAAAAATGAGTGTACAGCCTTGGAAGTGGGAGGGGTGAAAGGGAAAAATGCTGATAAAAGCAAAGCATTAAAATGGCACAGATAAGTGGGAGAGGCAGTTGAGGCATTCCTCAGTCACCAAAATGTCATAGGTGCAATCCTTTGGGTATTGCGTGGGAAGGAAGGCAGGCAGGCAGGCAGGCAGGCAGGCAGGCAGGCAGGCAGGCAGGCAGGCTGGCCGGCCGAACAAGAGGTGATGTTTTACTAGTTTGGCCACTTTCTGACTAGCAAAAGATATTTAACAGGCAGCCAGGTTTCCTGGGTCAAGACATGATAAAGGCATACAAATTATGCATGGAGTGGTGAGGGTACTATTTTTCTCCTACCTGCCTAATCCTAGAATCTAGAGTCACCCCATGAAGTTGATTGGTGGGAGATTAAGGATAGAAAAAAGGAAGGTGTTCTTTCCAGAGAATGTAGTTAAACTATGGAACTTGGTTCCACCAGATGTAGTGATGCCCACCCCTCTGAGTGGCTTTTGGCCAAATTCAGAAAGGATAAAGCTATCAGTGGCTAATGGTCCTGACTGCTACATTCGATCACCAAACACAGAAGCTGTATGCCTACATACACCAGTTGCTGTGGAACATGGGTAGGAGGCTGCTGTTGCACTCAGGCCCTACATGGAGGTTTCCTGTTGGGAGCTGGTTAATCACTGTGCGAACAGAACGCTGGACGAGATGCACCCTTATGTCCAGAAGTGCCATTGGCCAGTGAGTCAAGTTAGTGCTGACTCTGAAAAGCTTTTCTCCTCCAACAAAAATGCTTATCATCAAGTTTGCTAAGTGATCGCTGCCACATTCTCCCTGAGCATCACAGGATGCAAATGAGGTCTCAATGATCATAAAATAAATTAAATAGGAGCAGGCTCAGGGTGGAGGCTCATGTTCCTAGCCCAGGGCTTCTGTCCCGAAGAGACCTTACCTCTATCTCTAGAGGTTCCATCCTGAGCAAGTTCTGCAAATGCCAGCAGTCTTGCCTCTCAGCAGAGAGGCAGAAATGCTCCCGGTTTGTTTGCATCTCTTCCTACTGTGCCTTGCCTTCCCTCACTCAGAGGCTTGGCAGCTGGAAGAGTTTCCATCAGCCAGTTCAGGAAATATAAAGCAGTCTTATTACTCAAACTAGTGTCCTTCTGGGGTTAGATCCAGATATATTGATACTTACAGTAGACTCATTGAAAGCATTCTATAAGTCCACTGAGCCAGTTCTCATGACTACTGGCTATACGGGAGTTTTTCTATGGGTCCCTGGGCAAAATAACACCAAAGCCCTCAATCCTACCCTTACTCCCCCTCCTCACAGCTGGTTTGCTGACTGCAGTATTGGCACCCCTTGGCAGTCAAATAAACACATTGCATGGGATGCGGTATCATTTCTGCTTCCAGGCCTAGAGAATTAGCCATGCAGTGGCCCTTTAAGTGCAGATCAGACTCCCCCCTTCCCTTTCATTGGACTAGAATAGGGATGAGCAGCTTGTGGCCCTTCAGATGTTTTGTCCTGCACCTCCCATCAGTCCTAGGTAGCATTGCCAGTGTTAAAGTATGGTGCCACTGCTACTGATGCTTTATTCGTTTTCTATACCACCCAATTGCTGGGGCTCTCTGGGTGGTTCATAACCACGCTGCACATCTATTTCAGCCCAATCATTAGAAAAACTCCGCTTAGTTTATTTGAGTACAGCTTTATTTCCCTTACCTAAAGCAGGTATTGTCTTGTTTCGGGAATTAGATAATTTCTAATGTGAGCTGTAGACCAAAATATCTGGAAGTTACTCATCCTCAGGCTAGAATCATGAACTACATCTAATATAAACCTGCTGGTTTTCTATTAGGAGCTGATTATGATTCTGTTAAACAAACCTATTTTATCAATATTTGCTTGCAGCCTGAAAGGGTGATCACATTACAACACTTGCTTTTGGAAGGGGAAAAAGTGGGGTGTCTATGAGAATTACAAATGGAAACTCCCGAGAGACTAGGTAGAAAAGCTGCACTGTGGAACCAGACTACCAACTCTTTATGTGTTGCCCAGCAGAGGTGGGCAGTTTGTGACCTGCAGCCACAGGTGGCCATGTGTAGCCCCCAATACTCCCCAGCAGAGGTCCCCCATGCCACCCATCCACTAACACCTTCCATTCCTTTAAAATATCTTGCTGCTGTTGCTTTTATAGGACGTTGGGGCAGTCTTTTTTCTCGCTGGCTTCACCCTTTCTATCCCTACCACCAATTTAGCTCACTCCCCCTACCACCATGCACCCACACCTAGCCAGTAGCCTCGCTCTTACTCAAGCCCTTTGCCCTCCAGTTTCCTCTCTCCCTCCCAGCCTGTAGCTTTGCTCATTCTCCCTCTCCTCTTTACCTTGCTGTTTCTGCCCCTTTCCCTTAACCCTACACTTTCTCTCCCCCTCCCCCTTTGCCTCTCTGCTCCCCCTTCTCTCCCAATAAGCCTTGAGACTCTCTCCATCCAGCACAGCCATTAACACCCCCTTTTAGGTCACCTTTGACTACCCAGGCCTTATATAACCAGCTACATCATCCCTGAGAGCCATATAGTGGTGGAATTTGAAATTGCTCACATTCCCAAAGGTGCCCATGGGGCCAGCAAGGCTGAGGACTCCTGCACTCTTGTGTGGGATGATCAAGTGGCTGCCACAGAAGGCAATGCTGTAAACAGAGTGTAGTAGCTAGACTGCTGCATTATTTGCAGGAATGGCACACTGGCGACCAACTCACCAACAGCTGCCAGGGGCAAGTGGGCTCCAGAGAAGAGCCTTGGGAAACACACATTATTAATGAACAGGGCCACCCGCAACATACATGTGTGTGAGCATACCTACATATGCAGAAATGAAAACACAGGCACGCATGCACGCCCCTCCCCTCCCCTGTTCTATGGCTTGTGTCTCTCATCTTTCTGCCTGTCTCTTTTTTTCCCTCATTAGATGCCAGGGGAGGATAGCAGGGGTCCCATAAAGAGCACTTTCAAAAGAGGAAAAAAAGCCTTCAAGAGGAGAAAAGCTCTTTTAAAAAGCAGATCTGGTCGGGAAAGGGATACAGGAGTGAAGGAATCTAGATGGGAAGGCAGTGGTCAGTACTATGACTATAAGCCACAGAGTTCATCAGGTAAAAATATAAACGTGGATGAACACTTGTGTATATAAAATGTAAACTGGCATGCATTTATTTGTTCTTTTAAAATAGTGGGATATTTTATGCATAGAAGGGGAGCTCATGGGGAATCAGGAAGCAGGGAGCCAGGATGTGAGAATGGAGGGAAGGCAATTTGGTTTGTTCTTCTAAGCAAAGTGACCCAATTTGCATTTTCAGACTAATATGCAGATCAGAACACATTCCTCCTTCAAATGCCTTTATTCGATTAATGTTGCCTCTCAAAATTAAATGTGTACAAAAAGGAATACACAAGAAACTACAAAACTAATGGATTGGGGGGATATATTAGGCAAAATTGCGTATGAAAATGGATATTTTAATGGAAATTGCATATGAAAATATATTCCATGCATTTTACAAAATACATACTGACATGGAAGCAGAATGAACCAGACTTCTGTGTGAAAGTATTAGAAACTGACACAGACAGGAAATACTCAGCTTTTTACTGCAGGAAACGGGCTCTTTAGACAGGCTATGTTGAGGTTGCCTGGTATTAACCAAGGGAATGCTCAGTCTACCACAAGAATAGCTTCCTCCTCTGCCACTGGATCAGTTCACTGGCAGGTAAGCAGCTCACGTTCTCTAGCGTCAACTCGGCAACCCCAGCCTCAACCAAATCACAGCAATGACGCAGCAGACCTTCGCCATAAAAGAGAGACACTAGTAATTACTGAAGATCTGAAGGCAGCGCTGAGCTTATTGTGCAACACCTTTTGGAGCAAGCAGCTGCTTTCCATAATAAGTGCTGGGAAAGGGGAGAAATCTGGCAAAACCCTTCTTCCTGCTGCCAGATGAATCTGTGCTCAGCCTGAAAGAGAACTGAACACCAAAGTCACATCTGAACTCTACTGTGTCCTTTTCTACAACTCAAAGAGTATCTGCTTTAAGGATCTATTACAAATGAAGTTCAAGCAGTGTCTGTGGAAGTGAAAAGAATTCCGGATTGGGAAGAAATCTCCCATCAGTTGTCTGCCTCTTTTAAACCATCCAAGCAATACCAACCTTTCTCAAAATTACTACCACAGGCAAGCATATGAAGAGCCACAACTGACAATTCAGGGGCAGATGAGGCACTGTCTCTAACCTAACATGCGAAAGACCCAATACAACATGGGTTCCCAAGCTTTTTGCTTGTTGGGCTCACTGCTGTTGGCACACAAAATACCTAATCAGTGGATTCCAGCTTTGTGGCTGTGGATCTTGGGTGTGTCTTATTCTTTTGTTTCATGTCTATTGGACACTCCAATAAAGGATTTTTGGGTTGCCTTCATCCTCTGTTTGGCAGTTTCTCTGAGGTATCTGGTGGGCTACTGACAAAACATGCTCTTAGATTAGACCAAGAGTGTGGTAAAAGTAGTTTTCCGGACATTTTCGATTCAGCTCCCATTCCTAAGCATTGCCCATGCTCGCAGGGGCTTCTGGAAATTGAAGTCCAGAACAGCTATCTTCTGCCCTCCCCTGGTTCCATAGGGTGCTTGTTCTCTAAAGGTCCAAGCCAATGCATGTTTGGACAGAAAAAGTCATATGATTTCCAGGAGCCCCAGAGTTGTACCCTCCCTGGCAAATATTTCTCAAAAGTATCTGAAGGATGACAGTTTGGGGAAGGCCACCCTGGAGTTTAAAGAAACACCTTAAAGCAGCACAAGCTGCAATTTTCTTGCCTGTTTGTTTTCTTCTCCACTTGTACTTTCCTCCTGTCACAAAAGGGAAATCCTAGAATATTGTATAAATAAGTGAATTTAAGCCTCCAACATAATAATAGGAAATAAAGATAGAGCAAATTTCACAAGATGCCCAGGTCTGAATCATGAATAGGAATTCCATTCCCTTCTCAGATGTGTGACAATACTGAGGAACCTGTTCTAGAAATTTGGAAAATACAGAATTTTTGCTAAGTTAGCTGATTCATTACATTTTCATCCACATCTCCTTCAAGGACTTCTGGGTATTAGATGCCCACAGCAGTTTCTCAGATTCTCACATGTGCCCATAGGACTACAAAGGCTGGGGATCCTTGATCTAAATTGTTTTGAAAACTGTCTCAGCTAGTGGCCATCACACACTAAGACAGTGAGTTAATGAAGCATTCTAGGCATATAAATGTATGCATATTTAGACAGAAAAAAGACCTACAATTCACAACATGCCCCAGCTGTGAATGCACCCTAAGTCTACTGCCACCCAAGTTCATTGGGTGAGACCAACTTCTAGAGCCATGAAAGCAAAAGAACCCATTTTTCTGGCCACTCCTCCCACCAGAGAATTAACAATTTTATAAACCTCTGCTATGCCCCTTGTGTTCAAAATTTATTATTCTCACAGACATACACGCACACACATCAAAATGTTCCATGCACATTATTGCCCAAAAAGCATTAAGCTGATGTGTTTATGTGTGTAGAAGTAGGGGGAGAACTGGCAAAAATTAGACAAAAAATGGCAAAAGTTATTACTATATTAAATTACTATAAATCTTTATTTCAGGGAAAGTTAAATTAAATACCTTAACACTCATTCACCCTTGTACTTACTGCCATTCAAATGGTATTATATTTAAATAATACCTCCACCTTGATGTGGATAAAAGTAAAAGGCACAGTGCTGGATGGAAAGTTTACTCAGGACTGTCTAAGAACATGAGCCAAGTCAGGCATCCTGAATCCACAGTGTTTCCTTTATTATATTTGATGAAAAGAAAGATCCTCCTACATTTTTTCTTTAAAAAAAAGTCTTGCCTTCCTACTGATAAACTTCCTGCCATTGGCATCTGTTCCATCAAGAAATAGATAATCTTAATGCCAGCATGTCTGGCAGCTTTTGTTTTGGTTTGTTGTTTGGTTGATTTAACACAGCAAATGTGTCCATCCCAATGTCTTCAAACCAGACTCACAACTTTTATTTCAGAAGGCAAAAGGGATTCGTTTCATATGCTACAAGGAATTCATATGATCAAGAGCTTCATTTGGTCCATATTTTGAAGTGAACTGTGATCTGATTTAAACAGCAATACCTGGACTTCTATGCTCTTATTCAGATTTGCCCTTCTCAATAAAAAATGCACACCCAAATGCATATAACAATGCGTATTTTCTGATTTTAAAAAACTGCAAAAATACATACTTGGCAAAAACAAAACAGCCAAACTCTAAAACAGGGAGACAAAAAAATTCAGCACATTTAGAAACCTGTATTTTGTGAGAAAATATGTTTAAATGCATGTTTTTTAATGGTGGTTAATGGGACAGAATATGAAACAGGTAAAATTGACCTAAACTGGAAACTCTATCTGCTCTAGAGAATGTCTTGTTCCACTGAAAAAAAAAAATATCACCAGTGATTCTTTAAGTTTGATGCCACATATATTTTAAACTTCAGTCACATGAAGTAGTAGCATCTTTATATAGAATTTTAAGTGTGCATCTTGTACAGTGCCTTAAGCACACACTTTGACATACATACATGCATACTCAGCCAAGCACTGACTGGAAAACCTGCCTAGAACAGCATTCTTTTTTGGAATAAGAGAAAAACACCTCTGGATTTCTAGTATAAGCACTCATCCCTCCCACTTCTCCAAGTAAAACATTTGTATGAGTTCAGACTTACAGTAAGGTGCTGCTCTAAAGGTCTCTGCATTTTCTTCCCCTCCTGAAGATGGCACAGAAAAGCAACTGCGACTCACAATGACTGCCAGCTGTAGCAGTTGCTGCTGCTGCTGCCTTATAAAAAGGTGTCATCTTCTTAATGTGTAAGGTGGAGCAGCGATTGAGGGATTGGCCTGGCAGACATAAATAGTGCATTATTTACACTATTCAATAGCACTGCATTTTTTTCTGCCTTAGGCACAAGTGTTAATGAAGGGCAATAATAAAGGGAAGAGGCAAAGGGATCAGTCCTGCTCATAGTTAAAACAAAGGATGTTCACCATCAGTGCTAATGGTAATGGGATTGCAAAGAGAAAACACTCTCTTATAAAAATAATACCAAAGGTGCAATACTAATTTAACATAGACTGGCAGAAGACCCCTAGACCTGGGTGGCCAATTTTAATAGTACCGGAGTGACCCACTTCTCTCCACAGTGGCTCACATCTTGGAAGTGTATTTTGCATCATCAATTACCTCCTTGCAAGTGGCTAGACTCCATTAAAAAACTAGCAAAGGGGGGATTATCTGCAGTAATGCAGCATGTGCAGTCTGAAATTATTATTCTGCTGTCCATGTGCATGGTGCTTTACAAGCTATACAAGAAGTCCCTGCCCTGACAAGCTTACAATCTGAAATTTCACAAATGCCACAAAGGAAAGGGAGGGAGGGAGGGAGGGGGTGAAAACAGGGCTAAAAAGGAAAAGAACTTGAATTTGTTTCACTTGCTGGCCTTTTTGGGCTTCGTTACTGTAGGATATTGGGGCTAAAAGGGGTACTGAAGTTTCCATGGAAAAGATGGGCTTTGAGAAAGGATCTGAAGGGAAGAAGAGAGTCAACACCCTTCAGGTATTCTGGGGGGGGGGGGGCATGAGGGGCAGTGAGGAAGCAGGAAAGGGTTATTAGATGGAGCAAGAGACATCATCTTATGTAGAAAATCCAAAAAGGTATTATATTTAAGTATGTAGACTCTCAGAAAGAGAGAGAGAGAGAGGAGGGAGGGAGCGGGAAATGAGCTGTGTTCAATGTGATGTCAAACCATGGTTTACCACAGGGGTGTAACACCTCACCTCAGGCCAAGGGGCCACATCCAGGCTGCCAGGTTTCCCCATAAGGCCACCTCTCCTCCCTCCAGGCATACCCACCCCTTTCCCCCAACAACAAATAATTTGTTGGTTTCCTGGTTTATGTGTCTTTCCCCCCCATAATAGTGATGGCCACTAATTATAGACCAGCGGCCAACATCCCGTTTCTGGGCAAGATGTTAGAGCGAGTGGTGGCGGGACAACTCCAAGCACTCTTGGATGAAACTGATTATCTGGACCCATTTCAGTCCGGCTTCAGACCCGGGTACAGTACTGAATCTGCCTTGGTCGCCCTGTACGATGACCTGTGCAGGGAGAAGGACAGGGGGAGTGCGTCCCTGTTGGTTCTCCTGGACCTCTCAGCGGCTTTCGATACCATCGACCATGGTATCCTTCTGGATAGGCTTGCGGGACTGGGGGTCGGAGGCACTGCTTTGCAGTGGTTCCGCTCCTATCTCAACGGCCGGTTCCAGAAGGTGGTGCTGGGGGACTATGGCTCTGCGCCATGGCAGCTATGCCATGGAGTACCACAGGGGTCCATTTTGTCCCCTTGCTGTTCAACATTACATGAAACTGCTGGGAGAGGTCATCAGGAGGTGTGGGCTGCGGAATCATCAGTACGCTGACGATACCCAGCTCTACCTCTCGTTTTCCACCAATCCAGGTGAGGCAGTGGCTGTACTGAACTGGTGCCTGGCCGAGGTAATGGGCTGGATGAGGGCCAATAAACTGAAGCTCAATCCAGACAAGACGGAGGTCCTGTTGGTAGGCGGTTCAGGCTTCGGAGAAGGTGAATTGAACCTTGTCCTGAACGGGGTTGCACTCCCTCCTAGGGATAAGGTTCGCAGCCTGGGAGTGCTCCTCGACCCGGGGCTTTCACTTGAAGCTCAGGTAACAGCAGCGGCGAGGAGCGCTTTCCTTCAGCTTCGGCTAATTCATCAGCTGCGCCCCTATCTGGAGTGCGACTGCCTCGCAACAGTGACTCATGCACTGGTGACTTCCCGTCTTGACTTCTGTAACGCGCTCTACGTGGGGCTACCCTTGAAGATGGTCCGGATACTTCAACTGGTTCAAAATAGAGCTGCCAAGCTGCTGACGGGGACTGGACGTTATGTTCGCATGACTCCAGTTCTCCGTCAGCTTCACTGGCTCCCCATTGAAGTCCGGGCCCAATTCAAGGTGTTGGTGATGACCTATAAAGCCCTAAATGGCTTGGGTCCTGGTTACCTGAAGGAGCGCTTACGTCCATATATGCCCAGTCGCCCCCTGAGATCAGCGGGAGAGGCCCTCCTCCGGGAGCCCTCAGTGAAGGAAATTAGGAGGGTGGTTACTCGGAGGAGGGCTTTCTCAGCGGTGGCGCCTAAGTTATGGAATGCGCTCCCCAGAGAGGTCCGCCTGGCGCCGTCGTTATTTGTTTTTCGGCGCCAGGCGAAGACCTTTTTAATTAAGCAGCATTTTAAATGTTAATATCATTGAATTTTATTTGGCCAGGGCGGCTTATTTTATTCCAATGTATATATTTTAATTGTTATTGTTTTAATTTATTGTGTATTTTATTATGTTGTGAGCCACCCCGAGGCTACAGCAAGGGGAGGCATAGAAATGTTTTAATTAATAAATAAATAATAAATAAATAATAATAGGGTACAATAGCTTTCCTGTGGCTTAGTAACTAATAAATGAAAAATGAAATGAAAATATCCTTGCACTTTCTGTGTTTGGGCCAGCAGCTTTACCTTTGGCCTGCACTGTTTGCCTTCAGCCCAGCCCTAGGAGAACAGGACCCTCATGAGCCTCTCCAAAATGGATTTCTGTCTGTAGGCCAAAATATATTTAACACTCCTGCTTTGGTGTTAGCAATAGGAGCTGCAAGCTGCTTCAGAGCCACCTCTCTCTTCTCCTCAAGCACAGCCCAGAGAAGGCTTGGCTTCCATTTAAAGCAATGGCAGCTAGTCATGATTTTGAACCCAGACAAACTGTGGTTAGTCTTCATTATAGTTAGTGGAACCACGCCAACTTAAAATCATAGTTTACTGAACTTGTTTTCATTAGCCACTGTTAAGATCAACCACCAGGGCTAGGATACAGATGCTATGCTAAACTATGGTTAGTTTAAAACGTTAGCCTATGAAAATTTCCTTAGAGCCATGCTGGTGGAGGGAGGGGGACAGTGCATGCCAGATAATCACTACAGTTTGCTCCCGAACATTAAATCATAACTTAGTATGATTTAGATGAAAATCACAGCAGAGAGAGATTCAAAACTTTGAATCTTCCCTTATAAGTGCAGCTATGGAACACCTTTACACCACTAGGGCTCAGATAAAATATTTTGGGGATGGGATTTGTCCTGCAATCTAGCTGCCAGCTAAGTATCTCTGAGTTAGACTGTGTTCCAGTTAGTGCAACATTTTAGTAACATGGTGGTACCCAGTGAAAGCACTATGAGTTCCTGTTGTGGGCACAGTGGAACTATTTTGTGTATTCCCCAGTGTGTTTTCAAGTTGACTGTCCCTGTTCTCTCTCAACCCACTTTTGAAGGCTTTCTAGAAAGTAAACTTATTTTGGTTTTTATCATATACTGAGCAGTAAGCAGCCAGCAGAATCTGCTCTGCCCTGGATGCCTTCCCCTTCCCAGCACCCTGGTAACATCCATTCCTGCGAGATCAATACCAAGTTTATGTGCAGCAGTCAAGGAAGAGCAAATCAGTTCTGAGAGTATTACCTGAAGATACCTTGACACTTTATGCTAAGCTTTATGCTAACACAGACAAAGTTCTTGAGTTGCATAACAATGTCTTGAAAGGCATGTGGTCGGGCATTTTGTGTAAATTAAATGGTGTTGCATTATAACTCTAAAAGCAAAAGGAAAGTGGAGTGGAGGAGGTAAAATGAGAGGGAGACTAACCTGGCAACCAGGCTTGCCATCGGCCTACCTAATTTCACCATTAAAATTGCAATGGAGTATAGCTTTGCTGACCAAAACATGTGCAATAAAAGGTTAAAAGAACATACTCAGGTTTTTTTAATTGGCTTTATAATATATTGGCATGTCTCCATTGGGATAATGAAGCCATTTTCATTAAAAAAATTATGATGCAACTGGAGTTTCTATATGCATGTTCTTTTTTTTTTAACCTTCATAATGGAAATACTCCGGACCTTTGTGTTACAACTACCAGCCTCTAGTGGAATACTTTTTCCTGCAATATAGGCATTATCATTAAATTCTTTCAAGAGAGTTTCAAAGATAGAACAGTTCACTTTAAGGCTTCCAGGCTAATTAATGTGGGATTAAAAGCTATTATATATGCTAACAGAAAATTCATTTCTGCATTTGTGTGGCCAGAACATTCATCCACAGTAAGGAAGCATCAGCAGGCTTGGAGGAAATGGTGTTCCTGAAACAAAATGGGAAAAAAGGGTGGGGAGCACCCAAAAAACTGCCCAATGAGGACCGAGCATGTTTAGTGGGCATGGAATGGTGATTGAGTTTGGAGAAGTTGGGAAAACAGGAAATTGGGTAGGAGGGGGAATGGAATGGAGCATCCTGGAGAAGGACATGGCTGGAACAACAGGTGCCTCTATTGCTACTTTTTGTTTCAGGTCCCACTTGTGATTGATAAATAATCTTCGTGAACATTTTTCTAGGCACTTTTGACATCTGTCTTGTTTATAATAAAGCTGTGTAACTGGGTGCTTCCAGATGAAGGAATCCTAGCACTGACAGCAAAGTACATTATACATCTGTTCACTGTGTTCCTTCTTAATGGAGATTCAGGGGTATGGAAAAATGCAGAAGGGGGGACTGGAAAACATGAGGATTGCAAGTATATGGCAAGATTTTCCTGACCTCTCCCTGAAACGTTCCACGAACGAGGCACAGCAGTCGAGCAATGAAGGCCTCAAAAGCACCCAGTAGAACGGGGTTCTCAGCACAGGACCCACGGGCAGCACCATGCCTGCGCGCATCTCTCTCCCTTGGCACCTGCCAAGCTCCTCCTGCTGAGGGGACAGGGGGAGGGAAGGGGAGGGGAGGGGAGAGGGGAGGTGTTTTTTTCTTGTCAATCAAATTTAGTTTTAGCTGAGGAGCTGACCTGCTACAAACAAGGCACTGGCCACCAGCTCTATCTTTTTTTCAGGACTGCTTTGGGGCACCATGTAACATTTTTGATCAAGTTACCTATCCACATTTTGCTACAGAACACTGGGGGTTCAAAAAAGTGGTTTTATGTTTTGGAGCTCAGACCTCTCCTCTGCCTCATATTGCTCCTTGGGTAACCTTCCCTTCCCTTCCCTTCCCTTCCCTTCCCTTCCCTTCCCTTCCCTTCCCGAATGGATGCTTTGCTGTGGGCCATGTCCACCAAGTAGCCTTTTTGGAATGGCCAACCCCCTCCTATGGCAGCTATTTTGTCAGAATGCCCATATCAGTCTCTCAAAATTCCAAGTGTGCCAATGAACTCAAAAAGACTGAGGCCCCCTGCAGTGCAACACAACAACTTTCTCAAACTGGCACTGATGTTTGCTGACTTTCCAAATCCAAAGACTGGTTTGGAGCCAGAAAATAGCTTTATTGGCTAGGCCAAGTATCGCAGCAGCTAGTTTGCAATCCTGCTCTGGTCTACTTATTGCAGGCTTTCATCATCTTTCTTGCTTTTTTTCAGGTATCAGAATGCCTTGGCACCTTTCCATCATTAGCAGCCATTTGGTTGGTTGTTGCTCTTACTGGATATTGAAGGACAAAGCTGTGTGTGCCGTGTTACCTGACCTGCAACCCCTCAGCCAATGCTACCATCAACTGCAGTGCAGGACGCTTCCCTTGCTGTCTTCTGTACCTGGAAAGTCGAGAGGTGGTGTGCCCTTGTTCTTTGCCTCAGGCAGCAAAACGGCTTGGCTGGCTCTGGCAGGAAGGGGTTAGTTCTGAATTCTGTCTGCCGTGGAAGACAACATTAAACTGCTATGGACAGAAGGAGGACCCTTTCATTTGGGACCATGAGATTAATTGGTACTTTTCCCCTGATGGTCTTCCATAAGACTTGAAATAACCATCTGTGTGGACAGGGCTTTGACAGCGCAGGAGCAGCTGATTTGCCTTTGATTTGCTTTTTAATGGCTTTAGGCTACAATGTGGGTGTCAGCGCCATTCAGCAAGCTGTGAATAGGACTGTGTTCCTGGTGGGTTTTCAGGGACATTTTTCATGAATTACACCTTGGTTTTTGTAAGAATCATAAATATTTTGAAGAGAGAAAGGATTCCTAAGGAAAACTATACCATACCATAAAGTTCCTTTGGAATAGCAGCCTATTCCATTTCATTTCCGTACTCAAGCAAACAACCTGGCATGAACAGGTACTTTGCCTAGGAATGCTGCATCCATTTGTGCTGTGTTCAACCCTCTATGGCACAGTGAAATGGAAAAAAATACAGCTGACTAAACCAGAGATTCCTGTATTTCTTTTCCAGTTGAGCTACTGTTTCCAGTAAATGTATTCCCAGAGCTTGCCTTACCAAAAAAAAAAAAAAAAGGATACAGCTATGTCCTTAATTATAAGAAAGGATTATAACCAAGTACAGGATTTCCCTCAGTTTTAGAAGTTTGAGAGGCTGTAATATTAGCTTTACCCTCCCCACCCTCTCTCTCGTGGTTTGGTTTGGTTTGGTTTGGTTTGGTTTGGTGTCGCTAGCCTCACCTTTCAGGGAGCGTAAAAACCAACCAACTAACACACCCAGCCCGCCCGCCCACCCCCCCAACACACAATAACAGCGAAAATCTGCAGGTTTACTCAGAACTAAGCCCCATTGGGCTCCATGAAACTTACTCCAGAATAAGTGTGAATAAGGCTGTGAACCCAATTTACTTGGAAAAAATTGTTAGCTGCTTTAAAATGGCTACCTTTTTGGTGGTGGGAATGGTTGTGGCCAGCCATCTCTGACTCCACTGATTAAAAATGAAATAAATTTGCACTGGCAAACATCTATTTATCTGTGTATTTTTGTGATTCCCCTAGAATTTGGCCTAAGAGTCAAATTCAATTGCAAAGAAGCTCTCAGGTGTTGCATTCCAGGGATGTGGGGGGAGGGTTTCTCTGAAGAATTGCCTCCTTCCATGTATACCTACCTGGAACCTGGGATCATCTTTAGGGGTCCTTCTCCAGGAGCCCCTTCCAAAGGAAGTGAGGTGAGTAGGTACTAGGAGGAAGGTATTTTCAGTTGCAGCACACTAGTTGTGCAATGAGCCCCCCAAAGAGGTGTGCCTGGCACCTACTCTGCACTCTTTTTGTACAAAAGTGAAGACCTTTTTCTTTTTCTTTTTCTAGTATTTTAACCATCTAACTTTTAAACTTCGTTTTTATGTATCCCATTTTATTTCTGCAATGCTTCTGTGCTGAATAATACTAAGAGTTTTGCTCTTCTAACTTAATTGCTGCATGTGTGCCTTTTAAACTTTTGTTAACTACCTAGAGAGCCTCAGCTATCAGGTGGTATAGAAATGAAATAAATAAATAAACTTTCTCTTTTTTTATCTTAAATCCCTAGTTGCCCAGCAGCTAAGGCCAGGAGAAGCATTGCAACCATTTGGAATACAGGTGGGGGAGAACATGGACTGGCTCTTGGAAGAAGGCAGTGAGGCCAAAGGAATCCCTGTCAGCCACCTTGGAATCCCAGGTGTGCTGGATTTGACCCACAGGCCTAAAGACTGAGGCTCCTGCTGCAAAAACTCAATTCACAGATTCAGTTTAAAAGCAAATGCCACTTCTATTAATTGGTTGTAATCTAAGTCAGTAATCAAAATGTCTCTGGAGTGGTATTTTTAAAATGTGCTGTGCACTGATCCTGGTGGCTACTATTTGTGTTGAAAATATCTTTGGGGAGGAAGTCAATGATCTGGACAAGATGTACATAGTTCTGGGAACCAGTATCCATTGACTGTAGGTTGATTCCATCATGCAGCAGATTTCTTTTGGACTGAATATTTATCACAAACCGAGGAGAGGCAGCTGCGCATTTTATCAGATGCTCCATTAAGAAAGTGCTGCCACACAATTTTGGAGGGGCACACTGAATACGGTCATGAGTACAGAAATATATAATGCTTGCCTTTCAGGAATGCTGCTCTCTGTGGTCCCAGTGGAAACAAATTACCTGCAGACAGCTGATAGTGTGTGTATGGATCCGGATCCGGAGCAGCCAGTTTCAGCACTGTGTTTCACTCCCCGCTTAAATTCACGATCTATGCCTCCCTTCCCAGTAAAACCAAAGACTTTCTGCTTAGTTTGATGCTTTAGTGCATTGACTTTTAACTGGACTTAATTCCCAGTTGCAACGTGTCCTACACTAACACCACCACTAAACTATTAGGTCCATGTACCCCACTGCCTAGAGTAGGGTGAGAAGCTACAGGGGTTCCTTATCCAAGGCTCAGTTTCCTTAAAAGAACTTCACTGGAGACTTCAATGGGGTTTCTGTGACAGAAGGCTTGTTTCCCCATTTATTCAGGCTGAGGATAAAATGATGGTTGACAGCATTAGCAAGCCAACAGATCTCTGTTTTCCATCAGATTTCTAAGGACCCAATAGCATCACTGGAGTCAGCCTTCTGTCACCTACTCACATCTAGTTCCAGCACAGTGTAACTTCCTCTTATACACACTTAACTCTTCCTCTGGCCTGGAATGGGTATGAAAGATAAGTCATTGCTACTCATCGCCTATGTCTTTTGGGGGTATCCTAGCACCCACTGAAACACCTCACCAGAATGTTATCTGCTCTTGACCAGCCTTTATCAGATCTTGAGGGGTGTTCTCTTCAAGCACCCCCACTGATAGCTCAAGTTACAGAAAACTTACAGTAAAAATTACAGAGTTGGAAGGGATCCTGAATCTTCTTACAGCCAGAGTCTGAGTTGTAAGGAACTGCAAAAACGTCATAATCTCAAACTCATCACAATACAAATAAAAGGTAGAAGTACATGGCTGATCTAAAGGTGGATCCTGGAATGAAAAAGACCCAAATGTAGTGAATGATGCTGGATTATGTTGAGCTGTGTTGCATACTGGGATAGTGGAAACATGGTGTCCTTGGATGTGATGGATCACAGCCACCATCACCACAGGCCCTGCTGGGTGGAGATGATAGGAGCTACAGACCAACTCATCTGGGAAGGGTGCTGTGAACTCACTGGCAGTGCCTCACCTGAATTTCGGACAAAGGTAAAGATGCCAGTAATTGAACCCAAGACCTTCTGCGTTGCTAGGAAGCCTGGAGAGCCCATACGGAATGGTGAACGCAGGCACAACTGTGTCTGGAACTCTTTCCCACTTCCACTTTTGCAGAACTGAATTTCAGATTCTCTTTTGCAAAACATGGGGCAAAGAAGCTAAGCAGATGGGAGCCAGGAATGACAATGAAAGGTATGTGGCAGGTTTAGAGTGACATTCCACAATTGTCACAGATATTCTATCCTATTCTGTTCATTCATTCGATTTATAAACCATACCAATCATCCTAAATAAGATTCTCTGGGCAATGAACAATTAAAATATAGCTCAATTAAATATTAACAGATATAGTAAGTAAAACCATCAATAAATTAATATACAATTTAAAATCATTATTCCATTACTAAAATGTTTGGAAAATTTCCAGACTTTAATAGAAACATGGGAAAGCACTTTACACTGACCAGGTGAGCCACCACGAAAAGCCATGGTGGCTTTTTACCCTTGTTAGCCTGTCATTTCATACAAACACAGTCCCAGAGTTTCAACACAGTATGTTTCATTTCTGGAAACCACAGAGAGAAAAAAGTCTGTTTTATGCTTTCAATGCTTCAGCACAGCTTCTTGTGTTGTCGCTCCATTTTTCCATTTGTGGTGATAAAGCACCATAGAATCCTGTAGGAAGACCAGCAACGGAGGGGGCTTCCCTAGGTCTCGATCTCTACTTCCCACAGCTTTCTAGCAACACATATCACCCTTCACTTTGTTCCTATTGGCTGAGCTCTGTGTCTGTCAAGCTGTTTACTTTCTGCAATGGGGATAAAGGTAAATGCACAGAAAAAGAAGTACCCCCCCCTTTGGGGGGCTGGATTGGCTAGGAAGCAGTAAAGAGAGGGAGGTACAATCAGGAGGAGAAAGAGAAGAATCTGCCTCAGGAGTTCAGCAGACCCACCAAAAGAAGGCAGCTGAGGTCGATAGGGAACAAGCCACTGAAGGAGGGGAATTTGCTTGCAGAGGTAGCTGGGATGCATGGTGAGCGCAGAAGGTCAGAGAAGGACTGCAGAAATGAAGACCCCTCATATGTTTGTGCATGCATATTCAAATGTGCAAACATTTGTGTGTGCATATTCAAATGATCAAACCTTGTTTAAACAAATACGAGGCATCTCCTTGTAGTGGAAGGCCTGACAGGGTGGCCTGCATTGCTGTTGCCTACCCAGGTGTGAACTATGAATGGACAAGTTCAAAGCCCCTCCAGTCACTCCCTCCCTTTTGTTCTTTGGTTTCGAACCAGCCATGGACGGCACAGACCATTAAAAGCAAGACACCTTCAGATAGAGCACTGGCCTCTGCCAGCTTTCTAAATCAGAGGACCATCCTTGGTAAAGTAGGACCTTCTGGTCACCCAGTAGCAGGCACAGAGCAGAGCTCCTGCATCAGTCATGGGGACTCAGAGGAGGATGGCCAGGTAGTGAGGAGGAGCTGTGCTGATTGGCCAGCTCGCCCTTGCAGCAGGGACTCCCCAGGATGGTTGCTGGCCTCTCGGCCTTGACTTGTGCAGGTAAAGCAGGGATGGCTGTGGGAGGCACTGTGGGGATTTGGGTCTTCTTCTGTTTGCATGCGGGTCAAAAAGCAGTTCCACCACATCACCGGTCACATTATATCTAAGCCAACACCCTCTCATAAACAGAAGATAAATACAACAGAAGATAAATGCAGAATGGAGTATTAGCAAGATAAATACAAGATAAATAGCAAGATAAATTAGCAAGGCAAACAAAGGCAGAAAGGTTAGGAAGCAGGGTGGTGGTGGGGAATCAGGCAAAAATGTCTTCCATTAAATCAATGCTTATTTCTGCCATTCCATTAGGAGAAGAACATTGTTTCCTTTATATGTGGCAGGCTTAGCTAGAAACGCCTACTGTATAGATTAGAAAAAAAAAACACCTTAGCAATGCTGTTCTGTGGTTGCATTTAAAAGAAATAATTAGGAGTCTGGCGTCAATTTCATGTGATAACTACTACTTTCTTAGCACAGCTCTCCTAATCCTGTGAGACCAGTTTGTGCACGCGCACGGGCGCGCACACACACGCACAAGCACGCACACATTGCGGGCAAGATTACTATGCTACACCCATTAGCTCAGCACAGCGAACTGTTAATAGCTCATCAGGGCCTCGAGGGCATGCTGCAGCTTCCAGGCTGGCCACACAGATTCCAGCTTTACAAATTAACACAGGGCACTGCAAACTTGCTTTTCCAATTAGGCACATTTCATCTGAGCATAATTCTTTGGAATTAAGTTCTTCTAATATCAGTGTATCTTGCTTCCTGGCACATGTTATCTGGGACTGCAGCCTTAAGGCCCAGTTTCCTATGCATTTGTTTGGAAGGGATTCCCAGTGAGTTCAAAGGGATGCAATTCTCAGGAAGCCAGGACTAGATGCAATGATAAGCAGAGCGATAGTGATAAAAAATGAAAGCTGAGCCCTTGTGCACTGCACCCGCTGCCAAGGCCTGCGGTCTATAACTTATGTTATCATCACACTGCAGAATTCATGGCACCAGCCAGCCAATGGGGAAATTTACAGTGAGACAATGCCAGAAGAGAGATAAATGTCACTAGATATCATAGCTGGTCAGGGGTCTTATTAGGCAGTGAAAAAGATCAGCAGCCCAAGCCCACAGGACACAAATCTGAATAAAATCTGCATATGCACAATGATATTTATCTATGTACATTTAGAACTGAGAAATAGGATTTCTGTAAATTCACTGGAGGAAAAGACAACTATAAATTTTTCTTCCAAATTATCTCAAAATCAACTATTCAATTAATTTGAATTGAAATCAATTTCAATTAATTTGACTGCAGATTCACGGGAAATGTTTTTTCTAAGCTTGATCGTCATGTAAGGAAAAATTTGGGAGAGGGCCTGCTGCAGTATGTGGGAAGGGTGCACAAACTCTTTCCTCCTGAGTTGCAATACCCCTTGAATCCTGTTCCCTTCCAAACTTCTGCACCCGGCTCCATTAGTGAGATCCCTTCTCTTCTCCCAACCCTGCAAACCCTCAGAAGAGGGAACAGAGTACAAGGAAGGATGCGCTGGAATCCAGTAGTTGCGTGCAAATCATACAAACCCAGGATCCCATTCGCAACCCCGCACGCAAACAAGAACACAGTTCCTCAAATGTGCTTTTGCATTCAGAGGGTATGCTTGTGCAAAATACATTGCATGTCCAGTCACCCTTGCTAAGCTGGAAAGGCACAGGCCTGTAGCTGGATGGATGATCACATGTGGAAGCAGAGCACGGGGCTGGACTTCATGGCCTCAGAGGTCCCTTCCAGCTCTACAACTATTCTGCTACAGTTGATTAGTTCTTCCCCAGTCCATATTTTTTCACTTTGGCCAATGGAGGGAATGCATATTTTGGGTGATGAAAATGTGCAGTTGGAAAAAATCGCACTCTTAAAGATGCACATTTTTCCAACTTAAAAAAAGATGTTCACATTCAGAAACACAAGATGAAATGAGCTTCAAGGAAGAATTTGGAGAACCTTAGGGTGCTTGAACATTACATGTTCATCCACCCTGGGAAGGAGAGTAGTTCCCACCTGAGCCTGGGAGTGGTTGAGATGGAGTTCAGGCATGCAGGAGACAACAGGCATACAAAGAAATAGGGAGTGGAGGCTATGATGAAGAAGGAATGGAAGGTCTGCTAAGTGGCCACGGTGATCGGTAAGCCTCCCTGTTGGAAAACCCACAAGTGTCTCAGATCCAAGCCTTTCTCAGTCATGACTCAAATGCTTTCATTTTTACCTGCTTTGATTCTTTCATCTTCTTTAAAAGAGAAAAGCATGATTCTCTGTATGTCGGAGTAAGGCCCAGAGATTCTATTCACAATATGGAAGCACTGCAAAGCACAATTATCCAAAGCATTCATCTAGGTAAGTTTTGTAACACCTTTGTACAAAGAACTTTTTGGGTAGTTAGTAAAAGCCAACTCACATTTTATTCCTTCCCCAAAGAAGCCTAGAAATGTGCCACTTCTCTTCAACAGACTCAATGCATTGATTAATGTTTTACTCGAACCCCCTGCTTCTCTGGTTAGGATGGCAGGGACAAAGAGGGAGGTGCCCTTATGATGGAACTGAGAAGTGACAGGCTGCACAGTTTGCCACTTCCAAACCCCTGTTGGCTCACACTAGTCAGGCAGATGGTAGCGGAACGGCTGGATACAGTTGTGCAAGTGCATTCTAAGCCAACCTGACCTCTGCACTTCTAAGCCAGATAAAAAGAGCTAAATTGCTTGCAAGATGCAAGGTTTTCTTCTCATAATTAGGAAAATAACACACAAGAGCAACTGTCTTTGATCAGACCAGAGGCCACATCTACTCCAATGTGCTGTTCACTATCAGATTCCCACAGGAAGCCTACAAGCTTGTCATGAGTTATGCTCTTCTGTTTATGAACCCCCAGCAGTTGATATATAGAGATGTAATGCCTCTCATGCTGCTAGCAATATCTAGTTACTAGTAACCAACCTTTTCCTCCATGAATCTGTCTAATCCTATTTTAAATTCCAGATATTCCATGCTACTCCCCCTTGTTTATGATTGAACAAGAGAGGTACTAGATCCTCTATACTCTGCACTAGTCAGAACTCACCTAGAATACTGTGTTTGGTTCTGGGCACCCAAGTTTTAAAATGATGCAGAAAAACTAGAACGGTTCAGAGGAGGCAACAAAGATGATCCAGGGTCTGGAAGCTAAATCCTATGATGAGAGATTGAAAGAACTAGGCATGTTCAGCCTTGAGAAGAGAAGACTGAGATAGCTTTCTACAAGGACCTCAAAGGCTGTCACAAAGAGGAAGGAAAAGATACAGAATAACAAACTTATAGTACAGCACACCAGATTCAGGCTGGACACCAGGAAAAACTTCCTCACTGTCAGAGCAATATGGCAGTGGAACCAGTTGCCTAGAGAAGTTGTGGGCTCTCCCACATTAGAGATATTCAAGGCAGAACCAGACAGTCATCTGAGATGCTATAACTTGATATCCTGCACCAGCAGGGGGTTGGACCTGATGGTCTACTTAGCCCCTGCCAACCCTACTCTTCTATGAATCTATGATTGTCCATTCCTCCACCCCCAGTACTCTCTCACTATTCTGCAAATAGAGCACAATCACTGATGAGTCTGTGTGGTGTGTGTTGGCCTGGGGACCTGGGAGATGCAGGTTCCATGAAGCTCGCTGGGTGACCTTGAGCTAGTCCCTCACTCTTAGCCTAACCTACCTTACAGGACTGTTCTTGCGTGGATAAGCTAGAGCAATGTAAGCTGCCTTGGGTTCCTCACAAAAGGAAGAAAGGTAAGATATAAATGCAATGTAATATTTGGGCTTTTGGGCAGTCCCCCAAGGATTTTCTTAAAGAAGTCTTGCATTTTTCACATTCTGGAGATCCACCAACTCTGCTATCTTCCTCTTGTGCACAGATGGTACTCTTTGGCTATGTAAAGATTGCAGTTAGTACACACAAGAGGAGGGCAGGCATCAGGTTTGTGGGATCCTCTTTGTCTTACTCGGAAACCTGAGATCCACCAACAGGAGCCTGGTGCACAACACACACACACATCAGTTAAAGGATTCCGAACTGAGGATTTATATTTTGTACTGTAGCTGAACAGAAGTTGTACTCTTTCCACACAAGCATATACTCATCCTGCCTTGGTTACACCAGTTCCTCATATCAGCCCTATAATTTAAGGTGGGAAACAGTGGGAGTCATTCTGTTACTTCTGTCTTTGTTGACCTATTGCAGATTCTTCACAGATTTACCAGTAGATCTAGATCTACCCTTGGAAGCAACTAGACTCAATGTTTCAGTTGAACAATTGGGAATCAGAGATCCTTGTTGATCTACTGCAAATCACCCAGAGACCTATGAGTGAATCCAGATCTACTTTGCACTGTTTCTGATACATATGAGGCATAAGTTCTTGAATTTAACTTCAGTACCAATATCTATAAATCCTTCCAAATGCCATCTTATGAAAAGTAAAAAAAACAAAAAATGAAACAACAACAACAGAAACTAATCCCTGTTTGTGGTTCCTTGCAGAGAAGAAATTTGTACAGAGCATGTACTGTGTCAAACTGAGATCTCTCTTGAATGTACTAGGTTGTGGGCTTGGGTGATACCTTTTGACAAACCCCTAAGGATCTGCTATTAATTTTCAGTCTTAATCTTTGTTCAAGAAACACATGAAACCACTCATGTGAAAGCACTGCAATCTCTTGGACATAATTTGATGACACATGAATGGATGGACAAAAGGATCTTCATCACAAGGAAAGAAGACAGAAATAAGTGTGGCCTAAGAAAAGCAAAGCTATCCCAGTTGGGTAACCTATTTTAATAGGTAATTACCTGAAAAAAGAATTAAATGAAAGGATTGCTGTGTCCACTAATCACTCAACTCTGTCTTTGACGTCAAGGCCCTAAGTAGAACATTCAAAATGTCCCAAAGCACTGGATTCAAAACTTGAAACTCTGAATAGGGAACAACCGTGTATGCAAAAAACATGCTTCTGGGGCTGATTCTGAAGTTCTGGGAATGACGGTGTGTCCCTGCTCCTGTCCTCCGTAAGCGCGCAGAATGGGATGGTGTTAGGGAATGAGTTCTGCTAAACGTTGTGAAGGGAAAAAGGGAAAGCAGTTGGGTTTAGGCCCTTCCAAGCCTGGTTCCAGCTTCTGAGGGTACATCAGAAATACTTCCATGAATGCACCTTCGCCACCAGCTGCTCTTGCTCCTCAGCCTTCTTCTCAGCATTGCTACCACTGCTCTGTTGACAGGGAGGGCGTTGGTGAGCACGTAAGCAGTGATACCGCCTACTGCTCCTTCTGCTCACCACTGCCACTGTGCAGGCCAGTGCGCAAGCTTTCAGTGATAAAGTGGAACAAGGCCATGGAGCTCTTGCCTCTGAACTTCTGCTGGGACATGGGCCCACGGTACTTCACTAGCCATTTCAGCCTTCAGCACTGGCCCTGGGCTCTACATCAGGACTGAGCAACTTGTGGCCCTCCGAGCAGTTTGGCTATCACTCCCATCAGCCTGAGCCAACATAGCCAATTGTGCGGGATGATGGGAATTGTACACCAGAGCATGAAGGGCCATGAGCTGCCCACTCCTGTTTTATATGTTAAGCTTACTAGATAGAAGGGTGACGTGCACCTGAGTCACCAGAAATCTAGGAACCTTTGATCCGGGGGTTCTTTCTTATTTCTTTTATTTTGCTCGAGAAAACAGAATTGCCTTTGCACAGGTTGGGATAGCTCTTTGTTTGATATAGGGAAGCTTTCAAGTAAATTTACACGGCTGTCAGAACTGGAAGCATTGTGCCAGGTGCATCTGATCAAAGCTATACCTGTTGGCACTCCAAGGCACAATTCGTGTGATCTCTTGAGGGGGGACAGTCTATCCATTGCATTCCCCTGAAACAGCAGTTTCCTAAACGTGGGAAAGGGGACAGCTGCACAACTGTGTGCCTGTTTTCTAATCTCCCCTGGTGTCAGACTGTAGAGACTCTAAAGCTACAGGTTAGTTAAAGAAGTCTGCCCCTGCTGACTGAAGATGCTACTGCAAGCTGCAACCACATGGGCATATTAACAGTAAATTAATGCATTTTAAAAATGAAAGAGCACTGATGTACATGTTCCCAGGATACCCTTAATGTACCTTCCAACTTTCAGCTGCCTAGCCTTCATGATCATGGTAGACAGACAGACACCCTAGAAATAACATATACTCATTCTCTCCCTCTCCCTCTCCCTCTCTTTCTTGGTGCTTCCTGATGGAAACCTTCCAACACTACAAGTCCAGATAGATTCTGCAGATATTCCATCTTTTCCCCTTGGCTGATTTTCTGTGGCAAGCAAAAAGATGGAGAAAGTGATGGGAGAATTACAGATGGATGATGTTTGGACTTCTCTCCTCCTCCCTCAATAATTCCCATGAATGAGGCATGGTGACTGTGCAACACAATCCTAGATTGTGTCTAGAAGTACTGTGTTCCCTCCACCACCTCTAACTTAGTCCTTTTAGTGTTAGATTATTAGATCCATTGACACCTCTTAGCTTAACATTAATTATTTTACTTATTTTCATCCAGCACCTCCTAGCTAACAAAGACTTGGCCAGAGCTTGCCAAACCAGCTCCTGCAAGTCCTGGCTGAATCTTTCCCCCTGCTCTTTACATCCCAGTGGAGATGACAGCAGCACAAGAAGGCAGAACCCAACTTGGTTGCTGTTTGCCACAGCTGGCTTCTGGAGCAGGTTTTAGCTCCCAAACCAAAAGAGGCTGTCTAGACAAGATTTAAGGCTGTAAAAACTCAATTCAACACTCTAGACTGAACCTAGAATGAAATAAAAAGCCAGTGGAGCTGACATGGTTGGAGTTACATGCTTTGACCTGTAAGTACCAGACAAAATCTGGTTCCTGAATTTTGGCTGAACAAAAATATCCGGACTGTTTTCACAAGCTGCCCAGTCCACCACAGAAGGAGGACTGTTTGGCTGACAGATGTCATCCTGTTGGCAGACAGTCACCAATGGACACAAAGCATTCTTTTTTTCAGTGAGCTTTGGCATAGTTAGTAAATGATCTTGCATGTCTCCAGTGTGTGTTTTCAAGTTCAAACTCAATGCACTATGGTTCATTTCACTTTTCCGGAATTTGATGACACATTTACAAGACCAGGTCTTCTCATTCTGCAGAAAATTAAAGGACTGCTTCTCTTGGAAAAAGAAAAAAATCTGTGCATGAAAATATAGGTTGTACTTGTTGCACACAAGTTATGCTTCAAAATGAGAAGAATGGAAGTAGTCTCTCACAGAGGAAGGTCAATGGATTCAGAGTGTGTGGAAACAAGTTGAAAAAAGCTCACCCTGACCAGTCTATATGTAAGATGTTTATTTATTTATTTAAAAAATTTGTAGACCTTCCCATTACCAAAGTCTCAGTTTAACAATACAAAATGTAAAAAAAATTAATTTAATACACAGCATCCTAAAATTTAGCTAATAATAGAACCCCAATTAAACCAGTTAGGTCTTAAAACATTGGGAAAATAAAAAGGTTTTGGCCTGGTGCTGAAAAGAATAAAGTGATGGCCCCAGGTGAACCTCTCTGGGGAGCAAATTCCACAATTGGGGCGCCACTGCAGAGAGGCCCTTCTCCGGGTAGTCACCCTCCTAATCTCCTTCAAGAACGGCACCCGGAGAAGGGTGTCTGCCCCAGATCTTAAGGGGCAGGCAGGCACATATGGAAGGAGACGTTCCTTCAGGTAACCAGGCCCTAAGCCATTTAGGGGTTTATGGGTCATCACCAGCACCTTAACTTGGGCCCGGGCTTCAACTGGAAGCCAGCGTAGCTGGAAAAGGACTGGCGTTATGTGTTCATACCTGCTGGTCCCTGTTTAAATTGTATAGCCTGTTGAAAAGTTGAGGGAACAAAGTAAAATGTTTCTTTTTGTGCAGAGCTGAAAAGTAAGTGGTCCTTCTCTCAATGTATTTCAGAAAAACAGAATGATCACCTATGAAGCATCAGGTAAGCTGGGAAAAAGAGAAAGTAGAGACAGAGCAGGAGGGGGGCATGGCTCAGTGGCAGACCACTTGCATGTCAAAGGTTCCAGCCTCAATCCCTGCCTTCTCCAGCAAGATCAAGAAAAGAATCCTCTCTGAAGCCTTGGAGAACCCTAGTCAGTCAGCGCCGTCAATACTGGGGTTATGGACCAAGGAAATGCTTCAGTGTAAGGCCGTTGGTTAGGCTTCTAAGAACGTGGAGACACATGGAATTAGTTATATTTGTTTGCAATCAGATTCTAGCAAGAAGCAAAGGTGAAAGAGGAGAAAAGGGTTGCAAGAGCCATCAGCCTTATTAGGAATCTGCTCATCTGTCTTAGAGCAGGCAAAAGGGAAGCAATCCTATTAAACATTTGCAATTTCATATCGAATACAATCTGTTCAGGCTCCAGGTTGCTTGGCACAATTTCCAGCCATTTCCTCATCACATCATTCAAAAGCTTTGTCATGTTGACTTCTGTCCATGAAATCAGTAACATAATTTCTGCAAGTTGTGTAATATAATAATGACATAGATGCCAGAGGCTGTTAGGTGGATGTGTTTGGTACTTGGGAAGGGGAATGTATGTAAATCCCATCACCTACTCGGAAAATAATTCCAGGATGGCACAACCTGTCATCTTCATCAAGATTAGTTAGTTTGAATAAACTGAATTAACAATGCACTCCCCTAATTTAATTTGTCCTCTTAGTTGAAGTGATAATTAGTGCATTCTCTGCCCTGGTTGGTCACAGGTTGAGAATTTAGGCTTCCAGAATTGTCATTCAGCTGTTGAAAAGACTTCCATGCGAGGGCCATGATCCAACAAAGAACTAAGCTTGCTTAAATCTGTTGAAAAGAATGGGTTGAATAGCCATCCTGCATCTTACTTGCTTATACCAACAAGCAGCTACATCTTTCTTCTTTACTCTCAAGTAAGCACAAGGGGAAACAATCAGGGCTGGGACCTTTGCATGTGTGGCACGGAGGGGGAGGAGGGAATTAGGGGCTTTAACCCTTTGCCCTTGGCTGTGATCCCATTCTGAATATCTCAGCCCACCCTCCTCCACTCCCCCCCCTTTACAATAATTTTCATAATTGCCAAATTGTGATCGATGCTGTGGGATGATCCACTCTGCGACTGGATATTGCATTTGCCCTTGACCCCAGCAAGCCTGACTGCTGCAGATTGGTGAACAATCCACAGTTTGACCATCCCAACACAATTAGCGCATCAAGGGCAAAATCCGATGAGGCTGCCCATCACTCTCCGGACTCGGAGGATTACAGGCATCCATGCAGGGAGGGAGGGATGCAGAGGCAAAGCTGACCTGCACACTCCTCTCACTGAGGCAGCTTCTGCCTTTGCACTCTTTTCTCTCTACAAAACAGCAAATGGCTGATTTCACCTGTCTAAGGGGGGCCTCAGGAAGCCAAGGCACTGCTAGGATATGTGATCTGGATCTGGATCCCCAGATAGGAAGTTGGAATGACTCTCTGACCTCGTTGCCAGGAATTAAAACAAAACAAAACCCTATGGCCTTCTCGATTCTGCCTAGCAGTCCTAGGTTTGCTCTGCAAGATGATTTAAAAAGTTGGAATGAAAGCTTTAGAATTGGAACTAAAGTTTGGAAGCATTGTAAATTCTGTACCATAACTCTAATTTCAGCTTTATTTATTGCCTAAGTATTATGGTGGCTGAGTGAGAATTAATAATGCATAATGCAGGAAACTCTGGAAATGGAGAAATGCCTGCAATGCTAGACATGAACTTCACAGGCAAGAATGTGAAATTCTCCACTTTTAAGGCATGATGCTATATTTCAGCTGTGGTAAGTTCATAGCCACAGTTATTTGTAATATATTCCATTAATTCTCTGTTCTGTTTCCACCCTTTTAGCGCCACAGGGCCCTACGGAGGCCCAGGAACAGCAGCGTGACCCATTTGAGGAGCAGGTGGGGGGCAGTGCAGGCAATGTTTTGGAGAGCAAAAGACTGCACACTTACACGTGTGTTGCAGTGATGATCTACATGGCCAGAGTATGTACGTATATGTATAAAACCTGCTTTTATCTCAATTGCACTCTAGTATGGAGACTAGAACAATGAGTGGCGAGACCTGAACAGCATCTGTTCCATGTCAAGAAATCAGAACACAGAAAAGGAGAGGCAAGGAATGGGGAACACTGATTATCAGTAGTTGCTGTCAAAGCTTTTCTGTTTTTCCTTACTTCAACATCGTCTTCGATAATATGGTACATTGGCTTCTGCATCACAATCCATTGTTGGAAGTGGGTATTCACGCTTGTAGCATGGCACACTTTGCACTCTCATTCAGTCTTGCCAGTCTTCTTATTCCAGTGTCTACTCTTGTACAGGGAAGAAATGAACAATGTGCATAACTAGCGGTAATTATACCAATTCTAGAGTTACATGTGCAAGTTATCTCTAATTACAATCATACATAATGCAACTCTTCTATGTGCTTCCACAATGTCCATGTGATCAATTTAAGCACAGATCTCCTGAACCACATACTTGCTTTATACAGCAATTTTTCAGCTTCCATGCACATATAATTAACAAAAGTTATCCCATTACAATATGTAGGAACTGATCTAATTTGTCTAAGCAAATGTATGTATATGTATATATATAATTTTGATAGCAAACATATCAGACTATTTTAGCAAATTCATGTCTACATCAACCCATACACAGATCTCTTCAGTAATTTGTGGAGTTCTGAAAGCAGTAGATATCTGTCAAGAACTAAATTTCTAGTCACTATTTCAAGTAATTTGTACTTATACTATGATTTTCAGGCAATGGACTGATCACCTACCCAATGCTGTTTGATTCCACTTAATACCAAACATATATACAGAAAAAAAGAAAGCCCCATTTTTTTAAAATAGGAAGTTTTCGGACTGACTGTTTTCTTTTCCACCAAACTGTGGAAGCCTATGACACCACCAATGGACAGATCAAATTAATTCCCACCTATACATTAAGAAAGGAAGATGTTATACAGCAGTATATGAGGGAACTGAAAAGTAATGTTCCCATGTAAATGTTGCCATGGCTGCTGCAGCAAAAACCCCCAATTCCTCTGAAAACAGCCATGAATAGAAACACGTCTCCGGGGTTTTGTACTCCCGAAGAAGCAAACATGTGGCAAGTGCTATTCTCATAGGCCTGTAATCACAAAAGGAGCAGCCCCGTCTTTGCGAGGGCCTTGCTGGAAGATGCCTCAACTCCATCCACACTGAGCTGGATAACTGTATAATGTAATGGCCATTTCAGTTGGAGCTCTTACAGAGTATTACATATCTGTGGTTCACTTATACAACCTCTGACAGGTGGACCTTAAAAGAATATGAAAATGTGTGAAACAAAAGGAAGTCTGTCCAGTTCTGTAAAACATAACTCTCTTCTAGCCAACAACACCCAACATTTCTATTCTGGCCATCACTGCAGGAATGTTGTTGGGGACAATGAATAAAATGATGTTTGCCCTGAAAATGTGCAGTTGCACAGCAGCTAAGCAGCAGAAATAAATAAAGCAAGCATGAAGCGTCACTGCTGAAAGCATCATGATAACAGCAATCTTTTGAAAATCTCATAATTAAAAATACATCCACTCTCTGGGTCATCTCATGGGACATGTTCCTCCACAGGGTCCTTAACCCAGCAATTGCTACTTGAAAAAGTACAGTTGAAAAATTGTAAGTATATGTATATGATAGCACAGACACCTACGGGAAATGGAGATTAATGTGCACTAGCCTCCTTCATGCTTGTGGCCTGGTCGCTGACTACTGAAGCAACATACACTTTGTCTTTGTACAGCCTTCTGCTGCTTCTGCTCTTTGCATCCATGACTGGACAAGGCATGCGCAATTATTTGTATGAATCAAAGTTCCTGTCGTGAACTTTGAACCACTCCTGTTCTGTTCTCTCTTCCCAAATCCAGGATTTCAAGGTTTTTCCTTAAAACACCATGGCCCTTGGCCACCGTATCCCCAGATGCCATGTTATGCCACTGTGGACACTTCAGGAAAGGCTTTTCAACCAAAAAGGAAGGACAGATGTTTATATTTGTGTGGATGTTTCAAGCTACTTATAATATGTTTTATTTATGTTTATTATCTTTCAAGTCACTTATAATATTTGATTTATTATTATTTAATGTAAATTTAGATTAAAATTAAATTTTAATGTAATTGTAGAAGGTATATGTCAGAAATGTATCTAAAATGTTAGTTTTGTAGGAAATGTTCACTATGTTAATATTATTATTCTGTTTTATTTTGTATACCACCAGAGAGTCCTATGGCCTAATGGGACAGTTTCTAAATATGATGATGAGGATGTTCTTACGGGGGTACAAATATCAGGATAAGGAGACAGAAATTTAAAAGCTTTGCTTCATACTTGCACAGTTATGAAATAGAGAGGTGGAAACAACAGCCATTTTTAAAAAGCTCAGTAAATACACCCAAATGTCAAAAACAGAAAAACAAAAACCCTATCACAAATGGTCATCTAGTCGGGTGTAGTCATCCTATTGGTAACACCATAAATTTAAAGAAGACCACAATGGTTGGGCACACGCCACTCCATTACTGCAGAACAAAAGCAACCATAAAAGGCACCAGGTTAAAACCTTTTTATTTAACCAATAGTTTAATAAGTTTTAATACTGAATCTTATTACCGTATTTTAATTGCAGCCAGAGTGTGCCAGAGTGTGTCGTTAGTTTATTTATGTTATAGTGTTACATATTTTGGAATTTTATTTGTGTAAGCCGTCCTGAGGCTCTTGCAAAGGATGGCATACAAATATCTTAAGTAAGTAAATAAATAAATGCTCTTGGTGTTGCCCTGGAGGTTTCCTAGGGTAGTTCAGTGCAATTGACACTTGCAGGAGCGCTGAATGGGGATGGGGTCCTGCCCCTTGAAGGACAGTCTACTGAGATTCTGCATTTGCATGTGTAGGTGCTTTCAAAGAAGACTTTTGTCACACTCTCTGTTGCCCTGTCTCATTCACAGAATTTTATGAGACATCCAGACAAAGTCATCATCTGCACATAGCCCTGCTATATTGGCTATCTTCTGTGGTTTATTTTGGTGTTTTTTGCTTTTTTTAACAATGGAAAATTCATTTAGGAGAGAAAGACTATGTAGCTGTACAATGTCTTCCTACTTGGTAAAATCAAGAAACCTCTGTCTAGAAGCACCGGTTTTCTCAAGCAGTTTTACGCACCTGTCTTACTGTTGGTGACAGATACAAATGCTAGTGAATAGGATAAGTTTTGATTCCACTTGAACTACATGATGTTTTGGGCAAAGCTGGGTTTTTTTTATTGATCCCTATGGTAGACAAGCTTCAGATGAATAGAAAGGCTGAAAATATACACACAAGAATAAACTATCTGGATAAGACCTGGAGGGCAACAAGTACACTCAGAAATATCAAGGGAACTTTACAGAGAAATCAAATTTGACTACTCTGGTAGAGAAAGCACGCCATCTGTGATTGTCTTGACAAATGCTACACAATGGAAATTTAGCCAAAGAGCTAATAGAACAATCCCTTGCAAAATGTTCTGGGTTCACTAGAAGGTGGGTGTGGTTGACTATGTAGAAAGTAAATGCCAGCCCTTCTGTTAGTGGTAATTAGATATGGCCTGAGTGTCATGAATAAGAGATTCATACATCTATGGAGGAAAATTGCTTATTGCATCCTGGGAGTACCATAATAACAACCTCTCTCCTCTGTACCTCCCATGTAACTGATTAAAGTCACATCTGTCCTTTGTGGTGCATGCTTCTCCTACTTCTTCCCTCTCTCTGTTGTATCTGCCAAACAACTTTGCAAACTTCTTTGCACAGGTAGCAATAATAACAGTGCGCAGGCGCCAGAGAACTGCTTAGACTCATACAAGGAGCCCTGCTCGATTTTTATTTTATTTATTATTTATTTATTTAGTAAACTTCTATGCCGCCCCATTCGCCGAAGCTCAGGGTGGCTTACAACAATAAATAAATACATATAATCATATAAAAACAATATAATTAGAAACGCCCTGGCCAAAGATATAAAATCAATAAATAAGCTAACAATTAAAATGCCGTTCAAATAAAAAGGTCTTGGCCTGGTGCCGAAAAACATATAACGACGGCGCCAGGCAGACCTCTCTGGGGAGCGCATTCCATAGATTGGGTGCCACCGCAGAGAAAGCCCTCCTCCGGGTACTTACCCTCCTAATATCCTTCACGGAGGATTCCTGGAGAAGGGCCTCTCCTGCTGATCTCAAGGAGTGGGAGGGCACGTATGGACGTAAGCGCTCCTTTAGGTAACCAGGACCCAAGCCCTTAAGGGCTTTATAGGTGAAAACCAACACCTTGAATTGGGCCCGGAGTTCAATGGGGAGTCAGTGGAGTTGATGGAGGACTGGAGTCATGTGAACATAATGCCCAGTCCCTGTCAGTAACCTGGCAGCTCTATTTTGCACCAATTGAAGTATCTGGACCGTCTTCAAGGGCATCCCCACGTAGAGTGTGTTGCAGAAGTCTAATCGGGAAGTTACCAATGCATGTGTCACTGTCGCCAGGCAGTCGTACTCCAGGTAGGGACGCAGCTGATGGGTCAGCCGAAGCTGAAAGAAAGTGCTCCTCGCCACCGCTGTCACCTGAGCTTCAAGTGAAAGCTCTGGGCCAAGGAGCACTCCCAAGCTGTGGACCTTGTCCCTAAGAGGGAGTGCAACCCCATTCAGGACAAGGTCAAGGTCCCCTTCCCCGAAGCCCGATCCACCTACCAACAGGACCTCCGTCTTGTCTGGATTGAGCTTCAGTTTATTATTGTATTACTGAACAGTTCAAATGGCTTGAAACTCAATGGCAGCTTAGAACTGTGCAAACCTCAAAAGCAACATCACTGGTTTCTTGCATAGAAAGCTGCCTTAGCCTGGGTCCTATGGACTAATGGACCCAGCCCTTAGTCCATCTAATCCAATACTCTCAATGTTGATTGATTTGTAGCACTATCCAGAGTTTCAGGCAGAATCCTCCCCTAGCCATACCTGGAAATCCAGGTTGAATCTGGGGCATTCTGCATGCAAGATAAAGAAACAGAACCTGAGCTACAGTGGCAGACTTAGTTCAGTGGCAGTGCCAGGTTTGAGGGGCAAGATGCCCAGCAGGAGGTCCGCTTCCTTCTGATTGGTCCACCATTTTTTCTACATCCCTTGCTTATGAGGAAGCAGGAAAGGAATCAACAGACACCTTTACTTTCTTTTTCTCCAAAACAAATGAAAGTCCATTTGTCCCCTTCCCTATCATGTTGGCTTGCCCACTTTCCACCCAGCCTAAGAGGAGAAAGCAGAGGGAGGAGGAAAGAAATACCCCCTTATTTCCTTTTCTCTCCTCTCCGCTCCGCTCCGCTCCTCTCCTCTCCAAGATTCTCAGGTGCACTGGAGCTTTGCTGTTCAACACTCCTGGTAACTTCCACTACTCCCAAATGTCTTCTCCGAACATGTGTACAAGTGTTCACAAATTCAAACGAAAATTGTTAAATGTAAGTCATAATGTGCCTTGGCAGAGGTGACCCAATGAGGAACACACACCTCGGTCTCTTTAAAATCAGGTGAATTTTCTTGTATAAACAAGAACTGGAATATGCAGAATAATTACTTTGTGAGAATTAGCTAGTTGGCAAAAGACATATGAACTGTAGCGTGTATCAAAAACCAAAATGTATACCATAAACATCCATGCACCAAGTCATGTGGTGGGAAAGTTAGCTCAAAAGTCTGCTTGACACCAAACCCAGGGACTAGGAGCAGAAAAGAGAAGGCTGCAGGTGTGTGTGGTATAGTGCATCCAGGCTGAACTGAGCTGGATTATGGTTCTCGGGGAATTGCAGCATTTTGGGCTAAGTAAACTGGAGGCTTAACACTGCTGTGGGGGCATGGAGGAGGGAGACTCAGAGAGGGAGAGAAGGAGAGGGGGAGAGAGATTTAGTTTCAAAATTCAGAGGGAAAAGAGTTCACAGGACTTGTCTTCAGCAGCCAAAACAAATTCTTGTGGACAATTGCTACAATGAAAAGGAAGGGTAGAGCTTGTGGTACTTATATCTAACTCACATACTGTAATTATTGGTATATAAGAGGAACCTTGAAACCAAAAATAGCAAAAAAGAAATTGGGGATTGACTTATACATCCAACCAGAAAAACAGCCCAAAATATTGTCCTCATCTTATGTGCAAGTCACCTTATACACCAATATATACAGTGCATATATACTCACTCTGTTTTCCAGTGCTTTGTGTACAGTCTGCTCCTTGTTTCCGTTTTGAGAAAGGTGGTGTGAAAAAAGGGGTGCCCGGACTCATTGTGTATCAAGCCAACTTCTCTGTGGAGTTTACCTTCAGTGCAATAAGGATCAAGAGGAAACGCAAAGATAGTTTGGCTCTCATTGAACTGGTGCCTGCCGATTTCGACATGTTGTGTTCTTATCCCTACTGTCACAGCTCATTCTTAAAAAATCTTGGGAACTTTGGTTTGGCACTGATACTGAAAATTATGTTAGAAATCCTGACTTCTCCCCTCACTGATCTGCAATTTCTTCTGAGGATTTCCTAAACAGTTGCCCAATTCTTCCAAACATGAATTTAGCATTGAAACACATGCTGCAGCACTAAAAGAAATGGAAACATGCACAACAACATCATGAAATATCCAAAAAACAATATAGTTGTTACTGCCCTGAGATACTGTGACACAAAAGCAATAAATAAATAAATAAATAAATAAATAGTTTCATATTGCGATTTTTTAAAAAGATGGATTTGGAAACACAAGAATTTAATGTGTAGAAGCTGGTTGTGGTTATTTGGTTCAAGCCCAGAAAGGGTATCTTGGCCTGTGTTGCATGGTACTCTCTTTATCATTGCGACCTGACATATTTCTGGTTTGAGGTTTGGCCTTAAAGCAGGTTTCGGTTGGGACTCAGCCCTTTTTCAGATTATGTACTAGTTACGAGTTTCAGGAGTTCTCCAACTTGCAAAACCATGTAGCTGCAGCAGCAGCAGCTCAATATTGCTTGTCATTTATTTCCTCTAATCTGATGTTATGTGAAAGACACTTTGTTTTCTCAGAAGATCTAAGAGCGTGCTATCTTGCTTGCCAATCTACATAGATGATGGACTGCCTGATAGGATGCCAGGCCTGAACTGATTTCCAGGGTATGCATTCAGGTTGTCAGTCAGGTAGAAACATGCTGACTCTGGAAGATGAGAAGCTAGGCAATTCCCAAGTGTGGGAGCCCTTTGCCATAGCAAAACTTCGCCTCCTATCACATTGATGTGGGGTTGGCTTTGGTATTCAAAAAAGTGCCTCCCTGTCTGCCAAAAGAGCTGCTACAGTCCAACACTCAAGAGTGAATAGTTGAATCAGCAATGATGCTGAGAATTAGAACTTTTCACCCTGTGGCACCTGACCTGTAACATTAAAAATACGCCAGTTCCTTGAAATCCAAGACATCTCTTGAGAATCCAAGTAGATTATAACCTAGAATTTACTGTGGTATAAGACTGAAGAAAAGAATGCTTTCAGAATAGGAAATAGGTCAGGCTGAGAGTCCTTGCTCCTCACTTTTTAGAAAATGAGTACCGAATCCATGATTTAGATCCAAAGGATTAACTGGGCTAGTGAAGGTGTGTGTGTGCAGATGCATGTGCCATCCAGTGAAATGTTTTCACTTTTCCCCTTTAGGAGTCTAAGTCACATGAACTACTCAGGTTTTTCAGCAGATGGGAGCCAGTGTATCAGTCCTTCCAGGATCCAGAAAGATCTCCAAAAGACTAATACCATCTCGGCCTATCTGTCCATGTAGCCCAGTGTTATCTCACCAGACAGATAGCAGTTCTCCAGGATCTAGGTAGATGAAGCCCCTTTCCCAAAATCAGAATCTTTTCTTTCTTTAACATAGACACTCCAAATGGTTACGATAAGGATAGGAGCTTGAAGTGCAGAAATGCAAAAGCACCCATTCAAACCTTCAGTGCTTGAAAACTAGACTTCTGCCTGAGATGGTTAGTTTCAATCTGGGCATCATTTTCATATGACCATTCCTAATCTAAGAATGATACTATCCAAATAGACACACTTGTGGCAGAACTGGCAGCCTTACAATATCTAGTGCCCTTCAAATATGTAGGACTACCACTCTCATCATCCCCCAGCTGTAGATGATCAACATGACATGCCAACACAACTGAAGGCACCTTGTCAGGAAAGGCACTAAGTGGAAGAAAATATATTAATTATCTCTAATGTCTTTATCCTTTTTGTTCTTTTTCCCTTCTGTATGTGTTCTACAAGCTGAACCTACACAGTCAGAAGTCAGCACCACTGTGCCTGGATATATTAGTGGATTGTTTGGTTGGCTTGGTTGTCTGTGTTCTGTTAACCAGGATGACTATGCATGCTATATACATTCTCCTTTGTAGTGTGGCCACATCAACTGTCATGATGAACACCCGTATTTTGACTGTATCTACTCCCCCTCTGGTGGTACAAACACATTCCTACTCTGTGAACAGTCCCTTATGCTGAGATCTGGGGTCAAATCTCAGATTTACAGGCACCGGCTAGAGAAAACCATCATTTTCTCAACCTCAGCCGCTCGACATGGAAATTCTCATAGCCGCATTAAGAAAGGCTGCTGGGATGCACATTGTATATTAAAAGGCATTATGGAAATGGTTATTACTAGTTAACATCTATATCATGCCACCAGTATGCCAGGGACTGTATAGACTGAGAAAAATGATGGAATCCAAGCCCTATAATCCATTCTAATACTAAAAGACACATTATTTGATGAACGCATTAAGGTTTTTCACCAGATGCAAAGCATCTCTGCTTATACACAATTTGCTGAGACTTAAAAGTGTGGAAGAGCATTCAGAAGACGCTGACAGTATAATGAAGAGGTGTCTGCTTGTAAGAAAGAGACCTCAGTTCCAACTGTCAATTGCCATGAACCAGGATACCTCCAGGGACCAGGTCTGCCATGTCTGGAGTACTGGCCCTCATCTAGCTGAGTATTAGAAACATAGAAACAGAGCAAGTCAGAAGAGACCCCCTGGGCCATCTAGCCTGACCCCCGGCTCCAGCCTCTGAGTCTCCTCTTCTCCAGGCTGAAGAGACCCAGTTCCCTCAGTCTCGCCTCGTATGGCTTACCCTGCAAACCAGCCACCACCCTTGTGGCCCTTCGCTGCACAGAATTGACTGGAGGTGTGAATGATGCAGGCCAGAACTGTGTTAAAACAAGGTCCTTGCAAAGATTCTAAAGATCAGGACTCCTGTCAGCTTGGTCTACTGAGGTAGTGCTCTTTTGGCCAATAGTTTCCTTAGGTTTAGTTATTACTCCTGCTTTTCTTCTCTGGAACTTGAGGAGGCATACAGATGGTTCTCTAATTACCTCTCAGTGAGGTGCCAATCAAATCCAGTCTTGCTTAGCTTCAACAAGGTGGCTGTACAGGGTGCATTCAGTCTGAAGCCCTGATTGTGGTTTGTACTCTAGTCCCCATATGAGAGGATGGGAAATGTCCTGGGGAAAAAACAGATAATTCTACTCTCCCTTCTCCAGCGTGGAGCCTGTGGGAAAGCTGACACTTCTACTCTGCCTTTTCTAACATGGCACCTATGGACCATCTCCCTTAGTGTCCATAAGACCCCCTGTCTCTACAAATTAAAACAAAAGTATTTTTTTTAAAAAACAGGGTAACCAGGAATGCTGCACTGCAAATGCAGAACAAACACAGCTGCCATGTTTATTTCCTCAAAATGCATTTTAGGAAATGAAGATGACAGATGGTTGGATCTTTGTTGATGCTTTGCTTCAGAAAGTACACCATTCTGTTAAAATGTGAATAACAAGGTGTGCAGATGAGAGAGAAAGGCAGAAAAGAAAGTTTTATAGGAGTGGTCCCAAGGCAGAGATTTCTTTCCTCAAAGAAAGGCTGTCTCTGTGTGAGTATTTGGGTAGTCATCTGAGTGACAGAAAGACATGGCGTAGAGGAATGAGGTGGCTGGCAGAGAATGAGTAGATTGGATGTTCATTGCACAGGAACTGATTTGGGTAATACACGGAAGTTTATTGATTGGGGGTGATCTTCCTGTTAATTTGGGGAACTGATTTCTTTAGAGGTGACTTGGGGAAATTAATTGGCTTGCTTTTTATAAAACGGGAGTTCTGCTGGAGCAGAAAACTGTAGGTTCAAAATGCATAGTTTTGGGGCCCTAATCCCACCTCTGCCATGTACTATGTCTCTCTCTCCATCAGCAGTAAAGACTGGCATTTTGTCACTGTCCATGTTCACCATGGCATTTGCTTTCTGAAAAGTCTTCTCCTCCCCCTGGGCAGCCATTTTGTGATGGCACCCACAATACTTTCTCGAAATTCCAAATCTGCCTGTCAGCATAAAACGGTGGGAGAGCCCTGGTCTACAAATTAAGAACTGACTTACCAAATCAAACGAAGGTCCAGTGATCTGTTTCCAAGACTATCTAGACAGATGCCTCTAGAAGTTTATAAGCTGGCCAACATATGCCAATGCAGCAAACACACAAGATGGCACTTGCCTCTTCTTTGTGCTCAGCACTGAACATGCTTTATTCAAAGAGACAATTCCCATCTCCTGTGACTTTAGCCTACAAGTAGGCAATTAATGCTTTTTAATTCCAAGGTTCATTGCCTATAAGTAAGTTAAGGTCCCTGGGAATGTTTGAATACTAGGCACTTTGGATGCCTGTTACAGTTAATAGACATTCAATAGGCCACATTAAGGGAGGCAAATTATTCCTGGAAAACCTCAGCATTCATTGTAGGAGGTTGGCAGTGCAAAGTCGGCAGCATTTCTCAGCCAGTCTGTGCTAGTTGTGCTTCTCAGTATGGGAAAAGCCTGAGGTTTCCCATCACTGGCTAGACACTGGAGACCAGGAACACTGAAGGACTGCCTGAAGCAAGAGCTATGCAAATCCATGCCATGCATTCAGGGAGACAGTGGCCTTGACTTACTGCTACATTAGGGATATTCCTCTATTCGGACCCCACCTTCTCCTTGGCACATTTTTGATCTGGCAAGCTTTTGATGCCTGAATAAAGACAACACCCTTTGGTTTAGAGAACTCACCTTATTTAAAGTTAGCAAATTACACTAACACTGGTTAGGCTTGATAGGAAATTACCACACAGAAAATAAGAGGCTTGTGTTCAGGGTTACCACCCAGCCAATGTTTTGCTGGCCTGGTCAGAGCCAGATCTGCTTAACCAGCTGCCAAAACTGGTCAATACCAAAAAAAAAAAAAAAAAGGGGGGGGGTAGAAGGGCCATCTTGCAGTTGTTGGGTGGGCATGAGCTGCAATGCACACCTGTACTCTAAAGCTGCTTCTGGACAGAAGGCTCCTGGCACTAACAATCAGAAGGCACCAGGCCGCTGTGTTTTGTCCAAAATTGTTTTGCCTTAAGGAAAAATATGGAAGATGTGGTGAGAAAACATAGGAGGGTCATCAGTAGAAGATAAAATTTTGGGACTTTGTAAACTCCCATGAATGAGGCAGGGTGAGGGTACCACAAAAGCCTTCTTTGGAAGCCCCTTAAGGTGCCACATGGGATAGTGGCTGCATTACTGGCATGCTGCATGTGTGTGTGCTGTGAAAGATATGACTGGGTGCATACAACATGAGCACCCACCCTCGAGATTGAGATTGTCACTGAACCATGTGTTGTTTTGTGCTTTGAACCCAGCCACACTAACAAACCCTAGTTTGTAAACCACAAACAACAGTTCACAACCCAATAACAAACTATGGATTCTCTTTGTGGGCTGTTCATGGTTAAGAAACTATGGTCTGCACTATGCAGTCCAAACAGCTGGACTGCAATCAACAAGAATGTTATTTTTGTGAGTGTTCAAGGCCTTTGCATGATTTCACTGTATTACTCCCCTGCCCCCCAAAGCATGTCTTTTTGTTTCTGAAAAGTCTGTTTTAAATAACTCTGACCCCTTTCCTTTCTCATTTATAATTTTCACCGAACTCAACATTCAAAGGATTTGTTAAACATAAAACTTTGAATATAACTTTTTGCTTATTAAATAACCATATTGCATTTATAAACAATTTAAAATAAGTTGCCATTTGCTATATGTACAGATTGATAAGCACAGCTTGTTCAGAAGGAGACAAGTTGTCTCTGTTGAGAAAGACTTGATGTTACCTATAATCTGATTTCCAGTTTAATTAATTATTTAGCTCTTCTTATTAAAGTAGTATTTAAATTGCACCCTTGTGAATGATCATATCAGATTCTTGTCAGGACAACAAGCCTAATTTTCCTACATTTAGACTGCTTTTTATTCCTCTCTTTGGATATAGATTCTTGGGAATAACCTGGGGGACAATGCTAGAACCCAGCCTGTGGTTGGGTCACAGTGGTCTTTTACATGCCTATAGTGAATTCCAGCCTGTGATCCAACTGTCATGCTGTAATCTAAATTTTAACTTTAAAACTACTTCAAAGTAAGGTATCAAGAAAAGCAGGCTTCAGAAGTTCTAGTAACATGCGTGAGGACACCGATGATATAACCGTATCTTCTTGATTGATTGATTGATTGGATTTTGTTATATTTCAGTTCTCCTCAGCTGTGTTATTACCCCTGAACCAGATTGCTGGAGAGTATTTCTCTAGCCGTACTTTCCACCAGCTAGTGTCAGATCCAGGTTTGAGCATGAGGTCATGAGCAAAGTACCTTTCTGTAGGTTTCCTCTTCCTTTGGAAGGCTCTGGTGGCTTCACCTTTGCTATGGTAGACAACAGCTCTGCTCTGAGGGAAGTTAGAAATACCCCCCCTAATTTCCCAGAATGCTTCTTTCCATAATGTCCCTAGATTATGTTGCCTGGTTGCTTGGAAAGCACCAGCCCAGAAATTCTGGTTGTCCAAATATTCCAGGCAAGTATTAGCATTAGCAAAGTGGGGGATCCAACAGCTTCTCAGGATACCAGGCACTGTTAGCAGTCTTGAATACATAACATTTTTATATTGTAACATTTTATGTCAAATAAGTAAAGAATTCTTGGTTTTAGGACCTCCTGCTTAGACTTATTAAATATCTTTATTGACTGCCTATTTGTATCTACACCGAATTCAAAGTACTGTTCGCTTTTTTTAGCCCTACAGAAGAACAACTTTTCTCTTATAATCACCTCCAAGAATTAAAACATTGCTCAGAAGGCCTCACTCCTGGGGCTGTTTTAAGACACAACCAGATCCTTTTCACGGATTGCTATCCTGGAATTGTAAAACTGTGCTCTTCCTCAAGAAATCCTCTGGCCAGCTTAATTTGCATTCTTCTCTTTTTGGTTATTGTAGTTCAAGACATCTGGAGGGCACTGGGTTAGGAAAGGGAGGTGAACAGGATGGCAACCTAAATCACTTTCCTCGGATCCTAATGGTGAGGATTCTTAAGGTGACGCTTCTGCAGCTTGGTATGACTCATTGCTGCCTTGGGTTGGGCGTTCTGTGTTTTATATCTATACAGCTACCTCATGCCAAAAGAGTGAATGACTGACATGCGGTTTTTCCCCTTTGTCTTCTGTTTTTTTCCCATCATGATTCTTAAGCCTCTTAGTACCACAGCCTTTTCTTGCTATACTTTGATTCCATCTACTCACTAATCTAGATACTATAAAATAAGTAGTATCAACACGTATTAAAAACAAAAAGGCTACGCACAGGACTGGCCCTGTAATGTGGGTAAAGTAGGCTGCTTCCTCAAGGCAGATTTGGACTACAAGCCTATTAAAACTAGGAAGGTTTAAAAGAAAGTAACTACAAGATCTATTTCTTGCAGAGTTAGGTGTGTGTAAGCACACTGATGTTAGCACTGTTGAGCATGCCTCTGAATACAGTCAGGATGATTGTGTGATAAATGACCTTGCGCACATGCCCTTATATGCAGTCTGGCAAGCTGGTGTATAAAATGGCAATGATCCCTTCGTTAATCCAAGTTGCACTATGGATCCCTTCGTTAATCCATGTGGCCATTAATGGAATCCGTGCGTAGTGTTGTGGAAGGTCAGGCACACATCTGCCTAACAGGCACATCGTTTTAATTTTTTTTTTTTTCTCAGCAGTGGCCAAAATGTTGGCTCAATGAAACTAAAGAAGCAGTTCAGTAAGCCCTTGTGTGAATCAGATATTGCTTTCTTTTCTAAGGCTTTCCAGGAGGAATACAACAGAAACACTAGAGCTAATATGGAATCCTGATTTCTCAAACATAGCAACATATATGAAAAAGGTGTTACTTGGCTCACACTCTGGCTGGTCATGACAGAGCCCAGCCACAGAGGAGGCAGGAAGTCATGCCATGGCTTCCTTGGTTCCAAGGCCTCTTCCTGGGTAATAATATGCCTGCAAGGAAAGGCCAGGTCACAAGGAAAAGCCTGCTCATGAACAAGACAGGAACTCTAGCTGAACGATAGGCAACCCAAATCCCATAAATGTTTCTACTGAAGTAACTCTAGCCTCTGGAATTAGTTGTCTTATGAGGACTCCATCTTCAGATAACGACATGGACAGGACAACATGTGGTAAAGTCACTGCTGCTCCTCCACATGCATTCTGCTCCGTGGGGCACTGGGCTTCGGCCCCAGAACTCCTCCCTAGCAAGACCACAGAATGGAATCCTGGGCATGTCCAGCTGAACGGATCAGCAGTTAGAAGGGCCAGAGAAGCAGAGGGTGAAGGGTAGACAGATCCCCTTCCCTGCAAACAAGACTGTACTGTCTTGCTCTTCTCCAGCACGGATAAAACTTCTCATACATTTATTAAGGTTTACTAGAGAAAACAGCCAATGGTAACTCACAGTTAGTTTCAGTCATGCAGGAAAGGTTATCCGAGTCCAAGAGATTACAACAGACCTCATTAAAAACACACATATATAAATGCCTGCAGGTAGGCCAAGATATTTTATAAGAAAATAACAATACATTAAAAATGGTGAATGCACACTAGGAAATGTTACATTAATGGCCACTTTGAACATGTGGGCAAATTCTCCTTAGGAGACATATGGATAGTTTTTATGCACTCTTTCAGATAACATCCTGTGAATATCATAGAGAAACAATGTAAACAGATATATGGGTAAGGAGAGGCAGGGCAGCTTTGGTTGTTAGAACACTACTTTGTATTCATTAAATGCCTTTGATCTGATGATCTCATGTACTTTACAAGGTGAGTGGTTGTTACTATCTCCAGTTTGAAGAGCATACCAAGGCATCTAGAAGCAAGCAAGGTGCATCTGGCCATACGCATTTTGAACTAGCCACTTTCGATCCAGCAGCCTTAGAACCTGGAGTCACCAATTACTCTTTTTGGACAACAGTTTTTTTATTAATGAAAGTCATTGCTTGTCTATTGCAGTACATTGAGACACAGTTCTTAGGTATGACGCTTCTGTACACAACTAGAGAGTTCTGCAAAGGCAGCGTTCTCCTCCATGAAATGACAGATATAAATGCTTCCTAAAGCAGTGGAGTTGCAATATATACCCAAATGCCTGATTAATGTTTAAAAACCCAAACACAAACATGAACACATTCACTTATGATTTAGCATGCTCGTTTCCAAATGGTGCACTGTGGTCTTCAAGAACTTTGGCCAATTGATGTTGAAGATGATGCGTGTTGCAGGTGGGCGACAGCCATTAGATTAGGAGTGGGAAACCCCTTTCAGCTTGAGGGCTGAACTGAATTTTGGGGAGGTCTCTGCCACTGCATTCGAGTGGTGTGCAGGGCAATTGAGGTGGGGCAAAAAAATGCCAGTATGCTGGCAGGGGGGTGCTGGGAATTGTAGGATTTCTTCTGTCTAAACATGCATAGGATTGCACCCTAAAGCTCTTTTGCTGCCAAGGACTGTGCTCCAGGAGTGCTATTAGAAAAACCCTCTTAGAATGGGCAAAAAACTGCACAAAAACTGGGAAATGATCAGTGGTTGGGGAAAGGGTAGGGCTAGGGAAAGAGGGTGTGGCCTTCAAAAGCATGGAGGAGTATCAGCATGGGACCTCAGGAAGGCTGGGCTTGGCCTCCAAGCCTGAGGTTCTGCACTCCTGCATCAGATCAAAGGGGAAGTTGCAAAATTCAAATGATCACTCATGGGTCTTTTTGGTGGAACATTTGCTAACTACTATCTTACAGCCTAATATTAAGCAATTTATCCCACCTAACCAGTTCTCAGCAGCAAAATCAATGAGAGTTTCTTTTAAAGGAAAAAAAATAGGATTTTGCACCACCCAGCTGTATGCTTTCAGTCACTTACTGCTGATGACCTCCCATTGCTTGCCCTGCTGGTTCCATGTTCTCTGTCTTAGATGTGCTAGTATCTGTAGCATAGCTGCTTTACATATAAGGAAGAAGAGAATGTGCTTACATCAATGAGTTAAACTTTTAATGTTTTAATTAAATGTTTATCATGTAGTTAATGTTTAGCATGTCCAGGGGTAATAAGCTTCATAAAGTCTACATTGTATAGACTTTATTATAGTCACCTGCCTTGGATGCTTAAGTGACTAAAAATCATCTTCATGTTGAGATGCAGACAATGAGACTGTATGATAAACAATACTAATTAAAAAAATAGACTGCATGTCTCCATTTGCCCAAATCCATGCAAACTGGGGTGGCGTGGGGTGAGGATCATACAACTATTGAAGTATATAAGGGAAATAGCTGAAAATGCTGGGAACAATTACACATTTTCCCTTTTATGAAGACACTGCCAACAATAAAACCAACTATAAATGCAAGTGCAGCAACAGATCACAAGAAAAGACACTATTTATTTGTTGCCTGGAATTACTGACTCTCCTATTAATTCTCTGTAAACAAATTTTTCAGCATGGTAACTTTAATTACAGGCAATATAAGCTAAATCTCCTTGTACTCTTCTGCGACCCTAGACAGACAAAATTTTCCCTTAGTTTATAGACTGTGGGGAAGGACAAAACTAATCTGTTTACCCAGTATGAACTTATTCCCCTATACATGTATAAAATTACTTATAAATTCACAATGGGAGAGTCTATACAACATGAGAAACCATGATGAAATCTTATCAATATTGTCTGTTGTGCCACCCAGATCCAGTTCCAGAGTTCTGGTGTGGTAGGATTGATTTTCTAAAACTATGCGGGGGGGGGGGGGATCAACTAAGGTTCTAAGGTTTCCATTTGTAGGACATACCTACAAAGCAAGCTGCCTAATGACCAGATCCTGGACATGTCCCATATAGCCCCCTCAGATGCTGGTGTGGAGGTTGGTGGGCTTGGCTGTGGTGCTGGCTGCCCGAATTTGTCCTCAAGGGAGCCCTGCTGGTGTTGGCACTCCTAGCCATCACCTGTGGTGGCATGCAATGCCTGTCCCTGATAGCCAGAATGTGTACAATGCACACCACATAATGCAGAGACCACCTGGCATTCATAGAGATGCAGAAGCTCAACAAAGAGATCTAATACAACCCTGAATGAGCTTCTTAGACTCAAGAGGAGGAATTATAGGACATACCTGGCTGGCTGGCATTAGGCAGGAGCAGGCTAGTCACTTCCCAAGCATCCTCAGCAATAATAGGACATCACCAATGGCTAGCAATTGAGCAATCTCCTGCCAAAAGCCCTCAGCCCAGCCTCCAGGTATGCATGGAAAACACCTGAATTCAGACATGCCAATCAACACTCAAGGTGGGAATTTCTGCAGTTATACTGGCAGAAATGGTGCAAGGAGGTTGGATTAGGGTACACTTCATGGCTTTTGAAGGAAAATAGGTAAGATTCAGGAGGAACTGCAAGGTTCTGGTTGTCAGCCCCCCACCCCATGTGACTTTCTTATAGAATGTGGCAGGTTTGCATATTGTAGATGCTGAAGGGCCTTTGTGCTGATCATAGAAAGCTTTTTGAAGTGGGTCGGGTCACTTCTGGCCCTTGTGAGGTGTGCGATGGTCCAAGAGACAACAGATCACTTAATGTCTCTCAGTCTGTGGTATGAGGCTTAGCTGGCATCCTCTTTGTGCTTTCTGGCTCCCAGGAGAGTTCCTGCTGGCAATTTGAGAACCCTTTTGCAGGATGATGATCTTTCTTATTTATTTTCTTAGCATATGCAGATACAGAAAAAGAACATAAAATAAACAGAGCAAACTAAAATGAACAAAGCAAGCAAAGTTGCCAAGGTAAGTTTAAACAAATGCAACCTATACATTCAATCCCCCAAAACTATCTTTCATCTTTCAATGCTCTGTGAGAGTTTAAAAGAAAAAAAACCTATGCAACAACACATTTTATGGCTTGAAGCCCTCTACTTGAAGTGATAGGAAGATTTTCATTTTCTTTTCCAAATTCCCCTCAACTCCCATTAGTCTTACTGAGCATAATAAAATTTCCATTTATCAATGAATTCTTCTAACGATCTTCTGTTTCTGCTAGTCTATTTCTCCATTCTTCAATTGTCCGGGGCTCCAATGATTTCGATTTAGACGCAATTGTGATTCTTGCTGCTGTTGTCATATACTTGAATCACTCTGACATAGTTTTGAAAGGGTCTCCGGCACTATATTCAACAGCATATTCTAGGAAACTTAGCCTTGGAAATTGTCTGCATTTCCAGATGTATCAATTTCCTTTTTTTTTCGTTATTTCACAACTCCACCGTGGCAGGACGATGATCTTTCGAAAGTGGCGCTGCCCCCTTCGGAGCTTTCGGCGGCCTACAGTGGAAGCTGGCCGAAGATTCTGCGGGCCGTCGGTAGGTGGCGCTGGCAGGGCCTCTCGGCCTTGCTTTCCCGGAAGCCCCACAGGAAGAAGACGAAGAGGGTGAGGGGTCAAGGCGTGGGAAGAAGCATGGCGGGCAGTTCGGGAAAGCGGGAGCCGGGAGCGCAGAGCCATGCCGAGAAACCGAGCGAGGCCTTTGGCGCGGGAGAGGTCCAGGCGGCGTTCCCGCCGACGTTCAGTGTCTCCGAAATTAAGAACAAGCAGCGGCGCCATTTCATGTTCCTGCGCTGGAAGCAGCAGCAGAGGAAGGTGCGAGTGGCGAGGCGGCGGAGGGGAGAGGCCGGCCTCGGTGCCGCCGCGCTGAGCTCGAGGAGCCGCGTAGCTGAGGAGGGAGGAAGTTCCGTGTGGGTAGGAGGGAGGGATGACCTCCGGCGGCCGTATCGGTGTGTGGGGGGCTCCACATGCTACAGGGCGCTGGGGTGGGTGGTGAGGAAGTGCGTTGTGCCTTTCAAGGGGTCTGGAGTACCAGAGTACGAGAAGGACTGGGAGGGAAAATGCTTTATGGTGGATTGGGGTTGAGGCGACCTGGTTTCCGTTTTATGCTTGACCACGCTGCTTGTTAGAGGACCTTATTGAAATGGGTGTCCTCAGTCTGTCAGGAGAGGTGGGGAATTTGTGGCCCCTCGGATTTTTGGCATACAGTTTGCATTTGTTCTAGTCATCACATCCAAGAGTGAGGGATGATGGCAGTTACTGTAATTATTATATTGCTTTTCTATCCTACTTTTTTCCCCTTTGGAAGGGACTCAAGGTAGTTTAGGCAGTTTTCCTCCACTCCATTTTGTCCTTAAAACATCCCTGTGAGGTTGGTTAGTCTGAGAATGAGTGACTGGCCCAAAGCCACCCAGTGAGCTTCATGGTCAACCGGGGACTAGAACCAAGATTCACAAGTCCCAGGCCAGCACTCTGACCATCACACCAAACAGTAGGAGACCAAAGTTGTTACCCTGTGTAAAACTAACTATCAGAAGATGATAATTCTTTTAAAATGTATTTTTTTCCTTCTCTATCCCCCACCCTTTATTCTGTAGGAGAAATTAGCTATCAAGAAAAAGAGGAAAAAGGAACAAGAAGCACTCGGAGACAAGGTAATGGATTAGGGTTAAAAGTTGTTTTGGTCAATACAAAATTATGTACAAATAAGCACATGGTCTTTTTGCAGAGTTAGTTCTCTTATATGCATGCACAGGAAGACAGCAAGGAGTATCTACTATCTGTTGTAGTAAGATACAAGAACAAGATTTTTTTTGTACAAAAAAAATTATCATTAACTTTAGCACTGTTGATTGAATGTGGGGACTTGATAATTAGATGCAACTCATCTGTTATATTGCTGAATTATATAGGAAGTAAAATGCATCTCAAGATATGCAGAAATAGACCTTTTAATATTTCATTTGCAATATCATGTGATAATACTAATGTATGATTATTGTAGTATAAAAGATAAAATTTGGAAAGTTGCTTCTTTGCTCAGAGCATGGCTTTAGAAATCAACTCTTTGCTTTTAAAAAATATTTTATAGTATCTTATTGCATATTATAGCATTTTATGTGCTGCTGTAAACTGTTTAGAGTGCTTCAGCTATTGGATGGTATAAAATAAATAATAATAGCATGCTTTGATAGAAAGCATAGGACTGTATACCTAAGATGGTAAACCATCACTTCATCCATCTTATCTGCATTATGAGGGTAATAATATTAATGCACTTTATAAAAATGTTGTCATGAGTACAAAAAGGTTTCAGGCTCTAAGGAATCCCCAGCAAAGTTAATGTCATGTATTAACTTATTTCTTACAGGCACCACCAAAGCCAGTACCAAAGACAATAGAAAACCAGCGTGTGCATGATGAAACTACAGTTGATCCAAATGATGAAGAGGTAGCTCTTTTTGGAAAACTAGAACTGTTTTGAAAACCATTTTAAAGTAAACTAATGCTGAATAAAAATCCTCGTGATCTTTTATTCTGAACTTTTTCTGCACATGTTTATGCTTGATAAGTACCCTAGGCCTTGGATTTGTGTTCAATGGCTTGAGGGTTTTATTTTTCTTGTTTGGTAGCCTATTGGTAACTGTTCAAGTCATTGATCTCAAGCTTTTTTAAAAAAAATTTCTTTGCAAATATAAAACAGGCTTTTCTATTGCTTTTAGAGAATATTTCTTAGTAGAACATCCCATGTTGATTCCTTGGTCACTTCAGTTAAAATAATCTGGTAGCAGATGATGTGAAAGGCTGGAAAGCTACTACCAGTCAGTGTAGATAATACTGGTCTTGATGGACAAAAAGCTTGATCCGGTATAAGAAAGCTTTTATAGAGCAATTCAAATCTTGAAAATGCACCTGAATCAGTAAAATGTACTACTGATAAAGTCATTTTTAAGGTCCTGGTGCATGTTTCTTAATATCTAGTGCTTGTGCTGAGAAAACTTCTCGTTGGATGGTACAGGAATGTAACTAGAATTTTAAAGGGCTGGTATAGAGCTGCTAGGTCTTAGGTCTGAAAGTTTTTATTTTTAGAAACAAATTATTTAGTGTGATTTCATATCATTGTCATTTTCCAGGTTACTTTGGATGAAGCTACAGATGAATTTGCACCCTACTTCAATAGGAAAACTCTTCCAAAGATTCTTATAACAACATCTGACAGACCTCGTGGGGTATGTATGTATTTAGCTAGCTAGCAAGCATATATTGCCAGGGAGTCTACAATGTGTTACACAGAGCAGATGTTCTGGTGCCTGTAGTTGCTAGCCTTTTATTGTGCCAGCGCACCACAGGGGGCAAACTAGCTCAGCGCCATTTGGCCAGCAGAACTCTTATAATCAGCTCATCCAGGGCTTTTCTCTGCTGATCTTCCACCAAACACATCTGGGCAGATCCAGTGCTGGTGCTTACTTTCATCGCTAATGCAGCCAGCAGGTTTCCCACCAGGAAGTGGTGGTCTGTATATGTATATATACTTGCAGGTGATATGCTTTCAAACTGCTAGGTGGGCAGAAGCTAGGGCCAAACAATGAGTGCTCACTCCATCCTGCTAGGCTGGCCTCAAACCGCTGGAGTGCTGACCATTCCTGATCGACAGTTTCAGTGCCATTAGGCTTCTACGCCACCCTCATGGGGTAAAAACACATTTTTAAAGCAATGATTAAAAACTTATTTCAGCTTTATTACATGTAACATGAAGGCCTAATGTCTATTAGATCTAGACTTTGTAACTTTTTGCAAATAGTTTGCATGAGATTCCTTTTTTAAAATGGCATTTTTTTTACAGTACAGTGGTACCTTGGCTCACGAACTTACCGTATTTTTCGCTCTATAAGACGCACCTGACCATAAGATGCACCTAGTTTTTAGAGGAGGAAAACGAGAAAAAATATTCTGAATCAAATGGTTTACTAAACTATTTAATAAACTATAACAGAATACAGTAATAACGTATTTCAACCTTGTAAAGTGAACAGCAGTCAACAGTGGCTTTAAGAACCATCATCACTGTCATTAACAAAAGAGAGACTTTAAAGTTCGAGTAGTCTTCTAGTTTTCGTTGAACCCATAGAACTCATCATCACTAGAGTCAGAATTTATGAAGCTCTGTTGCTCACATTCACTGACATCACTTTCTTAGTCAGTAGTGGAATTATTGAAGGAATCCACAATCTACACCAGTTATACAAGAGCTGCTGCAGACAATTCAGTAACAAATCTAAAAAAGCCAGTAATGTCCATGCTGCCCTACTAGTAAATAATAGAAAAAATCTGACAAAAAATGAGATATTGTACGGTAAATCAAACACACAGTGGACTAAGTAGCCTTTGAAGAATAAACTTCATACACAAAGGTAATGCTGTTCAAATATCCACTTATCCTAAAAAAAATGTGTCTGATCAACTAACAGATAACTGATCCATGGAAAGCTTCCTGATAATCACAGGCACATTCCTCATCACTTCACCATGGGCTTCATTAAAAGACGGGTTGCCATTTGAAAACACACACTGACCTGTGATTAACAGCTCTCACCTGCGCCGGAGGAGGGTGGCGGAGCATGGCGCGCCGAGTGTGTGCCGGCCAGGTGGTGCTACGTGGGGCTGGCAGTGTGCCAGTGGTGGTCTTCCGGGCAGCGCAGTGGCGGCAGGTCTTCCCAGGCGGTGGAGGTGAGCAGTCCGTCTCTCTGTGTGGCCAGCAGGTTAAAGCCCATGGCTGCTGCTCCTCCGCACCGCTCCCCCTGAGCGGCACAGCTCTCACCTGCGCCAGAGCGGGGGGCGGAGCAGGACGCGCTGAGCGCGTGCCGGCCAGGTGGTGTCACTTGGTGCAGGCGGGCCAGCAGCATCCTGGGCATTGGGCACACACACATTCGCTCTATAAGATGCACAGACATTTCCCCTTCCTTTTGAGGGGGGGAAAAGTGCATCTTACAGAGCGAAAAATATGGTAATCTATTCCAGGATGGTCGTGACCCAAATTGGTCATGAGCCAAGTTAAATTTCCCCATAAGGTTCCATGTAAATAAGGTTAATTAGTTCTGTAACTATTTTTTTTTTCAATCAAAAATGTGAAGCAAAGTGGCAAAGAACAACAAAGATTGTGGCCATCTCTCCCCCACCACGAGCACAGCTATCTCCCTGCCCCCCCCCCAGCATGACCGGAATCACGCCCGTCATCCCGGCACACTCCTGTCATCTGGCGCACTGGGGGGGCGGTGGACGCAATTGCGGGTGCACCGGGGGGAAAGACGGGCGCGCTGCGGGGGAGAGATCGGCACGAACACAGGCGCTCTGGAAGGGAGAGACGGGTGTGATCATGCTGGGCAGGGGGAGATGGCCAAGATTGCGGTTGTGCTCATGCAGGAAAGATGGGTGTGATCTCAACCATCTCCCCCCTCCCTGCCCCCAGCACAATTGCTGCCATCTCCCCACTGAGATGGGGGAGGGGATGGCCACGATTGCGGTCTTCACTCAATGTGGAGTTCATGTCCTGAGTAAAAATTTTTATGAAATTTTTGTTCATGGCCCGATTTGATCGTGAACTGAGGCATATGTGAGCTGAGGCACCACTGTATATGTTTAGTAGTCTAACCACTTGGTGCACTGGAGCCATGTTGAATGGGTAGACAAGCACAGGAATGTTCAGTTAAGCATAATGTAGCAACTTGTGTTGGTAACTCTCTTAGATGAACTTGACAGAGTGAAAAGTTAACTGTGCTTTATATTATTCTTTTTTTGCTTTTGCCCAAGCTTAATGGGTTGATTGCTGGTGGGAAGTATGCATTTGGGCTTACAAGCCAGAGTTGGGCAAATTTATCTGAGCTACTTGCATGATGCATATAATTTTTCATAAGCAGCCAAAACCATAATATGATCCTTGCTACAAAAGACCTAGTTCCTCTGGTTCATCAGGTTTTGGTAGCTTTTCTTTTTGTAGAGATCGCTTTAAATGTACATTACAAAGAAATGTTCCTACAGTTTAAGAATTGAAGTACTGTGACCCATTAAGGTTGTATTGCATAAACACTTTTTTTTATAGAGAACTGTTCGGTTCTGTGAACAATTATCAACATGTGTTCCAAATTCCCATGTTTATTATCGAAGAGGACTGGCTCTAAAGAGAATTATTCCACAATGTATATCAAGGGATTTCACTGATCTGATAGTTGTCAATGAAGATCGGAAAATACCAAGTATCCTTCTTGAATAGGACAATGCAGGTTTTGAAGTCAGATGTTACTATTGAGTAGTAGATTCCACATCACTGTTCAATTACAAGGAAAAGCAACAATTCAGTGGTACTTATTTGTGACTGAAACATATTGTAGAAACTGCAGTTTCTCATAAAATACACAATTGAGATTTTGAATGTTGCTTTGACTATTCTTTGAAAACTTCCATAGGTTTGTAAAATAAGTAAGTAGTAACTGGTATTATTCAGTCAGTTCACACTTCCTGTGTTTAGTCAGACAGTTAACCATATTGGAACAATAGAAGCTAAAGGCCAGCCAAATTGTATAATCAGAAGCAGGAAGTTCTGCATACAGTTGCTTGAGTTCCGGTCTTCCTCAGAGCTCTGTTGATTTGGGAGTATCATAATTTCTCTTCTTTCTCAATCCCTTTACACAATGTGGAAAAACTTCCCTGTTAACCATGTGTCCTGGTTGCATATTAATAGGATGCATCTTGTTGATGCTTAAGGACAAGTTTTCTTCAGAAGATTTGACAGTCACTTTCTTTGCTGGCATTCATATGACTTGTTCCAAGCATCAGGCTTACTTTGGAAGTTTTTCTCTGGCTTTTACTACATGTTTCTTCTGCTCTCTTTCCTTTATTCAAAGTGGAAGAGTATATTCAGCTGATAGTGGTGGGAGTGGGGGAGAGATTACATGGTTTTTTCAACATCAGTGCAAGTTGTAGTGTTTGCTCTGTATCACACATTGAAATTTGTCCGTCTTAACTTTGTTGAAACAGATGGGCTTGTGATAAGTCACTTGCCTGAAGGTCCAACTGCTCATTTTAGGATGAGTAGTGTTCGTCTCCGTAAAGAAATAAAGGTGAGTTTATTCCAGCAAGCAAGTCTACCTGCTTGTGAACCATGGTAGGCTTACCATTCAAGAAAATATCTTATCACTTATTGTAGCGGAAAGGGAAAGATCCCACCAAACATCAGCCTGAAGTAATCCTGAACAACTTTACAACACGACTGGGCCATTCTATTGGACGCATGTTTGCATCTCTTTTTCCTCATGATCCTCAGTTCATTGGTAGACAAGTAGCCACATTTCATAATCAACGAGACTATATATTTTTCAGGTTCCACAGGTGAGTGTTTGAAAACTCTTGTTACAAATTTAAGAATTGATTCTGTTTGCCAAATCTGCTTATGTTAACTATTATCTTTTAAAGGTATATTTTCAAAAATGAAAAAAGAGTAGCCATTCAAGAACTAGGTCCACGCTTTACCCTGAAATTAAGATCTCTTCAAAAGGGAACGTTTGATTCGAAGTTTGGAGAATATGAATGGATTCATAAGGTATTTTAAAATTTCTGTGATCCCTTAGCATTGGAGAACTTTTTAGGTACACAGTGGATTTGTAACTGCACTTTGCATAATAGTTGAATTTATAGCATAGTGTTAAGCAGTATTTGCCTTATGTATCTTTTAAATAATTGATATTTTTATATTGGTTTTGGTGAATATGAAGTTACACTTGAATATAGTAAGCAAGAGTTGCTAATATCCAAAGAAGCATACAGCTAGCGTATGCATACAGTGAGGTTAGTTATATAATAGTAACTGGAAATTTCTGCAAAACTTTTTACAGATGGCATGGTTGTCAACTGTTTAAAATATTCAAAATCCCTTAGGGAACACAAGCCCTCTTATTAGATATGTTTCTAAAAAATTTTGGCTGGCCAAGCCAAAATTTCTTACATAGACTTTTACTCCCACCACCCATGCAGAATCTTCAGAACTTTGTCTGTTTGGCACAATCACATTGTCAGTGGGCTTATTCCCAGTCTTGTTGATGGGCAACCCTACAACAAGAACTTGGGGCAATTTTTATGATGGGATGCAGCATGTGTCACGTGGGTTTTGAATATTCAAAACTCAGCTTGTGTCAAGCAAACCCAGATGTGGGTTAGACTTGGGATTAAACTTCACTCAAGCACTCTGAGTAGAATGCCAGTTAGGGCTCTGGATCCCTGATTTTGTGCTGCATTTATGAGGCTAGCAACAAGCTCCTGCTTCCTTCACTCAGCTTGGTGTTTGGGTTTGGAAGTACAGGTGGGCATCCTTGTAGACAGTTCAGAGGTTCAGTGGAAAGTTCAGAGGTTCAGCAATTGTAAGGACCCTGGCTCCAAACTGGTAGCTAGGGCTCATTTGTAGTAGTGCTACTACCCTTGCTTAAACTAAAGAACAAGCCTCAACCTTTCTGTCCTGCTGTGCAGGGAAAGGCTGAGGGTTACTTCTGTAGTCAATGTACATCTCAAGTGCCTCTGCCATCCCCATGTCTGTCTCTAGCCAAGGCTGGAACTAAACTGTGTGGTGGGTAGCAAGACATTGTGGGTTCTGTTTCTTCTAAAAAATCTTCCCCAGGTTTTTACAAGGGCCATCATGTCTGTAACAACGGGTGATGATCCATTGTCCATCTAGTATTTGTCTGACTGGCGGGTGGCAAAAATGCACCTTCGTGCAGATGGCATCTACAGCATGGCTGGGGTTGTCTTCTCTAAAGTTGAAAGGTTTGGGCTTGTTTGTGTGGTGAGCAATAAAGATGCTTCTTGGAACACTACTGCTAGTCACCCATCCCTGTTTGGAATTGGAGTTATTCATGGATATTCCCTTGTTGTGATAGGCTTGGGAACCCGATGAAGTTCAGTGCAAGTTACTGGGGGCCGGGGGGAGGCGTATTTCCAATCTCTTCAATTCTAAGCAGGCAAGGAGAAGAGAGTTTTGTTAGTTATCCTTCAATACTTTATTAAATCCTGTTCTTCAAAAGCTCAGGCCTGCAGATTAATCAGCACGATGATGAGTGGAACTGTTGGCAAGAGTCTAAAGTAGAACATGGCATGTTAAGTCTTTATTAGTGGAGGTTCTAAGTTTTAAGTAACCTTAATTAAGGGCCGTTATACAGTAACCTAAGTCCAGTTTGACTAGAGCATACTTTAATGAGACTACCTAATCCATTGCATTGAGGTATGAGCATCGTGTTTAGTCAGTGTCAATAAATATTCCTGTAATGCTAAGCAATGTTTATAATTGTCTGATAATAAAATATGCTCTTCATTTTGTAGTGCATTTATAAATGCTTTATCTTTCAGCGCCGTGAAATGGACACCAGTAGAAGAAAATTCCATCTTTAAGAATATGCTAAGAAGGTGAACCTGCTGTTTGATTTAGACTGCATCAACAAGAACAAAGAAGTGGGGATGGTGTTGCTGTACAACTATTCCTGCTCTTTATGAACAAACTGCAAACTAACAGCTGTTTCCATCAGACTGAATTCATAGTTGGGGCCAGGGACTGTCCCTTTTAGTGCCTTTGGTGGCTTCATAACTATGCTACATTTGTGTGAAGAAACTGCACCATTTCCTGTCTAATCATGCCAAGAGGTTATAAAGATGTCTTCTTAAAGATAGTGCCATCTTTTGTAATTGTATATATGCTATATATTAGAAGGATTTTAGTCTGAAAATAAATCCTAAAAAAAGAGCATAGGCTGTAATTGAGTCACTTTCCAAGATTCAAGGTCAGTTGTTAGAAATATTTAATTGTTATTAATGTTAAGGGAGAAGCAAAGTAGGCTTTGAGGTCTAAAATAATTTGCTTCAGTATGCAAAATCAAATACAGTCTTGCGGGAAAGTAGCACTGAAAATGAAGAGTTGCATTAGTTTCAGGAAATTAGCACAAGGAGTAGTTAAAAAAGAAATCATGAGATCAGTACTGGATGTTTCAAAACATATAGCTAATCACCACAAACTATGGTTTGTGTATCTGGCTTGTCTGAATAAGTCATACTTGATATTAACTGCACTTCCCAGTGTGGTCATGACACATTTCCTAGCTGCTGTTAGTTGAAAGTGGAAGCAAATGTTTCTGATCCCCTAGCAACCATGCAGAGGAAGGGAGAAGCTTACAAGCGCAAGTCTTACAATTTATGTTTTAACATTATAACTAAGTCTGCATCAATGGCTTCTGCATGGATGCTTCCCCACATATGGTTAAATGAGTACTTTCTAGGACACTTAAGGAACAATATAGTTCAACATGAATATATGCCCCACCTTTTCAAACGCAAGAATTTTTCACTTAATGAAAAACCTTTCTAGTCTACCCAATAGTAAGTTCCTACTATCTTTTGTGATGAGGTAGAAAAGAGAAAAATTGTACAGTTGAAGTTCCTATTTCCCACAAGCTATCCAAAAATAACTGCATTTTTAAATTCACTCAGTAAGTAAAAAATTATTTTAAGCACTGCACATTTCAAAACTAACTTTTAAAACAATCTAAAGAAAGTACTCCTTTTCCTAAAATGTAAGTATCACTTAATTGTAAATTATTTAGTGGTAAAATGTGCCATTTTGAGGAAATATCAATTATTTTAATTAGTATTTATGTTCATCCCGATATGGAAGTTTGATAGATTTCTAGGGACAGTTTGGAACAGTCACAGAACAAATGTTTACTGTCTGGGCCACAGATACTTTGTATTCAGAAAAGGGGATCTTAAACCATCTGAAAGGTTGGGTAAGCATGCTGGTTGGCTTTCCTAACTAAGCATGAAAAACATGGATCCTTATAGGAAAAGCACCTGAATTGTAAAAATGCTAAACATTATTTATCCAACTTGTAAAGATTATTGTCATTTAGTCAACTATTTATTGCTTGAATATAAAATTGATTCCCTCAAGATACAGAAGTTACTGCAGCCAGCATACAATGTGTTTAGAGAGGTAGATTGTAAGAGTTTTGACAACAGTAGAAATGTTACTATCTCTAAATTGGCACGTTAATGCAAAGTTCCTTTACAGCTTCCAAGCCACACTGGTTCACTTCTATATTCATCACATCCATCAACAGCTGTGAAAAGTTGCTAGATCTGAAAGAGAAAAAAATATGATTTCCAAGGTGAGTGTGAATTTGCTGCAAATTGTTTCCAGAACTTGACATGATATCCAACTAAGTTTCTGCAGCACTTTGCAATACACCGAACACAAATGCATACAAATCTCTCTGAAGAAACCACCTTATCTTTAGTTACAGAAAGTCATCAGGCTTTCCTGGGTAAAGAGTCCTAGAGTATAACTTCATCTGTCCTTCATCTCCTATGACTGAGAGAACATGCTGTATGGATTTATCGAGCAATCATAAGCCATTTGGGTGTATACAAGATCCAACAGTATATACTGGGGGATGTATTTGAGAGTACAGCCTCAATTTGTGTAGGAATTAAGAATTCTGTAAATATTGCAGACTAAACAGTTGTGAATTGGTCATTTATGAATAATTTAAAAGTTATGTGGTAGCTTTAAGAGACCAGATAATTCTGGCAATAACACTAATGGAAACTATTAATTACATAAATAGTAATAGAGAGCCAGTGTGGTGTAGGGGTTAAGAGCATGGGACTGGGACTCAGACAATCTGGGTTCTAGTCCCCACTCAGCCATGGAGCCAACTGGGTGACTTTGGGCCAGTCACAGACTCAGCCCAACCTACCTCACTGGGTTGTTCTTGTGGGGATAAGATGGAGGAGGAGATGTAAGCTGCCTTGAGCCCTTTGTAGGAAAAAGGCAGGATATAAATTGAAAAATAAAGTATCACATTTAAATTGTTAAGACTTATATACCTCTCTCTGGTCAGATGGAACTGAATGCAAGAAACACAAAAGAATTCTCACTAAACAAAGTTTCTTTTGAATGGCAACTGTTCAGGTAATTTTTATTAGCTGAACTTTTTGCTTTTCAATTCTGCTTAGTCGTGGTTTATGTGTCCCTCTCCTGCATGTGTATATAAATCTGTGAGCAGGTCAGCACTTCTGTATGAAAATAGTGTTCACAAAAGCTTATGCCATAATTAAAAGTATTTTAGGGTGCCACAAGACATTGGAGTGTTTTGCTACAACTGCTAAAACAGTTACTGCTTTATAAATTATTTTATCAGTGAATCACAACAACTTATTTAAGTAGCAACAGGTGCAACAGACTGCAATCCTATTCATCATATGCCCAGAAAGAACCTTAGGTCTTGCTTCATGGAAAGTGGGAACTATTACTATAATTCTGTAGAATAAGATATGAAGACATAACATTTTAAGAAAACAAAGGTCATAAAATAGCTTGAAAGAGCTTACCATTAAACAATTCAATAAAGATCACCAAATCAGAGAAATGAACAAACTTTTTGTGGTCTAAATGGATTTGTACTTGACGAAACCCCTGTTAGTAAAGGATCATGCTGTGCATGCTGCAGACAAAACTGCTTTAAGTCAGCAGCAGCTTCTGAAACCTAAAAAAATAAATAAATCCATATTTAGACAAATAGTTACATTTAACTTGATGGGCTAAGACATTTAGGACAGTCATGAATCAAGATAATTCTTTTCCAAACTTCATGCATTACAAAACTGACTATATTACTAGTATTTTACATTTACATTCCTCTTGTTTGCCTTTTATAAGAACCCAAGGCAGTTTACATGGCTGCATTCTATCCTCACAACAGCTTCTTTGTAAGGTTGGTTGGGCTGAGCAAAGACTAAAACCTACATCACCCAGGTTCCCAGTCCACCACGTTTTAACCATGCTGGCTGGTTTGACTATAACCTGCAAGAATTCTGTTACTGTCTCTCAAGTGAAGATGCATAAGCTTTAATTGTCTCTTATTTGGATGCATGTATAGATCTACTTGGGTCAGAGGGACAGTCTATTTCACTGGCGGCAGTGTTTTCCAGGCCTTGCCTACTAACATTAGTGGACTGAGACTGGGTCCTCCAGCACCAAGCTTTTCCATAACTACTAAACAGAGCAGTACAAATACATAGTCTGTAAATGGGAAAATACAGTTTATTGAGAAAACCGGCTTGCTTTTTGAATCTCTCCCTTTAGGGAACAACAGAGGCCTGGGGATATAGTATTTGCACAATCCTACTGCAATAACAGATTGAACAGATTTCCCATAATGGAATGGGATGTAAGAGTACAAGGATGAGAAAAGTGTCACAGCAGTTGAAGCGATTTTGAATATGAGCTTTCAGATCATAACTATTCTCAAAGCTATTACCTGCCCTTATCATGGAGGTTCTCAAAAGATCACTGGATTGTGCATATGAAGTGCTTCGAGTGCTTAAATTCTGCGGGAATAGTGTTTCCATCCATTCTGCCCGGGGAATTAGCGCCATGCAGGAAGCCTGCGAGCTTAAGTCGGAAACACAACGCAACAAACATTCTGCTGAACGGGCTTTCTTCTGCAGACTTCCTCGGGCCTTAACACACTTCCCCATTTTGCGCCAGGCGGACTTTCAAGTCAGTTTGCCTGATGATTCTTATACCTCCTTTCTTTCCGCTGAAAAGGAAACTCCCCAAAAACCTTGTTTAAAAAAGCATGCCTTTCTTTTCGGAAAAGATCCCGAGCCACCACCAGCTTTTGCAAGAAAAACAGGTTGCCAGAGCCAAGAAAAGGAAAATATAACGGGGTGGCGACAGGGTGGAGACGAAGAGGAAGCCAGCAGCTCCTTCAGGCTGTGTTTAACGGCCAGTCCGTCTAAGATCAGAAGCTGCAGCGCGGCGCCTCCCTGGCCAGGGGTCTTCCGCCCAGCTTCGGCTGCTTGCGGCTGGCATTCATCGCAGGGATGAGAGCACGGCACTCTGCACATGCCTAACGGCGCTCCGCACCATTCCTTCACAAGTCCGAGGGCCGCAAGCTCCGACAGCGCCCTCACGCACAGGCCCCGTGAGGCATCACTCGTGCCCTCAACGCGACGCCGGGGGAGCGGCCCCCGCCGAGCCGCGGAAATGGCGGCCAAGGCGCTGTCCCCGGCCGCCCCCGCCCCCGCCCCCGCCTCACCTTCACGCGGCTCACGCTGGCCTCGAGGCGCAACTGCTGCACCACCTTCCTCATGGCCGCTACATTGGAGGAACCGGACATGGTCGCCACCGCTTCGCTTCGCGGCGTGGCGAAGGCAAAAGAGCTGCGGGCGAGGCCGACGGACGCGCCGAAGGAGCTTCTCGGAACTTTCCACCAAGTTTCCGGCGCTGCTCACTCGCCAGCCCATAGACTCGCAACTGGAAGACTCGCACGCAGCCCTCAGAGGCGGGCTCCTCTTCGAGGCCGTCTGTTCCGGTGCTCCCCCGAGCGGAAGTGAGGGCGTCCTGCTGAAAGCTATGGACTAAACTCGGTTTTTGGGATAACCCTATTAAACTGTCCTGGCAGAGATGGGCGAGTGCTTTCCTTCCCTAACTAAGGTCCTAGTTCTTTGTGCTACGTAGGGTTTTTAAAAAGTTTTTAAAGAGTGACAGTCTCAGTGTGTCTACAAATGAACTCAAGTTTTCTTTATAGAACTGAGCAATGTATAAACACATTATGCCTAGCTGCAAGGTGAGGAGACCGGGTGGAGTGAGGGCGGATGTTTTTTTTACGTGGCAACTCAAACCAGCCTATAACTTGCCATACGAACTGTGGACTGCATCGCAGGGCTTTACAAGCCCCCTCCCTCTCAGCTCCTCCCCAAACTTACAGCATGAAGGATAATAAAAATAGATTGTACACGGCCTGGTGTGAATGGGCTCTTAAGCGAAACACAATTAGATTTGGAAGAAACCAGCAGCTTTTATCTGAATCGCATTAGTCTATCGCTACAATAGTCTGTTGCTGCAAAAACAATACAGTCGTGTGATGCCTTAAAGATTAATTAGATAAAAACGGGTCTAGTACTCCCAGCATGATCCAGCTGGCTGGCTGGGGAATGCTGAAATTTATAAGACTGCTCCCACACTGCTAGACGCATGCCTAGGATTGTGTCCTTATTCTGACGTAAACCAGCCGGAGGTTTATAACAAGAAAAGGGGATCATTCACCTGCTCATTTAGATAGGAAAAGGGGCTTGCATGACATTTTTCTGTCTAAACGTGCATAAGATTGTTCCCACGATGGGTTAATCCATAAGGTGCCCCAGGATCCTTTGTTGTGCGTGAACACGCTATTGTTAAATTGAGTTTCTTTGTTGTTTTCTATGGGCGGTGGACGCTCCTGCCAAGCGAAGAGAAACGCACAACGTGAAAGAGAACCGAAAACTTCCCGCCGCTAACTCTGAGAAACTTCAACATTTCTCTTCCTTTCCCTCTTGTTTTTATTTATTTATTTATTTATGGATTTATATCCTGCCTTTTTTCTACAAAGGGCTCAAGGCAGCTTACATCATTCTCCTCCTCCATCTTATCCCCACAACAACAACCCTGTGAGGCAGGTTGGGCTGAGAGTCTGTGACTGGCCCAAAGTCACCCAGTTGGCTCCATGGCCGAGCGGGGACTCGAACCCAGATTGTCTGAGTCCCAGTCCCATGCTCTTAACCACTACACCTCACTGGCTCTCACTGGTTTTCGCCGCTACCGCATGTGGACCCGCCTGCGCCACCAACGGGCATGGTGGGGGTAGCTGCCCGCGGCCGGCCCGCTTCAGCCCGGCTGGAGGGGCCGCTGGGCGGGCATCTGCGAGAGCCCAGCCGAGAAGGGCGGCGCTGCTTTCCGGGGAGGACTCTCGCCCCCCGCCGAAAGCAAGCCTCACGCGTTCCTCGCCGGCCACGTAGAAAGTTTTCTGCCACAATTTTCTGGAGAGCAGGTTGCTAGCACTTTATCACAATTAATGAATATTATGTGTTTAACTATTTCCTGCCCGCAGTTAGATCCTATCTGTATTCTACTGGATTCAGCACTCTCAAATAAGTGACTAGAATAAGACTTGGTCTTGAATCCCGCTCCCATATAGAACTTTTATACGCAGCCTGATAGGCAAACAAACAACAACAGACCATTTTCTGTATTGATCTATGTCCATGCCAGGGAAAGCATTGTCTGTTAAAATTCCAAGTGTCTGGTTACTGGTAAAAGCACAAGAACATGGCCAGACAAAAGCAAGGAAGACTTACATTTAGAAATACTGGTAGGACTGTTCGGTTCTGTTTCTGCTTTTTAAATTAAAGGGTAAGAAATTAATAAAATAGCACCCACTGATGTAGTGTACAGAAAAAGTGGAAAGCGAAAGGCTAGGAGTGATGCATGATGCTAAAGCTGCCCAATCTATTTATTTTAGAACATGTGTATCTGTCTTCCCATTTGAAGAATCCCAAAGAAGCACAAAACACATTACATAACAATACTTCATTAAAAATATAACAGCATTTAAATGGGTTAATGGTTAGGAAAGGCCAAGGTGAACAAATGCATTTTAATAATCATTGAAAGCACATGATCCTGGGTGCATCTCAGAGGGGAGGCCATGCTAGAGAGAGGGCACTGGCACAGACTAATGCCTTTTGTTGGTGCCAGATGGGAAGACAGAAACTGAAAACTGAAGGCCTCACCTAAAGATTCTAGTCTTGTAATAGGTCTATACCAGGAAAACCATCTTGAGTTGAGCAGAGAGTGAATGGTATGGTGCCTACAGTTGCAGCAGTGCAAATTCCCTGTGCTGTTTGTTCTTGCTTAAGAAAAAGATGCCAATAAAGGAGTAGGACCAGAGCAATCACAATGAAGAGGACACTGCAATGTCAGTCTGGACCATTTAAAAAATTGGACAATATGATCCAATGACTAAACCAGCATCCACAAAATTTGCTTAACGTCTTTTGTTTAAGACTGGGTGTTATTTATTCATGCTAACTATATGCATATTTATATAGACATAATTTCAATTTTAGGCAATGCCAAGCACATCAGATATTTGTATCATTAATATTAACCTACTATAAAAGAGAAGGAAATAGGAAGACAAGCACATTCACATACTGATTCTTTATTGTTCTTAGTGCAATTCACATATATTTATAAGGACTCCTGCTGCATGCCTTTTCACAGTTTAAATTGCACTGCCCAGCAATGAGATACATGTTGTTTTTATTCTATGTGGCAATTATCTCCATGCAAGTAAAAAGCTTCAACATAGATCTTTGATTATTAAAGCAAATCTCAGTTACATGGCACTGATTATGCAATACACTGTGTTACTAAGGTGATATTTACTTGCATTGAGGTAAATGAAAGGGTGGATCAACTGTGTTAGCCAACATTTGGATCCATTCAGTTTGTTTTCAGGTTCACTAGCAACAAAAGTCTCTTGCTGTCCCAGTGTTGTCTCTGTTTAAAATCCAACATTTTTAGAACATGGCAAGATATATGAAATGTGAAATATTGCTTCTGGGATACCTGCAGAACTAATCCTTACTATGTTAAATAACACTTGGCTATAAAAGATGTTATTTTCTTAAAAATCAAGCAAATGACTATCCTGAATTCTTCGTGAATCAAGACAGACTTCAGGAAAATATGCCATCCAGTCAGATCAGACCTCCCACATCAGAGGTGAGAAATGACAGATTTTGGAAAACATGGATAGCATATTTTGAACTATATCTTGTAATCTTCTCTGTTATACATTTATGAAGTATTAAAACATCTATTAATTCTTTCCGTTTGTACTTCTAGTGTGCACTTATGCATAGGCTAACTTTAGAGAACATAGACTAATTTTAGAGAACAGTAAATAACTTGGAAAATTCACTACCATTTAATTATAATGCTGATTATAAATAGTGGCAATGTTGATTCTGGGAAAGATTTTGCTACTATTACAAATAATAGTACTTCTCCTCTGTGGCCAGCAACAACGGGAAATGAAGTCGTTTGTCTATCACCATTTTTACTTTTATCACAAGGTCACAGTAGTGACAGTGTTACTCTCAGAAGGAATTCATTTGGTATGGTTGCAACAGCTGCTAGCTATGCACAATGTTCCTTCCAGTGTTCTATGGCTAATTGCACTGAAAGGCTGTTCGCAACAGAATTGCCACAAGCGAAGGAGTGCCAGGCTGCCTAGTGGCGCAAAGGGAACACATCCCTTACTGCTATCATGTCTCTGACAGAGCCCTGGGACCTTAATAACTGTAGAAACAATGGGAGGAGAAGCAGGCTGTGGCGGATGGCTCCTTTTTTCTTAATTACAGCCACCGCCCCTTAGTCCCAGATAATGCTACACAATCACAAAAAGTAATAACCCAGACTAACCTGACTGCCTCTTGATGTGGGTGAAGGAGGAGAGCGCAAAAGTTGGCTTGAAACGCAACATTAAGAAAACTAAGATCATGGCATCTGGTCCTCTCACTTCCTGGCAAATAGATGGGGAAGAAATGGAGGTAGTGACAGATTTTATTTTCCTGGGCTCCAAGATCACTGCAGATGGGGACTGCAGCCAAGAAATTAAAAGACGCTTGTTCCTTGGGAGGAAAGCTATGGCAAATCTAGACAGCATACTAAAAAGCAGAGACATCACCCTGCCAACAAAAGTGCATATAGTCAAGGCTATGGTTTCCCAGTTGCAATGTATGGCTGTAAAAGCTGGACCATAAGGAAGGCTGAGCGCAAAAGGATTGAGGCCTTTGAATTGTGGTGCTGGAGGAGACTCCTGCGAGTCCCTTGGACCGCAAGGCGATCAAACTGGTCAGTCCTAGAGGAGATCAACGCTGACTGCTCTTTAGAAGGCCAGATCCTGAAGATGAAACGCAAATACTTTGGCCACCTAATGAGAAGGAAGGACTCCCTGGAGAAGACCCTAATGCTGGGAACAATAGATGGCAAAAGAAGGAGGGGACGGCAGAGGATGAGGTGGCTAGATGGAGTCACTGAGGCGGTTGGTGTGAGCTTGGGTGGACTCCGGGAGATGGTGGAGGACAGGAGGGCCTGGAGGAGTGTTGTCCATGGGGTCGCGATGAGTCGGACATGACTTCGCCACTAACAACAACAACCTGACTGCACAATTGTTCTGATACAAGTTTTGTTGTTGTTAGTCCCGTATTAATTCACAAGATCTCATAAAATATTTGGGAATGCCTAATTACAAAAAATGGTTAATGCAACAACTTTATTAGTCCCAAAAACAGAATAATAATTATTGGTGTATAAGAAAATATATTTTAGAAGTTGTAGAAAATGATTCATTATATACATACAAATTTATTATATGCTTACAATATACACATATTGAATAAAAAAGCAACTTAAGGAAGATTATGAAGTGATGAAGCCTGGTTTAAACATTGTGTAGGATACCTAATTTGGAACTGGGCTGTAATTTCTTTTTCTTGAATTTTTCTTTTGTAAAATTATATATTAAAACAAAATATTTTCTGTGTCTGAACACTTGTGGAACATCTTGTCATCAGAGATCTGCCAGGCTGTGGAGTGCTTTGTTCATAGTTTATTTTGCTGTTGTAGCTATTGGATTATCAGACTTAAATCCCAGATTAATTACCTCTTCTTTTTTTCTTCCTTATTGCCACCCTATGCTGGCTAGTTGCATATTTTTTTAATAGCAGGGGCAAGCCCCCCCACCCCATGTTTATGTGCTTTGAAACTGAATTTAAACAAGAATCCACTGCAGGGATATGAGTTGAGCCCCTGATGCCCCATGGTTTCTGCCAGCTACAATTTTATATATGCAACCTATAATCAGGGGATTTCTGTACTATGTAACCCCCGCTGCTATGGGTTATTTGACAGTTGAATAACTTTTGTTTTTCCCTACAGCACACCAACAGTTATGCAAGGCTGTTTAATCATAAAATACCCTGAACTGGCCAGGCTCACATAATACGGGTACCCTTTAATAGGGGTTCGCATATTGGGCATGGTGCCCAACACATGCTACAGTTCATCTGGAGTTAAACAATCCACAGTGCACCTGGCATGTCATGCGAACTGGGTCAAAGAAATGTTTGAGGCATGCAAAAGCTTCATTCCATGTCAGTGCCTATAATTTCCTTTGTAGTGGCATTCAGCTACTTTGACACTCCCTTATTTTAATTGCATATGAGATTTCAGCAATGTGCAACGGTGGAGTGCAATGAAATTCCTGTCTTGTTAAATGTTAAGTGCTGCATGTTGATTAGCTGATAAAGTAATCAGCTCAGAATACATCTAAGCAACAGAGGTAATTATAAAACATTGATGTCAATTAGCAGTATTCATCATAACCAATGTAAGGGCAGCCTACATATTGTTCATTTAGATAGAAATCTAAAGCACTGTAGAAGTTCAGCAATGATGGTTTAGCCAAGGCTTATTTTTTATTCCATTGAGCCATACTTTTTTGTCTTTCACAAACCATCAGTGAGCATTTTAAGCCATCACTGCAAACGCTATTCTTTTATTGTTATTTCTCCTTATTGTTAAAGAGAAAACTTCTAACTGCTGTAAGTGGACCACTTGTAGAATGTCCTGGGCTGTTACCACTCCTTGGGCAAGCCCAAGACCCTGGTGAAGCATTGTCTGACTGCAAACTGATAGTGACAGTGCTATTCACTGGATGAGCTTGCACATTATGATAACCCACACTGAGAATAAGGCACCATGGGTTTTGGTGTTCACTCACTAACCCATGTTACTGGCACCAGATTATCAGGATCAGCTCTGAAGCTTGTTATGGCTTGTTTTACGTTTCGGTCTCCTGAGTACTCCCAGCATATATCCCATGGGCCTGTGTAACACAATCCCTCACCCCTATGGAGGAATACTTTCTGTTGCTAATCCTATCCAATTCTCATTTTCCTACATCTTGGAATGACACTTGAGTAGTACCTTGTCCGCTTCCATGTGTTCCCTAACAGCAATCTCCATTTTTAATTTTCCCATGCACACTTGCGCAAGGTTGCTTCAGCATATATTATCTTTTTAATTGACATACTTACTTAGCAGAGTGGCTTTCTGAATTGCCTGATCAGAACTCAACTTTAAGTATTTTGTCTTTACAAACTCATGCAGTAATTATACAATGCCCCCCCCCCCCGCCCCTCCCCCCCCCCCCCTTTCTCTCACACACGCACAGCTCCCAAACTTTAAAAGTGGGATAATTACTGAAAATAAAATGCAGGAAAAATAAAATCTGATAACAAACCCATAAGAATGTACAGGCTCGTTATGGCCATTACCATTATTATTGCAGCATGAATGGCAAGCACAGTGATGGGCTCAGAGGATCCTCTCCACACGTGCCTGCAGTGTGCCATGGAGGCTAGCATGGCTATGTTGGAAGTGCAGCTTGCTATGACACGCATGCCTGGAGCAGGCAATGGGTAAAAATGTCCGTCAAAGCCCGTGGGCTGTTGTAGGCTTCAGCAGCTAGAAACTACCCATTCCAACTTCATGTGACACAACTATTACTTTGTTTCCACTGCCATGACAAGGGCTAATGGTTTTAATATGCTAAACAGGTACATTAGGGCTGACAATTTTAATTGTTTGTAATATTTAAGACTAATTTTCTTTTAATGTGCTTAGCTTTTAGAGCTTCATGTTCTTTATGTTCCGGAAGATGTGTGGAATTTTAAGTTGAAGACAGTTCCTGTTGATGTTATTAGCAAATTCCTTTCAGCTGGATTTATAAGGTGAGTTGTATTAGCAATTCTGTATAAGCATCCACTTTGGCTGCTATAAATAGATGTACAACTTTCTAAAAGCCAAGTGACATGTGGCAGGAATGTTTTGTGATTCTTCCCACTTTTTTTCTAAAATGAAAACCACCCATGGGGGCTAAAATCAAGAACAAAAAACTTGCAGAGGGAGCACTTGAATCCTCTTATTGCTTGTTTGTCTCCTTAGTTTAGCGTCAATCTGTTTTCTGCAACAGAAAAGCAATGCAGTTGGTTATCTTTCTCCACAACTCTTGGGAAACGAAGTTCTGGGCAGAGGTATATTTTGGGTAGACAAGCAGCAAAAATAAAAAGGGTAAAGTAACCCCATTCCATCCTGTTCCTTTGTTCCTGACTTAAGCTTCTTGTGTTTCTTTTTAACCTAGTTACTGTCGTCTGTTTGCAAACAATTTTAGTAGTTCCTTGCTTGTACATCACAGAAATGATTAGTGTCCTATTAACGTAGTTCATTCCTGGCACTGTTGACTTATAATGAAGAAAAAGCCTTTCTTAATAACCTGAAACACTGCCTGGAACCCCAGTTGGGTTAGCAATGATGTCACGTAAACATCAAATTAGCAGTTTCAGCTAAAACTGCAACACAGCCTCAACCGGATGAATCACATAAACAAAGAGGCTTATTTTATTATATAAGTTTCTGGTTCTATACAGCGTTGAGGCCTCTATTTCAGAAGCCTATTCCAACTTGGTGCCCTTCAGACACATTGGACTAAAACTCCTGTTAGCTGCAGCCAGCAAGGCCAGTGGTCTGATATGATGGAAGTCGTAGTCCAACACATCTGGAGAACACCAGGTTGGGGAAGCCTGTTTTGTTTGTTTTCAAAATAGATGCTTAGGAGTTCGTACATTTAAAAAAAATCCACCGTGGTGCCAGTGGACTTTGAAAGTTTAACGTTCAAGGATTAAGCTTCCGAGTGGCCACTTGCAATTTCTGAGGCATAATTAGATTGCTTTTGCCAGTAAGGATTTTAAAGCTGAAATCGTATATCCCCTTACATGTAAGTAGGCTGAATTCAGCGAGTGCTATTTCTGAATAGATGTACCTAGGATTATGCTGCAGATGTACATGCTTTCTAAACTAGATTTACTTGAGGATTTAATCAGGTTTAGAAATGATTTTTGATTCAGGTCAGAGCAATCATCTTGTGCCATTTAAGTTAAAAATCTGTCTTATTGTAGATTCTGTGCCATGAGAAATCAGAATAGAAATGTCAGAGACATCAACCCAAATTCAATACTTCATTGTGTACCGTTGCAAATGTTTGCATTTGTATCATGTTGTTACATCACTGAAAAGCAAATAGTGCTAAAAGAAGTGGTATTGTGATCTTGAATGTTGCTAAAAGTGCCAGAACTGAACGGAGCAGGAATTCCTAACCACTTCTAGCTATAGATGCAAAGCCACATCCCATTCAACCGGTTCATATCTATGTTTCCTTTATATAGCAACCTGCAAAGCCACATATATCCACCATTATGTACATGTATTCATGTAATCTGATATTCTAGGGTGTCACCTCATTTGACATTAAGAACATTGAGAAAGCATCTTGGAGAGTACCTAGGTGAAGATGTAATTGTGGATAAATTTATCTTTCTAAAATGTATAGGGAAGAAACTTGCAGTGGTAAGTTATATCTGTTTCTGCTGATTTTTCGTAGGTGGGCTCTACACTTTTTTCAAATGTTCTTGATCAAAAGGGAAGTGGGAGCTCTTGCAAGAGAAGGGAGGGTGATGGATCACATGTTCCTATGGTCTGCTTCAAATTTTAAAACAGCAATTTGCAAGAAACCTGTGCCATGTCTGTGCCAGACCGCTGTAAATAAGGTTTGAGTCTCTCATTCAGTTAATGCATTCCAAAGTAGACTTTTACAAATGGTAACATATTTTTGATTTACTTGAAAGGGAACACTGAAATAGATTTATAGAATTTGGGAGGTCACAGCAACTCTGTGTAATCGTATCTAAGTGAGCATCCCACTCTTATATTGTTCAGCAGTGCTTTAAGATGCAATCCAATGCATGTTTAGATGTATGAAAAAAGACTTACCAAAAAAAAAAAAGACTCCCAGAATTCCCAAGCTCAGCAGCCCCTTAATCTCTTCGAGATACTACTTTTTCATTAGAGTTCTCTGAACACTCTAAAAACATGTTGCTTCTTCTTTAAGAGGAATCAGCAGCCTTATTTTTTATCCAATGAAGGAAGTGACATGCAAATTAAGAAATAGACTATTTTCCTTAAAATAAACAAAGGCTTTCCATTTAAATGAAAATTTTCTATTCTTGTAAAAATGGGAAAATTGGACTTTTACAGGAATCAGTTGTACATGATCTTACATAAGCATATCTTATATACTTATGTGTCCTCTGGGCTGCCAGATAGCCACAGACAACACCAAAGGTTTTTATTTCTTTTATATGAGAGAGAACACTGGAAATTGAATGAAAAAAAGCATTTGTAAATGAAAAGATTATAATAATCCAACTGCAATATTTCCCAAAATTCTACTTAGTGTTTTCCCCACCCTCTGAACAAGGTTGAATATGGCTTTTAAATAAACATAACATTTATTATAATCTGTCTAGCAAGAAAGTAAAACAAGAAAGAAAGTAGCAAGAAAGTGAATAGCATTTTGATTAATGCTGCTTTTGTTATATTCGAAGGTGAAAACAAAGCAAGAGACAGAACTGAAGCTCAAATTGTTTGCTCCTCCCTATGTATGTATATTTCACATCAATTTTAAGAGCAAGCATATTGTTATTAATTACTTTGATTGGTTTTTTCTTTCAACTTTACTTGCTGTATGTTTCAGGCATTTTATCCTGAACTGTATTTGTTACCAGTAGAAGAAAGTATTTATTCATCATTATCAGCTCCAGAGAGACACCACAATAATGCAGAATACGTGCTGGCATGCGCATCACATCACAGACCACACAGTTTACCTGCTCCAAATCTTGATGGTCAAATCTCACCAGTTTTTGGAAGTTCCTTGAAAAATCAATTCAGTCAGACTCAGGAAAATGTTGATTTTTTAGGATGGAATGAAGGTGAAAAGGAAAGTGCCCCAGTTCTACATATAAAACAGAGCTCTGAGCAAGAAAATAATGAAAGGATTCAAGAAAAAAGTAGCTCTCAAAGAAAAAAAGGTGAGGAATCTAGCCAATGTTTAGAAGAAATGCAGTGAAAATCATGTCTAATGATTGTATGCAGGTCAAAGCACAATGAAAGCAACATTTCTTTCATTCTAATGTTTAAAAACTGATTTTAGCTATTTATCTAATATGAACAGTAATTCAAATTAAAGAAAATCAGATACATCATCCCTTAAAATTATCAGAACAGGGAGGCACAGCATTAATTTCCTTCTGTATAATCCAGGCTTGGGCCTGCTGTGTCAGGAGGTATATATGATAACATTAGTGGCTTTCCCATCTTTTGATCTGAACCTTGTGCCTCTTAACATTAACCGTTTTGTTTTCTGGAGGATCCAGTCAGACTTTATTTATTAATTAAAAGCTTTTATATACCCTCCACTAAAAGTGTCTCAGGACAGTTTTACAATAAAAGTAAGACAAAATAAGATAAAATAGAGCACAGCATCCAATTTCCAATAAATAAAACCACTTTAAAACCAATTATTAAAATAATGAGAAAATACAAAGGTTTTCACCTGGCACCAAAAAGAATAAAGTGTTGGCACCAGGCAAACCTTTCTGGGGAGTGTATTCCATAATCAGGGTGCCACCGCAGAAAAGTCCCTTCTCCTAATCTCCTTCAAGGAGGGCTCCCAGAGAAGGACCTCCGCCTCTACTTCTCCAGAGCATCCTTTATCACATTGCTGATTTTCATTGAATTATGGGTGATTCTAGTGAAAATCACAGGGAGGAGGAGACCTCCGGATCCATGCTTGAAAGGAAAGAAATTTTGCTAGTTCTGCAGTCTCCAAGGGAGTACCCCCGGACAGCCCCTTTGTGCCTACGTGGCACATGCTGCTCTTCATTTTAAAGCATATTTTTAAGCTTCCCAAATCCTCAGAAAATAAAAGAGGCAGATGGCTGAAGCCCAGCTCTTCATTTCAAAGCTGCCCAGATGCTTCCTACCAGTGTTATTTTTTTGTAAAAAAAAAAGTGCTGGAACTCACGTCGCCGCCGGCAGTAAGCACTCAGCGCGCGACCACACGCACCAATCCAGAGCCCAAGCTGAGCAGCCCTCACTGTCTCACTATCAGATAGCAGATAGCAGACAGAAAAGCAGCCCTCAGGCACTATGTTAATGGTGTTTGCTGCTGATCTGCTATGCCTGACAAAATCATCATAAAATCCATTGGAAAAAAAGGTGCCAGAACACCGTTCTGGTGCGTTCAATGACAAAAAAAGCCCTGCTTCCTACCAAAGAAAAATTACATTGTGGGAGGTAGGGGGTGTTCTGCCACTGCACACAGTGATGATGGCAACCATGGGGTGTTTAGCATGTGCTGTGGGCATGCTTTGGGCTGGGTAGAAAGCCAGTTTGTGGCTTGGGCCTATGTTTTGCCTGTGTGTGCGAGAGAGAGAGTGCTGCCTGAGTTACGTATGTCTGGGGTGTCTTGCTTCTGTGAGCATGTTTCTCTGAAGATTGTCATTGTGCCTTTCGTGGTATTTGTTGTGATTTGCCATTTGAGGTGCAGCCTTCATTTCCACTTTGTACCTTTCATCAGTTTCTCTTCTGTGAAATGGCTATTGAAGCAGAAAACTTTAGGTTCATAAGAATTGTTCTGTGTATGGAACTCAGACACCACCTCTGCCTTGTTCTTAGATTATTTGGAAGGTTCCTTTCCATGTAACCTCAGCAATATTCCCTCTAGGTTCTTGTGACTAGCTACATCTACCATAATACTCATTTTGTGATAGTGCCCACAGCACACTCAAAATTTCAGATGTTTCCACAAGTCCAGAAAGGTTGGGGACATTGCTTAGTACATTGTGGTGATGGAAAGTTAATTAAATACGCAAGTAATGGACGGCATACAAATTTTATAGATAGATAGATAGATGTGAGTCAGTTGGGATATTGCACTTGTGGAACCTCCTTCTTTGCACATGACCGGAACCTTTCTGCATCGTGGGGGGTCCCTTTGTCATATGTATTGCAGGGACACCTGTTGGCAGGTATACAGGACCCCTAAATTGCTTGGGTCTCTCACCAAGAGCATCTGAATGAAATAATAAGTATGAGATATTGAAAGCATATTAGAGGGTATAAAATAGTATAGATCTACTACTGAGTCACTTTTTAAAAGGTCTTGCAGATGATTTGAAATTCATCAACAAATGCCATTACATGATGATTCACTGGGTGAATTTGTATTAATAGTTCCAGATAAGATACTGTTAGTCTCACACCACCTTTCATCACTTTTAACTGCAATCTCCACAAAACACTAGTATTGGTTTCCACTTACAATATCTTGCCCTGTTCCCTACTGACTGGAGTGGGGGAATAAAGATGGATAATTTTCAACAATTCCTTAGCATGTGTGAGCCATTTCTCTGTAGTTTCCCTAGCAAGAGATGAGCCTAGCAACTTTGTCATTCGACTGTTAGAGGAGTTTCTTGAAAATCTGGCTGCATCAAACCGCTACTGTCCAACCCTCCAAATGTACAATAATATAATGCTACCAGAATTAAGAGTAGAAGTCATAGAAGGTATATTGCCATTACCAAGATGAATCCTGGAGCATAAGAAAACTAGGAATTTCACAGAATAGGGACCTGTTCTCTCAAAGACTAGTGCCATATTTGGGCATTTCATGGCAGTGCCCAAACTGGTTAGCTTCCCTGCCATATTTTGGCATAAATGTCCATTTGTCTATTTATTTGTACTTTTGACTTGCTTACAGCATAGTATATGCAAAGCTTATTTGTATTTAATAAAGATTCCAGCAATATCAAGTGTCACTAAAACATAACTTTTATTCCTTTTTGCATTTTTAAGAAGATGCTCCACTTGAAGCACATACAAAAAGTTGATAAAATAATTCAAATTTCTAAATCCAATTTCATACAATAAAACCTTCATGATACAGCTAAATATGGTGTGTTGAAATGCAACGTAGTGATTCATAAAATTCTGTAGTTCTCTGAAGTATGCCATATATGTAACTGTATAAATCCTAATCAGTGATTGTGTATATTGCTAGGAGAAACTCAACAGAAGACAAGCAAAAGCGAATCCATTGCATTGCCCTTTACTCAGCATGATTTAAATCCTGCAAGACAGAACGCTGAAAAAAAAATGGCATCAGCAAAAATGCATCAGAGTAAGTCACACAGCCACATTCAAGAAAAGCTTAATAATTCCAGAAAAGGTGAGTAATACAAGAAGACTGTTAATCGGAATAATGAGAAAAGGGAAAAATCAGCTTACAAGTGGGGGGGGGGGTGTTGCAGAATGGGCACTCACTAGTGCCATGCTATGAACTGTGGTGGCTCATTTAAGCCACCACAAGTGGTTACACAAATTTGGTTGTCGGGTGTTTTTTCCAGTTGCTCTTAAAACTTGTTTTATCCTGGTTTGCAAGTCAGGAGAAACATGATTTCTGGAGAACCCTGGCTTATTGGGATCAAGTAACAGGCTTGTGCTTTCTGCCAGCCACAAATCATGGCTTATGATTCTGCATTGTTTGAGAGGAGAAAAAGCAGAATCAGCAGTTCAAATGCGATGATAAACCATGGAGAGAGGGCCCGTGGTTAGTTCTGCTGCCGCCACCAACAGAAGGAGCTAAGTGGAAATGATCAGAACAAACATGCTATTCTTCCCAGTAAGTCCAGGTTCCCTAAACTCTGACTTACTGGGATGTGCAAATCAGGGTCAGGGTTTCTGTCACTGGAAGATGGTTGTAGGCCAACATCCTTCCCTCTCAAGGCCCTAGCTCTTTTTTCAATCTTGATAATTTTTACTTTTACTTCAAGTGACTGTGCTTGGAATTTGTACATGCTCACTGCAGTAAATCTAACACAGAGATAATGTAGGGAAGAGGTGGTTGACCTTTAGGGAATTTTGGCCTTTTGTAATATTGTGGTATCAAGTTTTCACCCAGTACTTGTCACCCAAATATCTACATATCATGCCATTTCATTTAGAATTTATTTAGAATGAAGAATTCCCACATGTCTCAAAAGTATTGTTTGGAGATTTGAGAACATGGCACAAGATCATATACTTGCTCTCCTTTTTCCATCCTCTTTAAATACCAGTTCCCTTTCCTTGACTGGATAGCTCTTACCAAAGCTTGCAGTGACATCCAAATCGGACAAACTGTGGTCAGTGCAAACGTCAAACTATTGTTTGAAATTAGACTTGAAGTGGGTTTGCAGACTCTGAAGTGAAGGCCAGCACTAATTATGGTTGCCTGCTTCAGAACATCAGCAAATTATTGTTAGAGTAACTTGGAAATGAAAGAGGAAATTGGTGCTGAAGAAAAGGGATGTACAAGCCCACAGCAAGTTTGTGACCGAACAAATCTTGGCATGAAGAGTTATCTAAACTGGGTTGTGTTTTCACGCAACACAACCAGCACTTCAGAGAGAGTACAAAGACACTTTTCTCAAAGTACACTCCTCATTTTGTAAAGATGCCTAGTCAGGTCAGGACCAGGCAGTTCCTTGAAAAGCAAGATTGCACTTTGCAAACTGGGGGAGCAGGGACATATTTACTTTCAGCCTGGACCAGCCACTACAGAGGATGGTTTTGGCCATCAGCCACCCTCCCTGGTTAGTACCCTTTTAAACCTCATCTATTCTGTTTGCAAAAATGGAGCACTTTGTATTTTTATACAATGAACACAATTAATTGTACATGTTATTACACTAAAAAAACAGGGGATTAGTCCCTACTGATAGAGTTCCTTCAGAGGGCAACATGCAGGTGCTTAGAATGTGGATCAGTAAGGTTGCCCTGAGAGGCAGCTTTTGCAATCTCCAGAAAATGCTGTAAAAATAAAAAAGCAAGCTTCAGTAGAATCAAAACAACTCACAATAGCTCTGGGAAGGATAGATGTCTTTCTAGTTGTCCTTTCAAGGGTTGCGCTGGTATTTCTGGGGCAGAAAACAATGGCAGTCATTTCATAGCTGCTTGCCTGGGGTGGCCGGCGTTTCTGCTGCTCTTGCCAAGTGGCTCTTGCCTTGTTGCTTCGTCTGGATCCTGGTAACACAGCAATCTCGGGAATGACTAGGAAACCCTACAACAAGCCAAAGCAACAAAGAAGTCACTCCACAAAAGTGTGCCAGGTTAAGACAACATGCCAAGTCAATGTGGCTTTGAAGCCATGCTGGCATAGCCTGACATTCAATCTCCATCAATGTGACCCTGACGGAAGTGGCTTCATTTTTGTCCATGGGGGTTTATAGGTTCAGAAAGTATAAGGTATTTTTGAGGTCCTTCACTTTACCCAATCTGTTGTACATTCATTAGTGACTGACTAGAAAGAAGATCACTCTACCAAACCATTGATTTTGGCTGGTAGGTAACAGAAATAGAAAGAGGTGTGTGGATTGCAGAGAGATAAAGAATAATTTGCACTTTGTTTGATGTAGAAGAACCCTCTAACATGTTGGATTCAGGTGCAAAAAATGGGGTCAGTCCACCAGGTGATGGAATGTGGAGACATACCACAGGAGATTCTGGAATCCCAGAATCCTTGGAAGACAGAGACCTGGAATATTTATACAGCAAGAGGTAACAAAATACAGAATTTACTATGCTGGTAGTATTAGCTGTTTTTAAAATTACATCAAGGATTCCTAATAGATTGAATAATGGAAAAAGTAAACACTTTAATCCACTTTCAGACAAATATAATAAAACGTGAATTTGTTCTATCTCATTTTCTGCATGTGAGTGTAGTGCATCTTTGGAATACTTGAATCTAGTCCAATTTGTCACCAATTTCAGTACCCTATTGTTCAGACTGATAACCAAAGCAAAAGTACCTGCCACCCTATCACACTGTGTACTAGACCCACCAGTCTCTTAAACTCATTTAAATAAAGTGCTTGGTTTCTAATGGAGTTGTTACACTGTACTTTGATTTCATCTATAGCCACCAGCATCATCAAATTGCCAAGTCTGCCACTGGGACTGATAGTGCACTGGATCATCAGGTACATTCCAAAGATCAAGCGAAACAATCCCTGTTAGCTAAGATCAGCTGTTACAGCTTCAGGAACTTGGGTTATATTTATTCTTTCTGATTTAAAAATGTGACAATAATATATCACTGCTGAGAGGGGGGAGTTTCAAGGTTCATCTTTACCTGCTCCTGGCCAGATGCAAAACTGATCATCAGTGTATCTCCAATAAATTTGAAAAAGTAAGTTCTAAAGTAAATGGCACTAGATGTACACAGACACAGGCAGGCAGGCAGGCAGGCAGGCAGGCAGACACACACACACACACACACACACACACACAAAGAGAGAGAGAGAGAGCAAGCGAGCGAGCGAGCGCCAGCTAAGTAAGGAACAGCTGAAACTGATGTGTGTTTATTTGGAACATCCACTCATTTGTTTCTCCCCACACAATAACCCACCATGGGTGAAAAGCAGAATTGGACTATTTCTTGTAGAGTGTCTTGTTTGTGGGCAACAAGCCACCCTGGCAACTGCCGGCTTATTTAGAGGTTTTTGAATCCACAATGGCTAGTCATGTCCTCTGGACCCAGGCGACTGACCCCATCCTGGGTACTGAGAAGAGGGCTAGTGCGTGTCTCTTGGCAAAAGCAGCAAAAATTGCTTGCTGCTCTTTTTAAACTTGCCCAGACTACCGGCTGTGCCAGCCACACCACAAGTATCCAAGTGGCACTTGGGGGTGCCCATCACTCGTTTGGGGCCCCTGGGTACCATTTCAAGCCCTTTTGTGCACATCACAGCCTTTCTTCCCCTTTCTTCCTTGGAAATCACAGAAAGTAATCTCCAATCTGATAGCTAGTGACATCCCCTTCAAAGTGCCCTAGAATTTTTTAAAATTTTTAAATTAGTGTGAGAAATTCGGCAATCTTTTCCTTCAGTTTTTATTTTTTTATTTTGTTGTGGGACTTGTACAAATAGGCACTTTTGCAAGTCTGAAATGAGTGGCCTCATCTAGGCATTATCTTTGTTGGCAGCCCGCAAGGCCATTGACCCAGAGCATAGCTTTTTACTTTGCTTTAGCCATGGGGGCTTGTCAGGAACATGAACATTCATGCACGCATATGGCCCTGCCAAGAACCCTTTTAATAGGGGTCTGAGCTGTCAAACTTCTGTGCTCCTGTAAAAGAGAGTAGCTTCACTTTTCCATGTTCTTAGGCACCTATAATCTCAGAAAGGATGGAAAAGTGTGAGGAACCAGACAGGAGTTAGGTCCAGAAACCATCTCGACTTCAGTGATACTTTGCTGCAAACGGTCAACAGCAGTAAGAGTGTGAAAGGCAAGAGGAGAGCTCACTCCTTACCAGAAATTCTGCTTCTGAAGAATGTTATGGTACCTATTAGCAAATTATTTATTTATTTATTTATTTTTCTATTTATATCCTGCCTTTTTCCTACAAAGGGCTCAAGGCAGCTTACATCTCCTCCTCCATCTTATCCCCACAACAACAACCCTGTGAGGTACGTTGGGCTGAGAGTCTGTGACTGGCCCAAAGTCACCCAGTTGGCTCCATGGCTGAGCGGGGACTAGAACCCAGGTCATCTGAGTCCCAGTCCCCTGCTCTTAACCACTACACCACACTGGCTCTCTATGATACTTCTATGATATTTGTCCGACTTTATAAACCTAAATTGGAAGCATTTGTTTTTTATGCTTTTCTTAGACTGACATACAGTTTTTCAGCATCTGGGCAGTTCACCACCACCAAACATTCTTTTTCGCCTCCCACTGTATTTATTCTACTCCTGTTAACAGCCCTGCAGGAGAGGCTCTGTTGAGCACTGCATTGGTTAGCAAAGCCTGATGAATGCAGAAGAGAGCTCTCTCCTGTGCTGTCCCCAAACTACAGAATACACTCCTGTCCGAAGTGTAGTTGCTTCCCACTCTTTCCGCTTCTAGCAAAAGATGTCAAGATGCAACTTGGCTTTCAAATGTTTGTGGTTTGATTGTTTTTGATGTTTAATAATGGTTGTATTGCTGCTTTAAGATATGTTATTCTTTTTATTGTTTTGATGCAAACCACTTAGGTGGTTTTTTACAGTAAGGAAATATAAAAATAGTTTAAATTAAAAAAGAATACATTTTATGTTCTAAGATCACTCTCTGAGACAATAGTGAAGTTCAGCATGTCTGGCCAGCAGTCTGCATGGTGTATATCCAACTATTCACACCAGACACAAGGGTAGGCAGAAAGCAGATTCCTGGAAGTTTTGAATGTCACCTTCCCAAATTCTGCACCATTGGCCATGCTGGTAGGGAATTTTGGAAGTTCAAGTCCAAAATTCCTGGATTCTGCACATCCCTGCTCTAAAGCATGCCCAAACTACATTGCAGTGCTTAGGTGCTGGGGAAAGGGATCGATGTAGTTCAAGAGTTTGAAAGTGATTGTTTTAGATACAGAGGAGGGTTGAGCTAGTTTTTCCTTGACTTTCTTCTGTGTCATCTATTCTAAAAACAATATAGTATATTAATGCACTTTTTATTTTGCCCTAGACTGACAAGAATGGGCTAAGTGACCTTGCAAATCCAAGCCAGTTTCTTTCCCCTCCTACTCCACCTCTTCTAGCTGTGTCTATAAACAAAGCTGCAGTTGCCAATAAACCATTTCCAATAGAGGGTAAGCAAGCCCAAAAGATTTAGAGTCAGCAAAACTCTCTTTTGTGAAATTCATGGACCTGCCCTATTCCTGAAATGAGTTTCTGATTCTTCTTGATTATTTTTAGTAATGCCAAAGCCCCAGTGCATGAGTAGCACATATTGCAGATGCATGGACACAACAGGACACTACTAGAGATAAATTATGTAAATTTATTCTAAATATATATTACACTCATGGTTTACATATGGGTTTCTCAGTGGGTCATCTGGTTGGCCATTGTGGGAATGGAATGCTGCATTTGATAGGCCTTTGGTCTGATCCTGCATGGGACCTTTTCTATTTCCCAGCATAGTTCAAAACCAAAACTGTGGGAAGCAGTCCTTGCGGAAATGTTTTGGAGTACAATTTTCAGTGTTCCTGACCATTGGCCATGCTGGCTGAGAGTTGAAGTCCAAAAAACTTCTGGGGGGACCAGAATGAGGCAAGGAGTGGTACTGGTACACCAGTACTACTGCTTCCTCATACCTGATCTATACAGCGTGTCTGTGGATCCCAGGTGGCATGCAGGAATTGGAAGGTCCAGATGAGCATAGCCAAGAACTGCCCCCACTCCAAAAATGCAGATGATCTTTCTTTGATTAATATCTCACATTTCTATGGCTGACTAGATTTTTAGTTAACTTTAGTTCATTGTTCTAAATCACACAGAAGCTAGGCAGACTGAATCAAGATCCAGATATATAGGACTTTTTTCCTGGAGGCACTGCAGCCTGAAAATTCTTTATATCCCACCTTCACTAAATGTGGGTTTCTTTCCCATAGGTAATGAATTGAATATTCAGCTACAACATATCAAAGCAGAAAGAAAGCACCTGGAAGAGACTAGAGAGGAGCTAGTTAAAAAAGTAAAAAGCTTGCTTGAGCAGAACAAGTTCAAAAGATATTATGGTAAGTTTTAGAATGAGATATCAAATCTTGCGAACAGACCAACCATCTATTTTGTTTTGCTTATGCTTTTAGGCTAATTGCTAATTGTTGTCAGGTTTCTAACTAATTATGCACAGGATTACACCCTTAAAGGTTTGATTTGTATTCTCCTCAGTTTATGCCTCCCTCCCTTCCTTTGTTTTACGTCTATTTGTTTACCAGGATCCCACACTTACTTTGAAACTATGGTCTCTGATATGTTTTGATTTACAACTCGCATCAGCTAAGTAAGCATGGCAACTGAAGGATGATAGAAGCTAGAGGCCATCCTAGGTTTTCAGTTTCCACAAGCTAAAGTCCAGTTAATCTCACCTTCTCATGAGAATTATAAATTGTTTTCATTACATATTTTTGGTTTACATAACTGCAGAGAAATATTGGTTACTATTCTGATTTTAAGCTACAATTCTATACATATTTTCCTAGAAATAAGCTCCACTGGAATGAAATGAAATTACTTATGAGCAGACCTGTATGTTATAATAAGCTATATACTTGCTCTCCTTTGTTTGTTTGTTTTTGGTGCAGCCCGAGAGTCCTGGAAAAAGAAATATTTTGAAGCAAAGAAAGTGACATTTTCAATGGAGGAAGTTTTAAATAAATTGCGGGAAGATTTAGAGCTTCACTATCAGAAATTATTGATGCAACTGCAAGCCAGGAATGTCAGGAAAAAACGAAATAATTTAACCCACAGCATCAATTCAAAGGTAACGTTTGTTAAATTTTAGCTTCTCTTTCCATAAAATCTAGGTTTTTTTTCATATACTGTAGCCAAATATGCATTTCTTCGTCGTGACTTCTGTGCATTACACATATGGGCTCTGTGCCTGCACAGTGCCTTTGGCCGGAAGATTGACAGCTAACGGTTTTTTGGTGGGAAGCTCCGCTCCCCTCCCCCATGGCCTATAAAGAGCGGAGCGTCTGCCATTTTGTTCAGTCTTTGCGACTGCCGTTCACTGTGCCTCGTGCCGCTTTCATCTTTCGCTTGACCGTTTCCTCGTAGCTATTGTCTTCTTCTCATTCCCAGTTTTTATATCCCTAAAACTCTTGTTACTTCTAGTTTCTTCTTCTATCGTTCTAGTGTTCCATCTCTCCTTTAAAAACAAAAAGAAAAACCCAAAAATATATTCTTACCCTCTGCACTGTCTCCTTTTCTCTTCTCGTTCTTTCTGCGATGGCGCAGCGAGCGGCCTTCCACAAGTGTGCGGAGTGCGGGTCGAAAATGTCTCCATCCGACCCACATGATCTATGCCTCCTCTGCTTAGGGGAGGGGCATAGTACTGTCAGGTGCTCCCACTGTCTGGCCTTCTCCAAACAAGCCAGAAAAAACTGGGAGAACCACCTCTGGAGACTCCTGTGGGATCGGGCTCTCATGCAGTCCGACCCACTGGTCACTGCTCCGAAGCCTGGCCCGGCTGCAGTGGTACCGCCCTCCCGTCCATCGGATGAAGGTGCCTCTGCTTTGAGGGCCCCACCAGCTTCTCCTAAGAAAAAAAGGGAGAAGCACAAGCATGCCAAGGCGGTAAAACCTGCCAAAAAGGCCAGGAAGGAGAAGCCTTCTAAGTCAACCCCAAAAGCTAAGGATCCGAATCGACCCTGACACCGTACCTCGGGTTCAACAGTAGCATCAGTACCGGCACCTTCTACCGTGCCGGCACCACCCAAGCTGGCGATCCAGGCAGCCATGAGGGTCACCCCTCAAGGGTCTCCTCACCGTGTGGCTGACCCCCTGGTTGAACAGCCTCCAGCTGTCCAACGGGGTTCGATCTCGGATGGAGAGATCCAGGACTCTCCCCACAGGGCTAGGTCACCAGCCCCTATGCCCGCGGCTATGCTGGAGGCGGATGTGGTTGACACCCCGCCTAGGACCCGCAGAAGCCATTCTAGGGAGCAGCGGTCCGAGAGGGGAGAGGACTGGCGTCGTCCCTACTATCCATCTTGGGACGAGCCATACTCGACCGGATACTATCCCGCTCCAAGGGATCAACCACAATTTCACCTTCATGACCGCTCGCCCCATCCGGATCCAAAGCACTCACCCCCGGAACCACGGGATGATAGCAGCCACTCCGTCTCACCAGCAGAGTCTTCCTCTTCAGCTCATCCTTATTACGGCACGGATTCCGACGACTCCGATTTGGACTCGACCTCTCCTGATGCTACGGTAACCTCCCAGGGCCCCGCATCACCGGATGAGTCACATGTGTCCTTTGCGGAGCTGATGGGCAGCCTCGTCCAATCTTTGGATATAGACGCCGTCCAACAGCCAGGGCCGTCTACGGACAAAATATACGACATCGTCCGTGGGGAGCAGTCCACCTCCAACGTCCTGCCACTGGTTACCACCTTGCGGCAGGCGATGACCCAGCCCTGGGACTTGCCATCCCATCCACAACCTACATCCCAGAGGTACGAAGCCATGTACCGGGTTCGGGAGGAGGACATTCCATTCCTCCTCCAACACCCCAAGCCGAACTCAGTCGTGGTGGAGTCCTCCCAGGGAAGAGAGGCAAGGGGTCATACCGCACCGAGAGACAAGGAGGGCCGCAAGATAGATTCACTGGCCAGGAGGGTTTACGCAGCCTCAGGCTTGGGGTTGCGTATCTCTAATTACGAGGCGACGTTGGCGAGATACCAGTATTTCATAATGCAGCGTCTCAACAACGTCGTCTCAACCCTCCCGGATCAACAGGGCGAATTGGCCAAGGTCCTCATCAAAGAGGTGATGCACGTGGCGGTGCAGCAATTGTCCACAGCCAGGCACCATGTGGACACCAATTCGAGGGCACTGGTTGGTGCCGTCTCTCTTCGGAGACATGCGTGGCTACGGAGTGCCAATTTCCCTGAAGAGACCAAACGGTGCATCGAAGAAATGCCCTTCGATGGGTCCGGGTTATTCCACGCTAAGACAGACCACAAGCTCAAGAAACTCCATGAGTCTTAGATGACAGCCCGACGAATGGAGCTTCAGTCGCTGCCCAAACGTAAGTGGCCATGGAACCATCCGCCCTCCAGGCAGCAATATCACCCCAGGCAACAGCCTCAACATAGGCAGCAACAGCAACAACAACGCCACCATCAGCAACCTCAACAAAGATACCAGCAGGGCCGTCGCCGATTTGACGATTGGAGGCAGCGCTGACGGGACTGGCGAACCACTCCTCATGCTCCTCTAATACCCACCTCCCTCTCATCTGGGGATCGGCTCCGAAGCCGACTTTGGACTTTGGGAGTCCATCACATCTGACCGGTGGGTATTATCCATCGTTCAACACGGCTATCGAATAGAATTCGACATTGTTCCTCCATCGAGTCCGACCCGGTCTACTTCATGTTCGCTGGCACTTCTCGACGAAATACACCAACTTCTCCGAAAAGGAGCGATTCGCCAAGTATTCCCATCTGATGGACTCCACGGATTCTATTCCAGATACTTTACGGTCCCCAAGCAGGACGGTGGTCTACGTCTGATTTTGGATTTACGGGACTTGAATAAGTTTATTATACCGAGAAAGTTTCGTATGACCACCCTTCAAAACATTTTGCTGTTGTTAAGGCGAGGGGATTGGTTCACCTCACTGGACCTGAAGGATGCCTACTTTCATATTTCAATTCATCCAATTTACAGGCGTTTCCTCCGTTTTGCTGTTGCAAACCAACTTTATGAGTTCAAAGTTTTACCCTTCAGACTGGCTACGGCTCCGAGAGTTTTTACTAAAAGCGTGGCTCCTGTCTGTGCCTTCCTACGCCTTCAGCGCATACAAATTTACCCGTACCTCGATGACTGGCTGTTGGTCTCGCAATCCAGAGAAGGACTCCTAGACACCATCCATACAACCCGTACCTTACTAGATAGTCTGGGTCTACGCATTAATACAGAGAAATCTTCTCTTCTTCCGACACAGACGCTCACCTTCATTGGAGCCCACTTGGATTCGACGTTGGAGAAAGCCTTCCTCCCACAGGACAGACAGCAGACTCCAGCTCGCCATATCCATCGAATCCGTCGACAGGGAACGGTTACGGTGAGATCCATCCAGAGGGTCCTGGGGTATATGGCCTCCTCGGTTGCCGTAGTTCCACATGCCAGACTTCAGCTATGCCCATTACAACTATTCTTCATCAAGGTGTATCATCCTCAAAGGGACCCACAATCGAAACTGATTCGGATCCTGTCTTCTGTGCTCCACTCCCTGTGCTGGTGGCTGAAGCTGACCAATCTCGTGATGGGAGTCCCCTTCAGGGCGCGACCTCCTACGATAACTCTCGGTACTGACGCGTCTCTTCTAGGATGGGGAGCGATATGCTCTGGCCTGTCTACCCAGGGAACGTGGACTCGTCTAGAATCCATGAATCATATCAACTTCCTGGAGCTACTGGCAGTCTTCAAGGCCCTTTGTTCTTTCGAAGACCTCCTTCATCATCAGATCGTTCAGATAACTTCGGACAATATAGCGACCATTTTTTATCTGAACAAACAGGGAGGGACAAAGTCACTGACCTTAGCCAGGCTTTCTATGAGAATTTGGGACTGGTGCATTCAGAGAGACATCACTCTGATGGCCGTTCATCTGGCCGGCACAGACAACGTACATGCAGATCTTCACTTCTCACGAGTGGGAACTGGACCCTCGCACGCGCAACCACCTGTTCAGGCGCTGGGGGTTCCCCGATGTGGACTTATTCGCTACCCAACAGAACAGGGTACGTGAGACTTACGGTTCCAGAGCGGGAATTGGACAAGCATCCCTAGGGGACACATTCATGATCCCTTGGGACAACATCAACTTCTATGCTTTCCCTCCGATCCCTCTTCTGATGAGGGTCATAGCAAAGATAGTGCACGACCGGGCATCGGGGATACTAGTTGCCCCTTGGTGGCCACGTCAAGCATGGTTTGCGAAACTGCTCGACATCTCCCGCGGGGAGTTTCTTCATCTTCCAGCACTTCCATACCTTATAACGCAAATGGACGGCACACTTCGTCACCCGGACTTGCTCTCATTGAACCTGACAGTGTGGCGGATTCGATGATTGACCTTCCATTGGGGCCGACGTCGGATTCGAGAGCCTCGAATCCGACAGCTTCTATTAATCCATCGGTATCGATGATTACTTCGACCGCCTCGGTTCCGATTCTCGAATCCAACCATGCGGGTGCCTCTCACTGCCACAGTCTCTCCGTACCATCCGGTTCGAGACAGACCCCGTCGAGTTCGAATCCAACGCTCTTGCACCCTGAGATTCAGCATACTATCGACTCTGCTCTAAAGCCGTCCACAAGAAAGTCATATACGGCTAAATGGAAACGTTTTTCCACCTTCGCCGAGTCTCATTCGTTCTCCCCACTTGTCTCATCAATTGAACAAATTCTTCAGTTCTTTCTGGAGTTGCATCACTCCGGACTGAAGCCGTCTTCTATTAAAGTGTATATGGCCGCAATAGCCTACTACCGTGGCTTAGTCGATGGATCACCCCTATTTTCTCATCCTATTCTCAAGAGATTTTTGAAAGGACTGTATAATCTTAATCCATCGATTAGACTGGTTATGCCCACGTGGAGCCTTTCTGTAGTTCTACAGGCCCTTATGAAGGCCCCCTTTGAACCTTTGGCGACTGTGGATCTCCGATTAGTTTAGTGGAAGACGGCGTTCCTTGTAGCTCTCACGTCAGCCCGGAGGGCCAGTGAACTTTGCGCTCTTCGCATTGACTCTCCTTACCTAAACTTCCACAGAGAAAAGGTTGTTTTGCGTCTTGACCCATCTTTCTTGCCCAAAGTCTCTACGCCTTTCCATACAGGACAAGACATTGTACTGCTTGCCTTTTTTCCATCACCGTCGAACCCTTTAGAAAGATCCTTGCATTCACTCAACGTTCAACGTTGTTTAGCCTTTTATCGATTGTGAAGAGAGTCTATTCGACGATCCAACAAACTATTCATCAAATATTCTACTAGGGATCAGGGCGACCCAGTCACTCCACAAAGACTTTCTAAATGGATAGTCCACACTATTATCTTGTGTTATCAGTTAGCTAAGCTCGAACTGCCTGCAGTTCCCCGAGGCCATTCTACTAGAGCTGTCGCTACGTCTTCTGCATTCGCATCCGGAGTTCCGATTGATGACGTCTGCCGAGCTGCTACTTGGGCGAATCCCTGCACTTTCGCCAAGCATTACCGTCTCGATTTTCAGGCTCAACGGGACTGCTCCTTCGGTAGAGCTGTTCTCTTCTCCGTCCTACAGTGAGGACACCTTCCCTCCTCCTTTGATGGTAAGCTTGTTAATATACCCATACGTGTGATGCACAGAGGCCAGGACGAAGAAAAGCAGGTTGCTTACCTGTAACTGATGTTCTTCGAGTGGCCATCTGTGCAGTCACACAACCCACCCGCCGGCCCCGCTCGGTGTCGGTGAGTGGACACATTCATCGGTACCGAAAGTTTCCCATTTTTCTTGGTACTGACCCCTTTTTTTCCTATCTCATACTGAAATTTTTTCCACAAGGGGGCGCACATTCGGTCGTCAAAGACTAAACAAAATGGCGGACGGTCCACTCTTTATAGGCCATGGGAGAGGGGAGCGGAGCTTCCCGCCAAAAAACCGTTAGCTGTCAATCTTCCAGCGAAAGGCACTGTGCAGGCGCAGAACCCATATGTGTGACTGCACAGATGGCCACTCGAAGAACATCAGTTACAGGTAAGCAACCTGCTTTTCTCAGATTTGACACTAATTATCACTGGCGTGAGTAATATAACTACAAAATGTCCATTTCTGCTATTACACTATTCAAGCGTCTTTAATTTCATCTGAATTAGTATTTTTCTCTCGCTCTTTCTATGAAAGGCTGTGCTACCTGGTTTCCACTTATCTAGAAAATAAGCATATGTTGTCTTCTCTTTTTTGCATAGAAAAAGAAGCCAAAGCATAAAACTTTTAGTCCACGATCTTAAAATTAGGTTCAATTTATTCATTTATTACAGTCATAGAGCAGCATAAGATCCTTTAGTGTATCTAAGCAATGGATTTAAGAGCATGGTGCCTGAATGGAAAATGAATGGAAATCGGCATTAGCCCACTCACTCTTAGGAGGCCAGTGCAGTAATTGCTTTTAATGTAACCTCAGAAATGGGCATCAGAAGAACCAAGATGAAATACAACGAAGACATGTTTTTTAACAGCACACTGCACTTTTTTACCTGACAAAGTGACTCATCTCACGTGACAATCTGTTATGGATAACAAGCCACAATGGGGTTGTTGTGTCACGTGAATCTGGACAGTGTCTAGAGGGTGGCTTTTTCTTGGGCAACCAGGCACCCTGATAACATACGGCTTATGGTTGGGATTGTCAAGTCAGTGGGCTGTCATGTTGCGCAATCCAGGGGACTGACCCCATCATGGGTACCAGGAACCAGCAAGAGAGCTCTTCGCAAGAGCCAACCTCCCCTTGCCATTTTTGCCAAGCTTGCCTGAGCCAGTGCCAGCCCCTGTGGCACTGATGATTTCTGAAAAAGGAAAACCAAATGTGTAAAGGGGGCAAAAAGGCTGTGGCAAGAGCAAGAGGGTTAGGGATCGTGGAGAAGAGAGAGCTGACAATTTTCTTTCACTGTAGAGTCCCTTGGGAAGCAGGGCAAAATGAGGAGGGAGCAAACAACCCATATTGCATGGCTTATTGTGTTGCATGAACCTAGCACATTTATGCTGTGATTATGATTTGACATCAAGACATTGAACTAGTTTCATAAGGTTTATATGTATTAAAGAGAATCTTGCACAGTGAAACAAATGAAAATAATAATTTGAGAAATGAGAATGATGGCTATTGCTCTGCAAGTTCTTTCCCTCCATTTTGAATGACTGTAACAGACTGCTAGTCCAATCCAACCTTTGTTTATGTTTATGTTACTTGGTATGCCTAAGATCCTTTTCCCACTAGCTAAACAATGAAACTCATAAGAGTAAAGTTTCAAGTTAATTAAATCCTTCCCATATGAATAATGCCCTGCAGATACTGAGACAGGTCTTTTGATTATCATAGAATCATAGAAGAGTAGAGTTGGAAGGGGCCATGAAGGCCATCAGGTCCAACCCCTTCTGTTACAGAACACAGATTTACACCATCCCACTCAGTTGGTCATCCAGTTTTGCTTTGGATGTCTCCAGTGTGGGAGAACCCACAACATCTCTAGGCATCTGGTTCCACTGTCATATTGCTCTGACAGTGAGGAAACTTTTCCTGATATCTAGCCTGAATTTGGGTTGTCACAACTTGAACAAATTAATCTGTGTCCTGGTTTCAGTGAGAAAAGACTGTCTTGACTGTCATCTTTGTGACAGTCGTTGAAGTACTTACAGAGGGATATAATATTCCCCCTCAGTCTTCTCTTCTCAAGGCTGAACACACCCAGTTCTCTCAGTCTCTCCTCACAGGACAGTGTTTACAAACCCTGGATCATTTTTGTTGCCCTCCTTTCTAATTTCCTGCATCTTTCTTAAATCTTGGTGCTCAGAACTGGACACAATATTCCAGATGAGGTCTGACTAGTGAGGAGTAAAGGGGAACTACTACTTCTTGTGATTTGGAAGTAATACTTCTATTAATACATCCCAAGATAACATTTGCCCTTTTTGCAGCTGCTTTGCACTGTTTGCTCATATTTAGCCTGTTGTCCACAATAACTCCAAGGTCTTTTTCAGTTCTGTTGAGCCACGTATTTCCTATCTTGCACTGATGCATTTGGTTTCTTTTCCTAGGTGGAGGACTTGGCACTTGTCCCTACTGAATCTCATTCTGTTGCTTTCAGCTTAGCATTCAAGTTTATCCAGCTCTCCCTGGATCTTCAGTCTGTCTTCAAGGGTGTTTGCTATTCCACCCAGTTTTGTATTGTCTGCAAATTTGATGACCTTTCCTTGTATTTCCTCATCTAAATCATTAATAAAGATGCTGTAGAGCACTGGGTACAGGACTGAACACTTTGACACCCCACTAGTTACCTCCATCCAGTTTGAGAAGGTGCCATTGATGAGCACTCTTTGTGTCTGATTTACCAGCCGGTTTTGCATCCGCCTAATAGTTTTTCTTTCTCGTCCACTTTTTGGTAATTTGCTTAGCAGAATGTCATGGGGCACTATGGTGAAAGCTTCGCCAAAATCAAGACAGATTATGTCCACAGTGTTCCCTCTGTCCGTTTGGGAGGTTACCCAGTCAAACTATGCAATTAAATTGGTCTGACAGGATTTATTTTTGATAAATCCATCTTGGCTTTTATTTATCACTGCAGACTGATGTTTAAATAATTTTCTCCAGACTTTTTCCTGAGATTGAGGTTAGACTGTAATTCCCTGGTTGAACTTTTTCCCCCTTTTTGAAGATAGGGGCAACATTAGCCATTTTCCAATCATCTCCTGTCTTCCAAGATTTATCAAAAATAATAGCCAGTGGTTCTGAGAGTTTGTCCACCAGCTATTTTATGACTCTGGAATGGAGTTCATCAGGCCCTGGAGATTTGAACATGTTTATTTCATTTAGATATTCCTTGACCATTTGTCTGTCAAACTTGGGCAGCCATCTCTCACTTTCAGCTTGTACTTCCTCTTGGTTGCAGATTTTCTTGTGGGAGATGACTGAGGTGAAGTAGGAATTGAGTGCCTCCACCTTTTCCTTGTCATCTGTTATCACTCTGCCATCCACTTTTAAGTAGCTAGACACCTTTCTTTTTCTCTTCAAACATCTTTTATTTTGGATATAGCTGAAGAAGTCTTTCTTGTTGTTCTTAGCATCTCTTGCTATCTCAGTTCATTTCCTGTTTTAGCTTCCTGATGCCCTTTCTGCAATTCCTTGCTATTTGTTTATATTCTTCCTTTGTGGCCTGGCCCTGCTTCCACATCCTGTATATGTTTTGTCTTTCTTTCAGTTTGTCACTTAACTTTATGTGGAGCCATGTGGGCTTCCTCTGTTGTCTTCTACACGTTTTTCTTGGAATTGTTTGTAGTTGTGCTTGGAGAATCTTCTTTTTCAAGATTTCCTACCCCTCATGGACTTCTTTTCCGTTAAGAGTGAGTTGCCATGGCACTTCCCTTATCATTGTCCTGAGTTTCTTAGAGTGGGCTTTCTTGAACTCCAGGGTACCTGTTTGGCCACAGTTAACCTTTGTCTCTTATATAACTGAGAATTCGAGTATTATATGGCCATTTCCACCCAGAGTTCCCATGCTGCTATTTGTCCACCAGGCCATCCCTGTTAGTTAGCATTAAATCAAGGATACCTGATCCTCTGGTTCCTTCCTCTACCTACTGCTGGAGGAAGTATTCAGCAACTCATGTCAGGAATCTTTCTGCCATGTTTGGCAGAAATTGTCTTCCAGCATATATTAGGGAAATTGAAGTCCCCAATGATGACTATATCATTCTTCTTGTAAATGCTGACACATTGCTTTTCAAAGGTTGCATCCTTGTCCTCTTTTTGAGTGGGTTGTCAGTAGTAGATGTCAATTACTATGTCTTTCTTATTTTTTGCTCCCTTTAAATTAAGCCAGATGCTTTCAGTGGGACTGTATTTCTGTGTCTCTTATGTATAGTGCAACTCCATCTCCCTTTTTGTCTTTTCTATTTTTCTTAAACAGGTTGTATCCATCAATTGTAGAGGTCCAGTCATGTGAGTCATCACACCAAGTTTCAGTTATTCCTATAAGATCATAATAGCCCTCATGTGCTATGAGCTCAAGTTCATGTTGTTTGTTTCCAATATTCTGGGTACTGGTGTAGAGAAGTCTGAGAATACAACAGTTTTGTGTCTCACTTTCTCTGATAAAGTGAGTGTTCTCTGAAAGTTGTCTTTCCTCCAGTTTCATAGACCCCAATTATAAGAAATGACTTCTTTCTTCTGATCATCAGTTGTGTATGGCAAGTATTAAACAACTTCTTTTTCTCCTTTGCTCCACCACGCAGTTGGGCTCCATTTCTGCACAAAGCAGCTCCTGAACTTTCTAGATTACTAGTTGAAGATCTAGTACTCCTTGTATCAGATAAGAGGTTCTCTGAGCACACTCTGAGAGGAGAAATATGTGCATCCCCACTTACCTCTTCTGATCACTGCAAGAGCAGCATCCCTGAGATAGTTCTTGCTGAGTTGCTAACTGAAGTTCTTACATTTTTAGTTGGAGAGGTTTGTTTCTTCATTTGTACCATTCTTATTAACATTTCTGTGTGAGTTCCTTAGCTGTTTACTGAGCACCTGTAGTGCTTACAAGGTTTCTTTAAACAGTACCGAAGCTGTGATGGGAATCCCCCTACTCACATTAGACATCTGGCATGACAATTGCCTCTTATACAGGTGAAGGCAATCAGGTGGGCAATCACTAACTAAACTTTGGCAAGCAGCCACAGTGGGAGATGCGAAATATGCACTTGGAAGACCCTCATTAGGAGTCTGTTTCTGCTTTGCATGCAGAAAGTGCTAGGTTTAATTACTGGCTCCTCCAAGGAGGGCTGGGCAAGCACCCTGCCTGAAATTCAGTCACCAATACTAGGCTAGATACTCCCACAGCCCAAGGCAGTTCCCTATGCTCTTATCTCTGCCCTGAGCAAATTTTGTGAATGGCCAACTCCCTTGGGGGTGAAATAGAGCAGGTGCTATAAACAATTTGTTTCCTGATTGGTCTCATCTGAAATGAGTATTTGCATGGCCTTTCTTAAGCTCCTGGTGTTGCTCCTGGAACAGCATATTTTCTACTTCTATATTCCATGTAAAATATGTGTCAGAAGAGTGTGTATATATTTATTATTTCAATAAAAGTTTTCTTTTGTAAGAATAAACCAAATTCATGCAGCAAATAGACTGTGTGATGACACCGAAAACAGCAAAAGGGGAAAATTATTTTCAGTATCTTATCTTTAACAGTAATTTTATAGGCATTATTTATATATGCTGAAAATCCAAGAATATTTAATACCAAATTCTAGCTGAAATTATGGTACTAAATCAAGAACTTCTGTCTCTCAGACTTCTGTTAATATCCCTAATCAAAGATCAGCAATCAAAGGGTATTTTAAGGAATTTAAAATGGAATGGAATGTTTCTCTGAACCAAAACGAAAGCACATTTTGGTTTTTGCCATCTGCAGAGGACCAAGAACTACTTGGAGGCTGTGTCCTTGGCTTTCCATGAATAAACCAGGAGCACATGATAGTATTGCCAACCTGGCTCACAAATTGGAGGGATCTCACTCTCTTTCACTGCCAAGAGACACTTAGCTCTGACTGCCCTATAGAACTGGGGTTGCAGAAGTGAGGAGAAAGAACACTCGAGCCCCACCCATTTGCCAAGAGGTCACCACTTGCCATGCAAGCAGGAACATCTTGCAGTTGTCAGAATCCCGGAATCTCAATTTGAGAAGAGGGCATAAAACTTGGGTTCGTGGGAAAGATCAAGCGTCCAGACCATCTGAGGCTTTATTGTATTTCCCAGGTTCCTCGCGGGTGCGTACTCACGATAATGCATTACCGGACAGGCAGACTGAACTCTGCCGCCAAACTTCAACACAACTAGAGAGTTTTTATACACTCCCAGTTACATACAGGTACAGGGCAATTGATGACAGACTGCAGAGATTACAATAAGATTCTGAGGTCATCACATACAGAACAGATAAAGGAATGTCAGTCAATCACACAGTAACAATAAGAGTACAATATTTCTAATTGCCTGTATTGACACTTTCGTTCAGTAGCTTGAACCCATCTCCAGGTCTGCTTAGACATGCAAATTCAAGCTACTGAGAAACTATGCATGATAAGCTCAAGACTCTTATCTAGACTCTAGACATTCTGAATTGGCCAGGGCCCATGGAGCCTCTGGGCTATCAAAAGATACTTCCTTGTAAACTGAATTCCAACAGTGACTATTTACAATGTATATTTGGCCTAAAATGGCCTGTCTACTGTAGCTTACAGCTAAAGGTGAGAGAAAGGAGCTGGGAATGCCATTTTAAACAGCGACAGCTTGGTTTTGAGAAGGAAGACAGGATTTGATCCCACAATGCAAAGGCACACAGAAGTAATGCTTTTCAGACAGGATTTATCCAAATTTTCCCAACACAGTGCACGTAAATGATCCTTATAGTTCACCAACTTTTGTGACTTGGAAAACGGATCCATTTCCTCTATTTTTTTCTCTCTCTCCTGTTCCCTTGTGTTCTTGTCTTTTAGTGCATAAGCTTGAAAGTAGGGGTCCTCTTTTTCATTGATGTGGTCCATTTTGGGAATCAACAGTTGATGGAAAAGTGGGATAAAATGTGTAAACAAATGAGCTGCACATAATTATACTGACTGTCTTTCTGAAACTGATGAACTGGAACTTATGAGTTTACCTTTTGATCAACCCCAAATTTTATTTCTATATTGTGTGCGTGTGAGAGAGAGAGGGAGAGAGAGAGAGATAAATTTGTGATCTGAATCTAGCCTTTCTTTGTTATAGAATAATACAATCATTCAGATCACAACTCTGCAGCATGAAATTGACCAACTAAGAAGAAAGCTAGATCATGCAAAAATGAAGCTTATCATAGAAATCAAGGTATTACACTAATGTATCTATTTGTGAAGCCTGTAAAAATGCATGCATAATTGATCTCCAGAATGGCCTCTCAAGCATAGGAGAGGATGTCATCTTGCAAATCAGTAATCCAGATCCCTAAACACATTTAGAATCCAAATCACTGAGGAGCTGCAGACTGATGAATGCATAGTTTTGTTGAGTCAGCAAGTTTCCAATAGTCTGGCTTTCCTAAGCACATGCTCATTTGAAATGAGGTTTAATAAAGCGGTGAACTCCTCTTGGTTCCTAGCAGTAGTACTCCTGCAGGTGAGAGTCACTATTCCATTCAGTCTGGATATCTTGTTATAGATCACAGCAAGAAAGTAAAGCTACCCTTGTAGTTAGGGACCTGTATAATCCTAGTGCTGAAGCAGTAAATGTCCTTCATCATATTTCATGAGCCAGCAGTTTGTACTTTATTCTATAGTACAATTTATTTGTATTTGTTGAAATATAAACGAGTCCACATTTTATTAAAATACAATTTTGTTTATAAATTAGCTAGTAAAGTTTAGCTGCCATATCCTGCCATTCTTGTACACTTGTGCTGTACATACCTACGTGAGACAAAGTTCCCAATAAAAGCAGCATGCCTAAGATTGTACTGTTAATTTATGAAAAGACTAAGGAAAATAACTTTTCAAGAGGAAAAGTAACCATTACAGGATGAAATTATAGCATGGGCTTTTAGGAAAGGTGGCGGAAAGAATTGATGCCTTGCTAGTCTCAATGTACTTAAAATGACTGAAAGTATAAAAATTATTTCAGTGGACAAGACTGCAAAGTTAGCTTCTCCTCTGTCAAATGTTCATTCCCAGCTCCTTAACTCTGTAAAAGTCATTTAGGGCAATTTCTACATTATACCCCTCATAACAAGGCTGCTGAAAATTGCTCATAGGCATCAGTACTCCACATCTCAGCTATATTCTGCATCACTATAGCAGCTAAACTGCTTTCAGATGCTCTAGTCAGTGTACAAGGTACTGAACATTGCTGGGTGCTTTCTAGTAGCTCCTATGTAAAGCTATATAATTTAGTTCTCAGCCTTCCTCTCAGAAGGACTTTGATGTCTCTCCAAATTTCCTGGTGATAAAACGCTGCAGCATCTAGGGACGTGCATGGGTTTTCTTACTCAACTTAGTCCGGTAGGGCAAAATAGCACAGAATCCCTTCGTACAGGAACTATGTCTTCCTTTCAAACTGGAAAGCTCAACTTGCCACCTGCAAGGTACCAAAACCTTACACCTACCTCGTGTGTACAATGCAGGCTCCATGTACCAAATATTTTCTACATCCCTTAAAAACGTCTTATAGATATACCTGCAGCCTAGTAAACTGCAAACTGTGTTCTGGGAATTCAAGGACAGCTTGGAAGCTTTTCAAGGATTTCTTCCCCATGGTAAGGTCAACTTGTTCACTATTAATTATCTTCCCATGGAAACCCAGCCCTTAAATAGAACTCTGACTACACATGCCAATTTGTAACATTGGATTGTGCTAATCAGACACAGAACATCACTGTTCGGTGATGTTAGTAGGAGCTGCATCACTTTCTCTTGAAATTCCTCCTTACATCCTATTTTTTCTTTTGCTTACCAAAGTTAAGGTATGTTCTGCACTGAAAACACTGCTTAAATAACGCTAATAATGATGCATTTTTCATAGCCAGAAAAATTGCAGGAATAGACAACTGAATTGCAGAAATGCAGCCTTTTCTGATCTGCAATACAATCTTGGATGATCTTTCAACCATTTTCCCACTGTCATTCATGGAAATACGATGTAATGTGTATATTAGGGATGCTATTAACATGCCAACTGCTTCATGGTGTAACTTGTTAGGCTTGAAATATGAAAAGGCCAAATTTTACTAAGCCACATAAATGTTGAATCTTCTCTGTAAAAATAAACCAGAGTTTGTAATTTATTTCTTTTGCAATTTCTGGATCTTTTTTAGATGAGGAAGCAAGCCACTTTTGATTTACAAGCACTGAAAGCGGAACTGGCACACAAAAAGGTTCAATCTTCTTTAAAACTTCAGTCTGAAAAATAAGTGCCTTAACTGACTCCCCTTTATGAAACTCTTCACTGAATATTTGTACAGCTGCTCCAATATATTCTTTTACTTGTAATTTGTATAAATGTATGAAAGAGTTTGTATTAAAATATGGGTGTTAGAAAGCAGTAATTGATCGCTAAACCAATCTATTGCTGATATAACATAGTGTTGCACACCAGTCACAGCAAAAGCTGGGAAGCAAAAAACACATTTGCACATTTTATAACAGCACTTTTAGGGAGGAAAAAGACTTGCTGTCAGAACTTTGAAACTGTTCACAGCCCTAGCTACCTATTTTTGGATGGAAAAGAGACACCTGAGTTGACTCTGAGTTCCTTCCCCATCTTCAAGCTCTCAGAAACTTCATTCTGACAGTACATACCACTCTTGGTTATGTTGGATTCTGCATCTGCAACATTATTTGCTTTGATTGCAAAATATCCTTAGATTAAGGAGAACTGACATAAGAAACCTGAAGATAGAAGGCAAAGATCTATTAGTAAATGACTGGACCTTTTGAACTTACTTCAAATCTATTTGTAAAGAGCATCGTCTTGCTTACTGTAATTAAATCATCCTTAAACACCCTTGGAAATCACATCTAATCATTCACTCTTGCTTCTACATACAGTGGAATCACAGCTAGAATTGACTATATTTAATTTAAAACTCTTCTATTAAAAAACTCCTCAGTATTTATCATATCATTGGAAAAAGGGGGACATAATACCAATATTTGCATTGTTTATTTTCCTGGTTTAAGCAGTATGAACAAACAGAACTGGAGTGAGGTGGACAGGAGCAAAGAGGAACACATAATAGTAAAATAAAATGTTTTTAGCAAAGTCTTTGATGGCTATTCGGGCCACATGAAGAACTCAAGAAGTAGATAATACAGATCCATGTTAACCATATAGTCTGGTCTCTCCGCCTCAAATATTTGGTGGTTCTTGTTAACAAGTATGCATTCTTTCTGCAAAACTTGGGAAATGGAGTACTCTCACATTGTGACAGTTCTAAAGCTGTTGGCTGTTGGGTGTCCTGTAAAAGTAAGAATTATTTTGGTGAGGCGGCAGAGGTCAGCGAGGTAGGGGTGGCAGCAGGCACAGGACTGGCTGCCCCTGACCTGGCCACCCAGGGCTCGCATAATTAAAAGACGGGCCAGATAAATGGGCCTGGCAAGCCGGATCTGGCCCGTGGGCCATAGTTTGAGGACCCATGGGCTAAGCAATGCACCAGTGCATTGGCCAAATCTGGTCTCTGGGGCTTCAGTCTTTGAGGGGAAGATCCACTGGAAACCTTATGTTCAGATCCCCCTCATTTTGTCACCACCAAACTGATGGACCAGGAGCTCACCAGACTTAATAGCCCATCATCCTCAAGTGCACCTTGATATGAAGTGCACTCCTGATGCCCACCATCAGATTGAGACAGATGCACTGAATGGTCTCTACATCTTCGTTATCACTACCAATACAATTAATTGGAGATTACCACAAGTCAAGGCTACTATTTCGACCATTGTTATCATAGGAAGCTCTCTTATCAGTTCTTTATCAAAGACTTTTTGACTGCTCCAGGTCACTTTTCTCTGGAACCATTTGTTGTCATCCTCCGCCATCTCCTAGGGCCCCAACAACTGCTGCACAGCAAATACTGACTACAACCCACTGTGGGCCATGTGAACATTCTCTGCCATCACATATTCCATTGCCAGTACACCTGGCATTGCCCCTCTTTAAGATTCACAGATGGCAGCTTCACTTTTTACTAGGTCTGAGGACTATCCTTTGGCTTCACCTTCTTGCTCTTACATTGTACAATTTTTTTTTTTTTTTGGTGGCAGCTGTGGGCACACAAGATCCTGCTTCCTCATCTGAGGATCTGGGCCATTTCTTGGACCAAATTCTATGGATGGTCCAATCTGAGGTCTCAAGGTGTAGCATCCTACAAAAAAGGTGAAATAAGGGTGGTTTTGATGTAATTTACACTGAAACATTGACTCCAGTAGCCATTTCATTCATTCCAACTTTGTTGCAGACAGTACAACAAACTTGGAAGGCCCTGCCCTCCATGACCCCCACATCAAGGCTCCTGGAAAATATGCACAAGGTCCATGACAAGGATGTTAACTTGCTTTTTCAGCCCCCTAAACCAAATTCCATCATGGCTGAATTATCACAGAGGCCAGTCCCAGTGAGAGGGTGCCATCTTTTGTTGTTCTTGGCCTCCAAGTTTGTAATTACCGGGCCACTATGGTGAGCTGAAAGCTGTTCTTCTGGGACAAAATGGGTAGTTCCTGTGCCAGAAGACCAGAGGGAGATGACCAGAGTTTCCCAGGGAGAAGTGTCTCCTGCAAACAAATAAACACCATTCAACATCAGGTTGACTGCAGTGTCAAATACTTAGGGTGTTGGCACAGTTGGCTAAAACAGAAGATGCTATGGATACTCATTCTATTCAGATTTCCCAACTCACTTCATATGCCAGATTTAGTTTATTGCATGTATCCCACTGCTCTCAGCCCTCCCTTTCTTTCTGTTTTTTAAATGAAACTGGCTATTTATTTCTATGAAATGCTTAAAGTTAAATGTTGGTTCAGGTGTGTGTTGATACCTTGATGACTACAGGTTTAATAATTTGCATGCAGAGGGTAGCCTTCCTGTAAGGAGGCAAGGTGTGGGTGTGGAGGCACCCAACATAGTGTGTTTTGAAAATATTAAATGTGGTGATCTGTGTTTCATTGCTGGACAGGAGAAATGCAGTGTCCTCAAAGAATTAAACCAGCAAAGAAACCAAGAATGCAACATGAGTGATAAAGACAGACTCAGCCTCCAAAAACAATACAATCAACATACATATTTTATACAAAAATTATTTTAATAGCATAAAACTATAAAACAGATGTTCAGATATTTCATTTTAGTTGAAATAATAGTAATGAAAATCTTTTAAGGAATGATCCTGTGGCCTCCCAACATCATCTTGGAGGCCACATGATATTCAGATCCCGCCTCCCCTCCACACACACACACACACTCACACACAGAGGAAGGAGGCTTGGGGCATGGACTCAGGTCATTTTCAATTGGTGTCCCAGCCTCTTCCTGTCCCGGGAACTAAATCTAAAGACTGAAAATGGCTGTCTAGAGAAAACACCCAATGTAAGGGACAGTAGCAGTGACAATTACCCCCATGGTTCCTTGTTTGGGCACAGAATGCATAGAAGCCTCCAGATTTATGGGTTTCTATGCACTGAGTGCATGAAACATAGGACTGCACCCTTACTCAACTCACTGAGAAGCCTGTTCTGCTACTTTAATGGCTCAAATGCTACTTGGAAAAGAACATATGACATCGGTTTTAGAAAGTGTGAGAAACGGATACAGAGAACTTTTCTCAAAAGCTTTCAAATGATTTGATTTTCAAAAGGCAGAAATGCAACAGAACTTTCCATTCTACAATTTCTAGTGGTTAAGGCCTTAGAAATGATGGCCACAGTTCGGCATACCTAATGTACTGAATTGGGCATACCAAACCAATCTATAGAAACCACAGTTGGTTCACTTATACAGTTTTTCTTCAATCCCCATGCAAGTAATACAGTTTCAGTTCTTCGGACTGTGTGCAGGCAGTTATTTTCTTATCTGCATCTTGGTATTTTGTATTTACACCAAGCAGAACACCCCCAAATACTGCTTTCATAATCTTCATACTTTTAAGTCAAGTCATCAGCTTCAACTGCAATGATAAAATATGTATTTACACCTGTGTAAATTACATTTACATACTATATTTCTTCAATGGAAATCAAGATGATTTGTACAGGTTTATTTTCACTCTTTTCAAATAAGTAAATAACAAACAGAATTCATTTGGACAATAGTATTTATCTTCTCTTGCAGGAAAACACAGTAATGACAGAAGTGTGAGATAAATTTCTGCTACATTTTGGTTTGTTTTTTTGGACTTTATGATAAGAAAGAAATTAAGTTACTTCTTTACTTTATGGGCACAGCATACAGAGAAACAATAAATGTAGCTGTCCTATTCCTAAATCCACACTACAGCCTACTTTGGTTTCAAGGCCTCCCACATGGCCTGGCTTTGCTCTTGTGCTACAGCACTGCCGGAATAGTCAAGGCAATTTGCATTCCACATACCCACACCCCTTAAGCCGTGTTTTTTCACATAGGCTGCTTTCAGAGAGATACTCCTGGGATTATCAAACCACACTTGATGATATGTGCCATGTGAATCCTACAAAAGAGTGAAACAGAACATATTAACATGCTTTTGGGTATTCTTTTATTTTAATGTACCAAGGAAAATATCCATGGATTAGAGTTGCATGGAAGAAATGTATTGGTATTTACACAAATATGATACAAAGAACTCTAAAGTCCAAAAAGAGTGAAAAAAGAACATTAACATGCTGACCAGGATATAAAGATCCGCTGGTCAGAGCGCCTTTGCCCCCGTGGGATGGAACAGACGGAAATACAGAGCACGTCCTGCTGAGGCGCACGTTCTGCAGGGACATTCGCACTGCACTCATCTCCCCACTGATGAATCGCTTCCCAAGACGTACGGAACAACAATATATCTATATACTGTTGTCTGACACTAATCCAATGATAACATACAGTGTCGCTAAATTCTTGGCAGCTGCTATGGGTGTCCAAAGACAGATCCTGAGGGAGAGTGGTTCTATCTAGTTGGACAAAAGACAAAGTCTACCGACTTAAGATGACTGATATGAACTATGGTAGTAATATATTGTGTCAAAGGATTTAGTAATCCAACTGGGGGTTAATCACAGATAACCTTCAATGTATCTTATTCTTTTAAAAAATCTATTAATTTACTGAATGGAGCTGGCCTTTGACCGCAATAAAGTTTTCCTCTATCTAACATGCTTTTCATGTACATTCCAAATAAATCTCATAGCTTTGAAACCTTCACATTGCATAGAAAGTATGCACTAGCAGCAAAAGTATGCACTGTGATTATCTGATTGTGCTTTTCTGAAATTTGAAGTAAGGAAGTCATACAATTTTGTCTATGAAATCCTGTTGCTGCAGTTATGGGAGATCACTTTTCATGCATCCTTCCTCAAACAATTTCCATATTTTGCACAAGTTCATATAAACATTTTTATCCTCACAACAGCCCTGTGAGATAGGTCAGGCTAACCAAGAGTGGTTAACTCAAAGTCACCTGGTGAGCTTGATTAATAGAGTTTTGCCAATGCATTAGAGATACCGCATTTAGTCACTTCATCTTAGCCTTGATTAACCCTCCACGAAATTGGAATAATGGACAACAAATTCACAATATTGCATAATAAAAACTTGATGGCCTTTAAATAATAGTTACATGGTGGTTATGTAAGTAGTCCAGGGAGAAGAAAACTAAACTTCAGGCAAATCAACTCTTTTACTGATTAATATTTTTGTATGTCAGTTAAGCCTGCAATCAGTTACCTAATAATCTGAAAACATTCTTTAGTCAATACCATGTTTCCACAAAAATAAGACCAGGTCTTATATTAATTTTTGCTCCAAAAGTTGCACTAGGGCAGTGGTGGTGAACCTATGGCATGCGTGCCACAGCGGGCACGCAGAACCCTCTCTGTTGGCATGAGACCCAAATCGCCCCAGCATTGCTCCAGCAGCCGAGCATCGGATAACAGCACACATAGGGGCCAAGTGCATGCTCGGAAAGGAGTAGCAGCGCCAGGCAATGCCATCACAAGCCACGACTCATTAGCCTTAACTAATGGCCAGTCAGTGTGCTGCCAAGGATATATTTGCTTGGACTGGTTGTGAGTTGTTTTTTCTAAACTAAAACCTCAGTTTTCAGGTTTTATTGCAGTGTTGGCACTTTGCGATGAGTAAGTGGGTTTTGGGTTGCAGTTTGGACATGGTCTCTAAAAGGTTCGCCATCACTGCAGTAGGGCTTATTTTCAGGTGATGTCTTATTTTTTTTCTTACGAAAGCCCTAAGATTCTTGCCCCAAGAGACCTCCATGATTCCTTTCTTGTACTCAACGGAATAGCTCTTTTTTTTTGCACCCATCTTGCATTTTGCATCCATGCATTAAGTATGTCCGTTACAACACACGATTTATTGATGTTATTCGTGCGTTGTGTCTATACTCTGATTGGTCATTTGGCAGTAAGTCTCGCATCTCTCTGTTTACATAGGCATTTACCTCTCATCCAAAGGTACCCTCTTCGGTATTTACAAATACTTAATTATAATGTGTATTATAATTTAAGTATTAATGTCAATAATATTATTTATTTATTTATTTATTTATAGCTATATATTAATATTATTATTTTATAATTCAGTACATATATCGTGTGTTGCAATAGACGTACTACCATGTTTCCCTGTCTGTCTGGCTGACAATCTTAACTGGGGCTTATTTTTGGGGTAGAGCTTATATTACAAGCATCCTGAAAAATCATGCTAGAGTTTATTTTCCAGTTGGGTCTTATTTTCAGGGAAACATGGTACAATTTTGTGCTTTTTGACAGGATAACATAAGAACTTCCTCAAATGGTATGGGTACCAGACCTCCTCCTGCTCAAGCTGCTCAGCTACTGGTGGATGCAGGCTTTTCAGCTCTGCTAAAGGAGGTAGCACAGAATTGGCAAGGCTAGTAGCTACTGACAGCTTCATCCGGAAAGGAGCATGGTTAACTTTGATGCCCAGGAAGTCTGAACTCACAGGGATTTCTGGTGCTTTAAAAAAAAAAACTAATATGGGGTCACTGGAGAGTAACTAAACAGGCTTGATTGGAGGGGCTGATGTAACTGACTACAATAGACATTAATGCTTAATGGACAGTTGAGATCATGACAAGGAAATAGGTTACCCCCAAAGATGTGGTTTTCTTTAAGGTTATGGAAATACCCAAGCCTTTTCCACTTTCCTATACCCTCCTTTTTCTTCCTGCTGTCCTGCCCTGTGCCCACAAATGCCCAGTCTCTGTGTTGCCCTCCTAAGAATCATCAGTGCAGTTCAATGGGCCATATGGTTTGTGTGTGCATTCGAGGCTTCAAGTCAGCCAGGGGTGTCCAAAAGAATGTCCAGTAAACAGGTCAGAAATCTAGACACTGATTAGCTTTAACAATCTCTGCTGTTTGTCACAAAGAGCAACTCCATCTGATCTAATGTATAGCCAGCTGGAAATCAGCACAGTTTTCATGAAAAACTCCCCATTCAGCCTGTTTGGGCTTCTGTTAAAGCCATGCACTCCTCCTCCTTATCAAGGAGTGAATACCCTCTGCCTCTGGCTCCTGATCTTGGGGAACCTCAGGGACTGCCCAAGAGGGTCCTGGCTCCTCCTCTAGCGGAGGGTAGTCACCTGAAGCCTGTGGCTGGGGTCCACTGCACTAGCTTTCTCCATCTGAGGAATCCTCCTCCAGGTAAGGCACAACACCTGGACTGGCTATTATCTTCTCACTTCTTCAGTATATTTTGAAAAGTGAAAGACTGTGATGGAAATAACAATGTAGTGTAACTAAAAATGCACAATGATGAACTTGCAGAAGAATGGATTATACTGTAAATGATGTACTTCTTTATACAACCCTTTGTTTTATAGTATGATAAAGGCATAATATTTTGAAAGTAAATATATGGTAATCTTTATAACAACTCACCTTGTATTCAAGATATGGAGCTTTTTGTGCTTTATTCCACAGGATTCCAGAAAGGGAACTATTTCCTTGATTCATTATGGTTTTGTAAGGGACTTGAGATCTTACTGCAGAACTGCACAGCAGCATTTGGAAAGGAAATTTTGCAAACGAGCAAACATGAGCCTGAAGGAATATAAATCAATATTATGTAAATAAATTATTATTATTAACTTACTCATAAAGGGTTCATGATCCCATTTAATATCCTGTTAACATGCTACGTGCTGCTAACAAGTTCTAGGCTTTAAAACTAAAGGTACCTATTTCCAAAATTCAATACTTTTATTGCCACACAAATGAATAATTCCATTCTCAGAGTTCCACTGAATACTAATACCTAACCACACTTAGGTTACAAGCAAGTGCCTTTGAAAATGTTCACGTTAGATGCACATTACTACCAAACAGCTTTTTCAGTAAAAACAAAATTATTCAACAATTTCCCATGCTGGAGTCCCTCTCTCTTAAATAACTCCTCTCCTTTCTTCCACTAGTAGAGAAAGCACAGAATCTAGGATGCACCTGCTAAAAGTCTCACTGATTAGGACTAAGAAAGGTCTTCAAATATCTTCATACTACTTTAACTTATAGAGAGAGAAGGGCAATTAAAGATTTCTAATTAGGCAAAAGGTATAGATTGAAAGCTCTTTCCTATGGGCTGGGCTACAGAAGGAATAAAATTAAAACAGATTGCACAGACTATTAACACATCTGAATTAAAGCATCAGTGTGAATGCATGCCCAGAAAAATAAAGCCTATGATCATACTGAGCAAAAATACAGTTAAAAATGAACTATTTTTTCTTACCGTCAAGTCTAGACAGGTATAATCATAGCCATACCATGGTACACCCATCACAAGCTTCTTTGGATTAATGCCCATGCGAATGTACTTGTCATATCCTAATTTAATATAAAAAGATTAAAATCCTGCATGCATTTTATTCTTAGTTCCTTGCCTGCATCTGATTTGTAATATCAACATAGCAAAAGCCATTGTTGGAGACATTCAAGATACAACTATACTAGTCTTTCATATACTGCTGTCTCTTTGTAGAAGAGCATTATTTTAAGTTTTCCAAGAGACTGATGTTCTGTCTTACTTAAGAAGACATCCTAAAGGAGAACATACTAGATTTTAAGATGATTACAGCGTATATGGTCAATATACCTACTACATCAGCTAACCATGGTGCCTTGGCATTTGGCATATATGGCTTTAATGTATTCCATCTGCAAGCTGCAAGCACAGTAAAAGATGCACATTCATGCAAAGTTCCATAGTTTTTCTAATTTTTCCCAATGAAGAACTCTGGGATTGCAACACCCAGTACAGGTGGGTCAACCAATCATTTTTTTCAGTTCAACACTGAAGTTAAGCTCTTACCAGATAAGGTCTGGTCATATGGAGCATTGGCTCCTACTATGCACTTTTTCCACATCTGAGGCCACTCATCATAAGACATCACAAACATAAAATCACAGGAATCAGCGATCCCACTATAGTTGTAACATCTGTTGTTTATGCATCTTGGAGACCAAGCTACATCAAAAGTTACCTGCAGGAGAATGAGGAACAGATGTCTCTCATTCACTTTGAAAAGGACATTCTCTGTATAAACACTGTTTATTAGTATTATAGTAACTATACAAAATTTCAATGTACACAAAATATTTAACCAATAAAAAGTATAAGTTAAACAAAGTTATACCTCAGGTAAAGCATTATCAAAACTATTCACACCTGTTTTTCCCCAACATAAAGGCATGCCATTTCTTCTGAATGCATGTTTGCTCACACATATATTCTCTTAGATTCAATTAAGCATAGCACTGCAGCATACTGTTATTTTCACTTTAATCTCCCAGAATTTGAATAACCATTTCTGCACCAATAATCTATATTTGTGTCTTTCCAGTCTAGCTGTATGCATTTTTGTTATGAACAGCATCCTTCATACAGGTTTATACAAGAGACCAGGAAACAATCTGACAGAGTACTAACAGAGATATCTAAAGAATGAAACAATTATTTCAGAAATGGTTATGACTTAACTGACAGTTTAAAGAGGTTGGTTGGTTAGTCAGTTGTCATTAAGTTGTTTGTTTTCACAGATTCTATTTTCTGAGAATTAAGGTATAGGCTTTGCAAAAAAAAAAAAAAGCGGCAGTTTCACACTTCAGGTATTTCAGAAAACAGAATGACAGTTTACAATTTTGATGATGCCTATGACTGCGAATTTCTTTTAAAACACTGTACTTCAATCTGTACAGCAGCAAAATGTTAATCTGTGAGAATATGAATGCAAAATAATCTACGCATAATTGTCAGCATACTATACAACGAAATGCTTTGAGTTAAACACTATGTGCAGCACTTTCCTTGAAAATGAGGAAAGCACATCTAAGGATAGGCCTGCACAAGCCATCGTGCCTGAGACCATGCATCTATCCAGACCAGTACTGCTGACACTAACTGGCAGCAATCCTCCAGGATGTGAGGCAAAAGTTCTTCCAGCCCTACCTGGAGATGCTGCTGAACCTGAAACTTCATGCATGTTAAGCGTGTTTTACCACCAAGCAACAACCCATCCCACTAATTCAGTTGCAGCTCACCAGTCAGGTATGGTAACCCATCTGGAGCTCCAAAAATCTCGATAGATTACTACATTATAACCCTTTTTTTCCTTCAAAGAACTCAAAGCAACTTGCATAATTCTCCTCCTCCTCCTAATCTTATTTTCACAACAACAACAACAACAACCCTGTGAGGTAGGTCGGGCTGAGAGTCTCAGTGCTCCAAAGTCACCCAGTTGGCTCCATGGCTGAGTGGGGACTAGAACCCAGATCTCCTGAGTCCCAGTCCCACACCTTTAACCAGGGCACCACACTGTATCATCAGCCATTTGATGCCAGCAGGACTTTAACGGAGTTGTCAACTACCTGGCAAGATGCAATGCAGTATTTTTAGTATTCTGTTTTGTTTTTAACAATGACTTCCCACCTTTACTTTTTTAAACTATTTATAAGAACTAGTTGTTCAGTGCTGAATATGTGTAGCTGCAATCTCCATTAATTGCCAGATGAGCACCAAACCATCCTAAGAAAGCAGACTCACACTGGAAATAAAATAGTATCTCTGGAAGGCTATTCAGGCCTAACTTTTTCTTTATAGATTTTATACTTTACCTTTCAGTGTGAACACTCTCAAAATATGGTACATACAGTCAATATTAAATAAACGGCAATGTCAAAGTATTCAGAATAGAATCATAAAGAGAGAAGCAAGTGCAATCTTAGGCACATCTACTCCTATATAAATCTCATTACCTTTAATGGGGCTTACTGCAAGGAAAGTGTATGTGACGGGGTGGCCAGAACTGCTCAACAGAAGAGTCACACACGGTAAATGTTTGTGAGCCACAAAAGGATGCCCGTGGGTGGTGGTGGCAAGCAGTGGGTGGCAAATGGGTGCCCACGGGCACTAACAGCAGCAGCGAACTGCGGAATAAACTCAAAAAGCCGCCTGCCACTCCCGAGCCACGGTTTGGCCATCCCTAGTTTACAGGTTTGCAACCAATAAAAGGACCTTCATTCCCATTAAAACCATTAGGACAAGACAGGACTTTGCTATGCACCCGAACATAACATAAATAGTGCCAGACAAAGTTTTTAAAGGAGGAAATTCTATAATTTGTGCATCACTACAGAGAAGGATCTACCCCTGGGTAACTGAATTATTACATGTTTCTGAGTGTGTGTGTGTGTGTGTGTTGGTAAAAAGCCACAATAGTGTTCTAGATATCAGAAAATTACACTAAAGTATAACACAATTAAACCAACACACATGCCAACAGCAGCTTGTTTACCTTAGGGCATGCCTGCATAACTTTTGATCTACTTTGATGACTGCAATCCCAGAGTGATTATTTATTTATTTAACTTTTATATTGTTTTTTGATAGACTCACCAATGTAGTATGAATAAAATTATAAGAAATTTGTGATCACAACTGTAAATGGTATCACAAGGAGCTTTTAATCTCATGCACTGGGGGTTTGTGAGGGGGGTGAAATTTGCTAATACAGAAATGAACTAGCATTTGTGAGAGAAGTATTTGCTTTATTTTTACCTGTGATCCTGGAATTTCTTTGTGGAATTTTTCAGTTGTTTCTTTAACCAGGGCTGTTAATGCGTAATATTTGGCGGAAGCCTTTTTAACCCCTTGTTCAATATCCATATTTATTCCATCCATATACTGCTTCTTGGCCAGGTCCAACTTTTCCTTTATCCAGGCTGCTCGGTATGCAGGGTCAACGATTTTCTTCAAGGATACATCTCCTAAAAAATAATTGAGGAATTAATTATCCCCATACTACTGGGTGAGGTCATTCAGAGGTGTGGGCTGACGTGTCGCCAGTATGTTGATGATACCCAGCTCTACCTCACCTTTTCATCAGACCCAGGTGAGGTGGTAGCTGTCCTGGACTGGTGCCTGATTTCAGTAATGGGTTGGGTGAAGGTCAATAAACTGAAGCTGAATCCATACAAGACAGAGGGGCTGTTGGTGGGCACGCCTGCCCTCCAACTAGGAAATTTTCAACCTATCCTGGATGGGGTTGCACTCTCCCTAAAGGATAAGGGGCTTAACTTAGGAGTGCTCCTGAACTCCAAGCTCTTCCTGGTCACCCAGGTGGGCTCAGTGGCCAGGAGCACTTTTCTTCAGCTTCAGCTGACCTTTCAGCAACATTTCTACTTGGATGAGTGGAGCCTTGCCACAGGGATTGCTGTAATGCGCTCTACATGGGGTACCTTTGAAAACGGTCCAGATGCTAAAACTAATACAGAGCAGGGTGGTACGGCTGCTTACAAGGACCAGCTGATGAGAACACATCATGCTGGTCCTCTGTCAGCTGCACTGGTTCCCTGTTGCAGTCCAGACCCAATTCAAAGTGCTGTCTTTGACATATAGAGTCCTAAATGGCTTGGGAGCAGGCCACCCGAGGGAGTGCCTCTCTCCATATATTCCTATCCACCCACTTACATCCTCCCCCAAAGTCCTCCCCTGAATGCCCCTCCATCAGTGAGATCAAAGGGGAAAGGGCTAGGAGGGGGGCATTTTCTGCAACGGTGCCCAGACTCTGGAATTCACTCTCCGGGGATGTATGGCTGGTGTCACCTATGCTTTCCTTTAGACATCAGGTAAAAACATTTTTGTTCACACAAGCTTTTGGTTAATTTAATTTATAACTTATATTTTTATCATTTAATTTTGGCCATTAATTTATTGGTTGTATTTTGTCATGTTGTGTACAGTTTTATGTAATTTTATTTTGCGAGATGGTTTAATAATTTACTAATTTTGTTTATATTTGTTTTATCCACTTTACCAATTGTATATGCTGTTTTCAGCATTTGCAAGCCACCCAGAGAAACCTTGGGTTATGGGGCAGCATAGAAGTGGAATGAAATAAATGAATAAATAAATAAATATTTTTGAGATCACGCTGATCCTGAACATGTTTGCTCGGAAGCATATCCTCTTTTCCCAACCTACCTCATGGGGCTGTACCTCTGAGGATAAACTAGAGTTCTGCATATTGCCCTGGGTTCCTCACAAGAGGAAGAAGGCCAGCATATAAATGCAATGTATAATAATTTGGATTCAATGGTCTCCCACAGATTTTTTTAAATAAACCATAGTGCTTAGATTTTTTTCAGAGGGTTCTAGTCCCTACCCTCTAGCCATGGAGTCAGATGGGTGAATTTGGACCAACCACAGACTCAGCCCAACCTACCTCACAGGGTTGTTGTTGTAGGGATAAGACTGAGAGCAGGAGGAGAATGATGAAAAGCCACTCTGAGTTCTTAAAAAGAGGGATATAAATCAAATAAATAGGCTATGTTAAGAATAGTTAGAAATCAAGCAAAATTACTATCTTGTTACAAAAGTCATGTGCGGACGAGCACAAGAAGAAACCCCAAATGGCGATGCACATTCTGCATCTACATCCAATCTGCTCGCTATGACCATTTCTAATATGGTTGTAGATGTGCCTCCAAATGTACCGTCAAACCTCAACTTTTGTGGGTTTAACTTTCATGGCTTTGATTAATTGCAATTTTGTTATCAATAATTATGGGGATTTTTTTAAAATTGTGTGGCCCACTGCAGAAAATCACAGACAATGTGCATAGACTAAAAATGTAAAGAAAATATTTGTGGGGATTAGGGACAAAGGGCCCTTGTGAAAGTGAAAAAACTAGGAAGATCTCAAGTCTTGCCTCCAAAACCTTAGCTCTTAACACTGTTAAACATACTGAAGTGCATAGCACAGTTCTTTAGCTCACTGAAACTTTTTACAAAATTTTTGCAATGTAATAGTTTGGGGATAATTTTCTTGTCACATGGGGGAGGGGGGTACAATCCATTACGATATACAATCCAGTGCACAGTCTAAAGAGATAAGGTTTGGGGGCAGAGCTAGAAATATTCACAGTTTTTCCATTTTCATGGGGGTTCTGCACCATGAATACCCACTAATATGGAAGGCCAACTGTCCATGTGCAGGATTTGTCTGCACAGACCTCTCTTACTGAATTGAAGAGAATGTATTTTACCATATTCCTCTGAGAATTTCCACAAGGGGAAGAATGTGGAATGAACATTCCTGGGAAATACCACCTAAAATATGTTTACAATGTGTGTCCTAAGCAACTAATAGAATTAAAATATTTAATTGAGTAATCAGTCAAAATGTTAAAAAAATTAAAAAAATGTTTACTGATTTACTGTTCAGTAGATTTTAGGCTCAATCTTATGCATGTTTAGAGAGAATGATACTGGCTGAGGAATGTCAAGAGTTGTAGGATTTTTTCCTATCTAAACATGAATGAGACACTTTAAAGCTATTTTAATATGAATATGCACACATCTCCTCAGCAGGGTGCAAGGATAAAAGCAGCCCTGTCCATTTTCTGCAACATAGGTGAGAATGACTTTCCCAAGATGATGCCTGCTAGGAGATGTATGTGCATTGTCCCGAAACAGGTGCGCTCTCTCTGGGCATTATTAGTTTCCATCCAAAGTTTGGAAAAATTATGAGACTAATCAAGCTGAATGCACTAAGATTTCTTTAACTGAGGGATAGTCCAAGTTTATATAGCTGCTTCTCAAGACTTACTGGGAAGTTCTACTGAAACTACAGGAGTCTTCTGCATAAAAGAATTTGGATAGATAAGAGGATACAACATATTTTGGAGCACATGCCTCTAAAGGTTGCAAGTTTCAAGAGACAGATTGCCAAACTTATTTGCGATGGGGCAGCATATAAGTTGTTAGTTGAATGAATGAATGTTTACTCATCCCCTTATGGCCAAGAGAACTAGACTGACCCGAGACTGGTGCTACAATTTGGTGGCACAGCTTATTCTCATACACGCCAGTTAAATTGTAATACCAATGACAGTATTCCTGCCTAACTATTAAGGTTGCAGTTTTAGACACACTTTATGAAAGTGTCCCTATCTTTGTGTGTCTTACTTTCAAGTAAAACTTAACCAGAATCAGGCTGCATGAAAAAGAGTTTATTCCTTTCATTGAAACATACCATGTAAAACTACCCTAGATCCTTTTGAATGGGCATAGCACATAAGCTCAGGGTCATATTTTCCAAAACATGTCACCGTTGTAATTTGTGACCAGTCATAGGACTTCCAGTTCTTTCCACCAACATCAAATACAAAGACCTGCAAAGGCACAACAACAAAAAAATGGCACTCTTGTTCTCTTAATATTGCTCCTGCTATATCTTGATATGTTTGTACTAGCCTCATTTAAATTAGGTAATTTGGTTTATATGACAGGCAAACCTTCAGTCAGTCAGAACATCCTGCAATAAACATGAGTAAATGCAAAGTTTAAAGTATTCTTAATTTGTAAAATTTACATGTAACAAATAGTGAAATGCTTTTCACTATGTTTATTTATTTAAAGTTTTTAATAGGGTCAATTAAAAACAATTAAAAACAAAATATCAAGACAGTTTACACAGAGTAGTTTTCCTAGTGCTAGAATATTCCAAAGTATGTCCCCTTTGCCATCTTGAGTCATCACTCTGCCTCTACACTGACATTTAACTGCACTTACATTTAAAATATCCTTTCGTCTAGTGCTTTGTTATAAAAAGTTGGATCAGCTCGTTAACACGGTGAAGCCCTGAGGTGCGCTTTAGCCTTTTTCCAGAACAGCACCCCCACCGCACCCGCTCTAGGGTTTTGCGACCGGCAGAAATGCAGCAACGACGGGGCTGAAGTTCAGCGATGAAGCACGCGCTCCGCCCGCGGAGGCCCCTGGTCCAACCCCAGCTATCTCAAGGCGGGGTCGGGGAAGTCTCTTCACAGCAACGCTGGAGAGCTAAAGCCCGCCGGCGTGGGCAGTTCTGAGTTCGAGGCACCGGTGGTTCGCGGCGCCCTGTGCTCCTGTGGAAGCTTCTTCCGTGCTAGAGAAGCAGCGGCGGGGAGACCCTCCGTGGCTACCCGTCTACTTACTGGGTAGCTTTTAACCACGCAGCTCCTAACACAGCCCAGCACTGATAAGGCACGTGCAGCTCTCGCTCAGCTCTGGAAAAAAATCAGCGCGAAATTACGGCAAGCGGCCGCGAGACGCCCACCGTCTCTAGGGACGTGCCTTCCCCACCAATCCCCTTCTCAATAAGCTTGTTTGTTTGCCTTCCCGTAAAGGGCCATTGCGCCTGCGCACCTCGAATTCCCTGCTGGCCGTGATGGGGCGGCAGAGCGCGGGTTCGTGACATGGGCATGCGCTGGAGGCCAAGCTCAGCAACAGGAGAACGAAGGCTCCGGCGCCGCTGCCGAGCAGCCTGTGCATATCGAAGGTCCTCACCGGCCTCAGAGCAGCCGCTTTGTCGCATTCATATCGTACGTCCCCCCCTCCCGTCCCCCGCTGTCAGCCTATGGGAAGTGAAAGGAAAGCGTTCTGTCTCGGGCGCCATGCAACCGGTGTAGACTTTACAGTTGGGACCGATCGTTCCATCGTCAGCTAAAAGGGCATTCCTGACCTCTGCGGGCCATTTTCTCCTCACCTGTTGAGTTGGACTGACAACGATGGAGAAGTCCAGGGCTTGTCAGTGTAGCTGTTGACAAAGCACCTGTGTCCCATGCCTTCCCCATCTTAGAGACAAGGTCAGGAGTTCATACCTTCCCTAAGTAACTTTTGTTTTTAAAGTGTGTGAACCGCACATTGCAGGGGTTGGGTAAAGTTTTGGGTGGGTTCACAAGGGACAGACTGTGACAACCATGGGATATGTATGTTCTGCTGTTAGTATCACACACAAGAAGTGGGGTGAAGCAGTGAAGTTACTTAATGCAGTGAAGTTTGGGGTTACAATTATTCCCATATTGGGGGGGGGGAGATCCTGAAGCCACTGAAGCCAAAAGAGTAGCCTAGCATAGTTCCCTGCTAATGCGTGATCCAAAACACTGTAGCCTACCTTACTGTAAACCTACCTCACTGAGAACAGTAAGGTTGTTAGAGGGTATGTAACTGTTTATTAGAGTTATATCCTATGTTTTTCTTACAAAGAACTCAAGGCAGCTTCCATCATACTCTTCTTCCTGCTCTCAAGCTTATCCCTACTACAACCCTGTGAAGGAGGTTGGCCTGAGAGTCTGTGACTGGCCCAAAGTTATGCAGTTGGCTCCATGCCCAGCCCAGGCCTAGAACCCAGTTCCTCTGAGACCCTGCCCTGTGCTTTTAACCACTACATCACACTGGCTCTCTTTGCTTCCCTCAGCCTGTCACTTTCAGATGGTATCTGACTGGATTTTCAGCAAAATAAATATCTCATTTAAAATATGGGATATTAAAATAAGCTGTTAGAAAATATTAAAATATGGGGTACTAATATACATTACATTATCCTGCAATGTGGAGAAGACAAACTTTAAAAACTGGAAAATTAGTCCCATGGCATTTAATAGCCTATGTGTGCACAGGTTGGAAGCCAGGTTTGTAGCAAAGGTAAAACTTAGTATCACTGCTCCCCTAGTTTCCCCAAGCTGAATTCAGACCTGTCTTGCGGCAGTAAAAGAAACACTGCTTATAATTGAAACTGCAAGCAGCCAGGGACTGTGCATCCATCACAGGTCTGCAGTCTTCCCCTAGTGCCACTCAGTGTTTCCATATCTGTTTCAGGCTTTGTAGGTTGATAGAAATTTGGCAAGAGGAGGGATTTTCTTTACGGGGAGATTTGTCAGCGAACAACAGACAGGAAGCAAGGCGTTAGAGAGACAACATTATTCTTGATCCATCTGCATTTGTTATTCAAAACCATGCCATTGTATACAGCTTCAGTGTAAAGTTGAAAGCAAGTTAAAGCAGTCAAACCATGACTGCTTACATTACACTCTGTGTGTGTGTGTTGTAAAAATCTTTGAAGATGGGCTATAGCTCAGTGGTGGAGTAAATTCAATGCCTGGCATCTGTAAGCAGCACTTGTCTCGGGAGTTGGGGTTTCTCGGTTGCTGTGGACTATATTGTTGCTGCTGTCCAACTTCTCTTCCCCCTCCCTTCCCCCATTTTACCCTGTTTTTCTCCCTTTTAAATTGTATGTTTCACCACCCTCCACCCCTATATTTTATTCTGGGGTGGGATTTTGCCCACTTGGACAGGGAAATGAGGAATCCCTAATGGCTTTCCATTACAACAGGCAGTGGTTAAAACAGGGGTGGTCACCCCATGGCTACTATGTAGCACTCTGCTCCTCTCCATGCCGGTAGTGAGCTCCACACATTTTTTGGTGCACATAGGGAATATTTCTTTCATAGTGATGGAATTGGGTTCACCTGTTCCACAGATCAGAGTACAGCACCAGCAAGAAAAGAAAGCTTGGTGAATATTTTTTGCAATGTAATATATTTCTGTCATGAACTAGAGAAAGCTCTTGTTCTAGAAATGACCTCCGGGGATTGGTGTGGAATTTGGAATTATATTTTGTGTCTGCATAGCTTAGGGAGGGCTGGAGATAGCTTATGTATTGGTTTCTTGGAGGTACAAAGAACAGGGCAGTGGATTATCATTGCTGTGATGTATGATGGCGGGAGAAGGATAGTTATCTGCACAAGAAGGGAGGTTATACATTTAATCACTATCACTCCCAGTTCTCCTGAATCTACGAATTCTTGGTGGGCATGCTCTTAACTCTCCAGGTCTATAGTTTTTGATACTAAATGGCAGATCTATTAAGGAGATGGAAAGAGATATATGTTAAGATATATAACATCATTTCTATTTGGTGACACAAATGTATTAAATGGGAAATCAAAACTGTAACTTAAAGACTACATAATAGAAAAAAAGTTGAAAAGTTACATGTTCTCCTGAAATCAGTTTGGTTTCAAGGCCTCCCACATGGCCTGGGTTTGCTCTTGTGCTACAGAGCTGCCAGAATAGTCAAGGCAATCTGCATTCCACATACCCACACCCCTTAAGGCACGATCTTTTGCATAAGCTGCCTTCAGAGAGATACTCCTTGGATCATCAAACCATACTTGATGAAATGCACCATGTGAATCCTGCAAGTGAAACAAAGAGAATATAGTGACATGCTTTCCATATTCTTTCCAAACAAATCCTACAGTTTAGGTGTTCCGTGTACCTAGGAAAAACCCCTGGAACTTCACAGATGAGGGCTGCACTGAAAACATATATCAGTCAATAGACAAATGTGTTTTTATGAAATAATGATATCTAAAGATTTTTATTACTATTTTGTTTGGTTTATTTGTTGTCTCAGTTATTTAGCACATATGGATAGAAGAACATGAGGATAAGCTGAGTTTCATATTGTGTTAGCCAAGCATGTATGAGGCGGAATTATTTGGGGCATTGGGAGGGAAGGAAGAATGGATTACAGGGACTTTATCCCTGGATGCACCTATAATCTATTTTCCATCAATTGAGGCTAGGCCAAATATGCCTGTATAACTTTGACTTTGTGCCATTGGCCCCAATTAATTGCAACTTTTCAATATTTTTTCCTAATGGATTGACAAGGCTACTTTCTTTTTTGGTGTTGTATTTGTATAAATAAATGCATAAATAACCTCTAGAAAGTAATCTTGATAACAGCTTACTTTGTATTCCAGAAATGGGGCTTTCTGTTCTTCATCCCATAGGATCCCAGAAAGAGAACTATTTTCCTGATTCATTATTTTCTTATAAGGAACTTGACGTCCTGCTGCATCACTGCAAGGAGCCCCTCTGAAAGGGGTTTTTGAAATGGAACAAACATGGTCCTGAAGAAAGGCAGTTCATGTTACAAATATATATTAAAGGCTTAAGAAGGGATCATTATAAAAACAATGCCCACAAGAATAAAGTGAGTAAAAAAGTAGTTAAAATTGCTGTCTTTTTCTTACCTTAGATAAGTCTAGACAGGTATAATCATAGCCATACCATGGAACACCCATCACCAGTTTCTTTGGATTGATTCCCAAGCGAATATAATTGTCATAGCCTAATTTAAAAAATTAAATGTAAACCTAAGTTTAAACATTTACCCATGTGCTTTTTGTTCTTATTTATTTTTACATTTCTGCTGCTACACTTGTAACATCAGCAAGCTGGAGGCGATTGAGGTAGACATACAAGATACAACTATGTCTACATGGATCTTCTATGGGCAATTGCCTCTTTGTAGAACAGGATCTTGTTCTTTATTTTTTTAGTGATTTAAGTGCAATCCTCTTCATGTTTCCTTTTGGCTCTGGCCTCTTGGCAGAGCAGCAGAGGCACAGGCTGGGAGAGAGGGCTGAGTGGCCAGGGGACTGGCAAAGGCAAGGGAGGAGCTGGGCAGGGGAGCAGAGGGCCAGGAACAGCGGAGAGGAAGGGGGCGGGGCCAGAGGGGCTAGAGGGGCCAGGAGGAAGCAGGGGGCGGGGCCACCAGCCTGAGGGACTGATAAGGCGTCATCCCTTGGCTGCGGCCCGGGCTGTCCAGGGACTCCCTTCCCTGGGATGCAGAGGGGTTGTTTTTTTGTTTTGTTTTTTGCTTTTGCTTTTGCTTTTGCTTTTGCTTTTGCTTTTGCTTTTGCTTTTGCTTTGCTTTGCTTGTTCGTTTGTTTGTTTGTTTGTTTGTTTTGGTGCTGTGCTTTGCTTTGCTTTGTTTTCCCTCCAATTTAAATTTAAGTTTATTTTATAAATTTAAGTTTATTTTATCCTTGTGTGTGCGCGCGAGTGGGTTTTTGTCTGGGAGAACTGGGCGAGTGAGAGGAACTACAGAGCTAACAAGACAGGGGACCAAGGTAAGGTCTCGGAAGGGATCCCAGTGGCAGACCAGGAGATGGCCTTGGTGGGAGTCACGGGTGTTGCTGTCTGCTGCGACATGTTCGCCCTTCTCCCCCAGGAGAGGCAGGGTTACACTTGCCCTCAGTGCAAGCTGGTGACCCTGCTAGAGGAGGAGGTGAGGTGCCTGAGGGCCGAGAGAGCTCTCCAGGCCCCCCAGGAGCAGCCCCCCTCTGGACAGAGGGTTGAGGGAGAGGCCACGGGAGAAGCAGCTGCGGAGACATGGAGGTATGTCACCCACAGGAGGAGGAGGCCAGCACGGCCTCCTCCTTCTCCTGGCACCAATCTGGAGCTGGGAAACAAGTTCTCTCCACTTGGGGAGGCTGGTGCTGATGAGGCCTCGGGGGACCAGCAGGACCCCCAGCCTGGGGTGTCAGGTGGCAAGGGGGCTGCTGCAGGAGAGGTGAGGACCAGGGCACAGCTGCCCACCACCACCAGGAAGACACGGCGGCGGGGACTCCCTGCTGAGGGGCACTGAGCCGGCGGTGTGCCGCCCCAACCTGGAGACAAGGGAGGTTTGCTGCCTGCCGGGCACACGCATCCAGCATGTGAAGGACAGAGTGGAGCATCTTGTTCGCTCCGGGGGTCACCAGTCGCTCCTTGTGATCCATGTGGGCACAAACGACATGGCCAGGCAGGGTGTGGTCAGGATCACCAGGGACTTCAATGCCTTGGGGAAGAAACTCAGGGAGTTAAAGGCCCAAGTGGCCTTCTCATTAATCTTACCGGTTCAGGGATTTGGGCCAGAAAGGGACAGGAGGGCCTCCGAGGTGAACGACTGGCTTAGGGTGTGGTGCCAGAAGGAACGCTTCGGGTTCCTCGACCACGGCACTCGTTTTCTTGCCAATGGACTTCTGGCAAGGGACGGGTTACACCTCACGAGGATGGGGAAAAGGTCCTTTGGAGATGCTCTAGCGAGCTTCATCTGGAAGACTTTAAACTGAGCCGGGGGGGGGCGGGTTCAGTCCCCCCAGAAACTTGTCTGCACTGGACAAGTGTGGGGAGAGGACCAGGGCTCTGGGAGCAGGGTTTTAGAAGTACTGCAGGGACTGACAGGACTCCTACAGAGAGGGGCCAGGTACCAGGGAGGATGGGAGGAAGGAGGAGGCTGGGAGCTCCAAGGAAAGGAAGCGGTGGGAAGGAGTTGAGGTGCATGTACACCAATGCTAGGAGCATGGGTAATAAGCAGGAAGAGCTTGAAGCTCTCCTGGGAATAGGAAGGTATGACCTGGTGGGAATCACAGAAACTTGGTGGGATGAAGGGCAAGTCTGGAATGTGAACATAGAAGGGTATCACCTTTTTAGAAAGGACAGGAAGGGAAAGAGGGGTGGGGGCGTGGCTTTATACAACAGGGCAGGGGTAGGATGCAGTGAGATAGAATGCAGCACAGGTGGGGATTCGGTAGAGGCAGTCTGGGTGAAACTTAGGGGTTTTGACAGGGAAAGAGACCTGACAGTGGGGGTATGTTATCGCCCTCCAGGTCACCTTGATACCCTGGATGATGTCCTGACAGGCCAGATCCTAAGGATATCTTGGGGGAGGGACACAGTAATTATGGGAGATTTCAATCTCCTGGATATTAGTTGGGAGACTCACTCGGCAGTGACAGCCAGGTCACATCGCTTCCTAGAAGCTATAGAGGGAGGGTTTTTCACACAGAGGGTCCGAGAGGCGACGAGAGGGGGAAACATCCTTGACTTGGTTTTGACCAATAGGGAGGAGCTGATAGATGATGTACAGATTAGGGGAGCTCTGGATGCGAGTGATCACTCCATCCTTTGCTATGAGATCAGGGGAATGGGGACATGCAGCAGGTCGAGCACTAGAAGCTGGGACTTCAAGAGGGCCAACTTTGGCCAACTGAAGGCCAGACTGGGGAAAGTCTCCTGGGATAGGTTACTGGAAGGTAAGCGAGTTGAGGAGGGGTGGATAGCACTCAAAAGGGAGGTTTTGGAGGCACAAGCCTTGACGATACCTCTAGTCAGTAAGGTGGGGAGGCGGAGGAGAGTGCCGCCATGGATGCGAAAGGAGGTGGTTAGAGGGATTAGACGAAAGAGGAACCTCCGTAGGAAATGGGTACTGGGGCAAACAGACAAAAGGGTATACCGGGAGGAGGAGGCCTGTTGCAGAAGGATTCTTTGCAAGGCTAAGGCTGATTACGAGCTGAGACTTGCCAAGAATAACAAGAGCAACAAAAAGGGCTTCTTTCCACATGTAAATAGGAAGAGGAAGGGGAGTCAAGTGGTGGGACCACTAAATAAGGAGGAAGGAGATCCAGTGACTGATATGAGGGAACAGGCACAGAAGCTAAATGACTATTTTGCCTCTGTGTTCTCCCCAAAGCAGGACGGGGATATCTTCATAGGAGATTAGATGAGGCTGGGGACTTAGGGGCACAGATTAGAGTACCTTGAAGTCGAGGGGCTCCTCAGGGCATTGGACATTACAAAGGCGCCAGGCCCTGGCAGGTTACACCCAAGAGTACTTAGAGAGTTCGCAGGGGTTCTCTCACGCCCGCTGGCCTCCATTTTTGAGGCCTTGTGGAGAATGGGTGAAGTTCCAGAGGACTGGAGGGTGGCATCAGTGGTCCCAATTTTCAAAAAGGGTAGTAGAAGTGACATGGGGAATTATAGACTGGTTAGCCTTATGTCCATTGTAGGAAAAACAATGGAAAGGCTCATAATAGAGAGAGATCTAGTGATGCTAGATAGGGAAGGGAGGCTGACAGCCACACGACACGGCTTCCGCAAAAACAGGTCCTGCCAGACAAACCTTGTGGAATTCTATGACAAGGTTTCGAGATGGCTAGATGGAGGGAATGCAGTGGATGTGCTATACCTGGATTTCAGCAAGGCCTGACATGGAAGAAGGGGTGAACAGTCTGCTGATCAAATTCGCAGACAACACTAAAACTGGAGCAGTGGCCACAACTGAGGAGCAGGTACTCCAGATCCAAAAGGATCTGGACAGACTATGGAAGTGGGCAGGAGACAACAGAATGGCGTTCAATGTGGTTAAGTGCAAGGTCTTGCACTTGGGGCATAGGAATAGCTGTCATAAGTACAGGTTAGGTGACAAGTGGCTGGAGAGCAGCCCTTGTGAAAGGGACCTCGGGGTACTGGTTGACTGCAGGGTAAACATGAGTCAGCAGTGTGATGCGGTGGGCAAGAGGGCGAACGCCACCCTTGGTTGTATAGCCAAAAGTGTGGCTTCTAGATCAAGAGAGGTATTACTACCACTGTATACGACTCTGGTGTGCCCGCAACTGGAGTATTGTGCTCAGTTTTGGGCCCCTCCTTACAGAAAGGATATAGCCAGGTTAGAGTCAGTGCAGCGTAGGGCCACAAGGTTTGTGGCTGGTTTGCAGGGGATGGGGCATGTGGCGAGACTGAGGGAACTGGGTCTCTTCAGCCTGGAGAAGGGGAGTCTCAGAGGGGATATGTTGGCGACATACAGGTATGTGAGGGGATGTCACATGGAGATGGGTAGAGACCTGTTCTCCCCTGCAGAGGAAGGCAGGACACGCTCCAACGGAGCAAAGGTCGTTGAGGCCCCATCGGTGAGGGTGTTCAAAGATAGGCTGGACATGCACATGATGGGCATGTCGTGAGCAGAGCCAGCTGGTGCTGGAGGTCAGACTAGATGGCCCAGGAGGCTCCTTCTGACTCGGTCTGTTTCTATGTTATATACAAAAGTCCTACAAATGCCAGCATTTCTAGCTACAGTATATTATATACTGTGGACAGGTAAACTTCTCAGATCCTCTTTCCTGCCTCAGATTCCTTCATTTTCTACAATATGCAAAGAAATGGGTTTATATACTGGCAAAAGAGTAGAGAGTTTTATTTCAATCTCTCCTCTGAAGGGGGGAGATAAAAATAAATACTCAGAATCAGAGGTTATTGACATTTTAAGAACTGATAAAAGAAAAACTTGGCAACCTACTATTTTTGAGGTTAGACATTTAATCAGAGTTTGAGAATGGCTGTCAGGAAAATAATCTGATGGAAAACAGTGATTTTCAGAGGAGATAAAATTTATTAATTGTCAGAAATGTTACTATTATTTATATGATGAAATGGCAGAGAGTTTTCCACCTTTTTCTTTAACAGTAAAGTCTTTGCTGACTCTACTGGCACTTGCAGACCTGCAGTCGGCAATCCAGCAGCATTATTCACAGGCAGCAGAACAGCCCAATGAAAATAATGCCACATGTCTCCTGAATGACTCCATTACATCTTTATCACACACTGTTTGTTTGTTTGTTACATTTCTATACCACACACTGGTCAAAGCTCTCAGCACTTTACAAGACAAAGCTGAGACGTATAAAATACATCAATGTAGTAAAACATAATATAAAACCTTTTGTTTAAACAGAATAAAAACAAAGCAGTAGCCAAGGTAAAAGTCTGCAGCAGTTCAAAGATCTAAAAAGGAACTAAATTTTTAAAACTGAAGAGCTAAAAAGCCTGAGAAAATAAAAAGATCACCTGAAGCCAAAAAGACCACAATGTACGTGCCCGACAAGCCTTTCTGAGTAGATTATTCCACAGCTGTGCTGTCACCGCTAAAAGGCCCTCTGCTCAGTAGCCACCCAGCTCACCTCATCTGGTAGAGGCACTTGATCTAAGGTATATGGAAAGGGATGATCTTTTGGGAATCTTGGCCCCAAGCCATTTGGAACTTTCTAAGTTATTACCAGAACTTGGATTTTGGCCTGGAAATGGATTGGTAGCCAGTGCAGATCAAAAAGCTCTGGCCAATATAATGATGCAGTGTCAGGAATTTTATGATCTACGCTGGCAGCCTTCCATTTTCATATCCATTTAATCCTGCTTCCTTATTTCAGACAGGTTGAAATTTCCAAGCCATTCTCAATGGCAGCCTCAACATACTGCAGCGTTCCAAATGACAGATTACCAGAACATAGATAACTAGCTAGGCTATCTGTGTCCCAGTGAGATTGCAGTAGATATATTGGCCTAAGCTAAGGCTCCATATCTCTGAGGCCACCTGTGCCTCCAATGGCAGTGCTGGAATTAACAGCACCCCTAAAATATGATCCTGGTCCCTTGGGGGAGTGCAACCCCTTCCAAAACAGGTTGAATGTCACTTGACGGGGCAGAAGAACCATGCACAGAGGTTTCTTTGTCTTATCTGAATCGAACTTCATTATATTGAGCCTCATCTAATCCATTAGTTCACCCAGACACTAACACACCAAGCAGGCCGTATTGCTGCAATGTCTTTTTTCCAACAATGTACTGCATCATTATGTAATGCCATTCCTACTGGACCATTCAGTCGTCCAAAGGAGGATGGCCACTAGACTGTGATGGCAACTTTTCTGCCATTTGAAGTGAAATTGAAGTGTTACACTGAAGAAAAAAGGTGGAAAATGCTCTGTTGCTTCATCTTGTAAGCAGTGATAACAGTCTGTCACCCTAATAGATTTACACTACCCCTGAAAAGTGGCCAAAAATGTCTCATCATGTTTGTAGGGAAATAAGAGCCTTTAAAAAATATTACAATAATGATTTTCTATTTTAAGCAATGTATCTTACTTTTTCCCAGCTTGTAAAAATGAGAATATGCTTAGCTACTTTGGTAGGTTGCAGCTCCATCCCAAACACTGTTCAGGTGCTACTGACATTTGAAAAGTTAAGAGCAAACACGTATGTGTCTATGCATGCTCTCAGCTATATCAGTAAAGCAGCCTGGTAGTTATATTTTATAGTTCATAAATGAATCAAACAGACCAGTGATAGGAAATAAATTATACGATGCAAGAACAATTCTCTGTAAGCTACTTTCCGAGAGTCTTTTTGACTGAAGAATGAGGTACAATAGTGAGTTTGATGTTGCTCAACTAGCAAAGTCTGTGTGATATCGTGGTTAAGAGTGTTGTACTGGGACTCAGGAGGTCTGGGTTCTAGTCCCCACTCAGTGATTGAGTGCACTGGCTGACTTTGGGCCAGTCACAGACTCTCAATCCAACCCACCTCACAGGGTTGTTGTTCTGAGGATAGGGTTAAGAAGAGAAGGAGAATTATGCAAGCTGCCTTGAGTTCCTCAAAAGGAAATAGGCAGGATATAAATATAATAAGTAAATAAAGCACATTTAGATTTAATTGAAAAATAAATGTTCCATATATTTAAATCCTTATCTCCACCACTACATTTTTTGCTATTTGTTTTCCCTGAAAGAAAAGGGGGAAAGGGATTTTGATGTCTTCAACATTTCTGCAAATTTTATGTCACTGTTTCTTACCAGCTAATGTCTGGTTGTATGGTGCATTAGCTCTTGCTATGCATTCTGACCACACTTGACTCTGCTCATCATAAGACATTACAAACACAAAGTCACAAGAATCAGCAATCCCAGTGTAGTTGTAACATCTTCCGTCTATACATTCTGGAGACCAGGCTACATCAAAAGTTACCTGTGACAGAAAGAAAAGTACATCACACTCTCTTTTTCTGAATGTGCATTCCTAGCATATGTTTGTGCAGATGCCCATAAACTTTCCTGAAAGAAGTAAATGATACGAAGTTAATCTCAAAAGTGATTGCAAATTGGGATTGCAAATTAGATTTTCTGCAATTTGAAATGGCAGTTCATGAGTTCATTTTAATTATTTCTTGAAAATGTTGTACAGTGGGGAAATATTAATGTTTGGGAATATGAAGCCAAAGTAATTGGAGCATAACTTGACAGCACAATATAAGAAAATATGGTTTGAAATAACAAACAAAAAAGCAGGCCTTCCTTTGGTATCAAATAACAGGTCTGTATAAACTGTCTTGCACCAAGTCGAGTGCAACAGCTTGTCAGGGCAGGAGCCCTCCGAACTTCTTGAGCTGCTGCCTGCACAGATTTCAGATATATTGCCACATAACTGTTGGGCCACAGCACATGATGGGAGCAGGTCACAAGTTATGGAAACCTGACCTAAGATGGGTGGAGTAAGCAGTGGCTAATATACAGTATGTGTTCATCCAACTGAGTTTTGTTTTGATCATGCTACTATAAACTGTACATGACAATTACCTTTAGTCTTAACATTAATTTAAACTTCTTTAGAAAGAAAAAACAAGGCTGAGAAAAAACATCAAAATTGAATACTGTTTTTCAGAAACACCAAATACTACATTTATTTATGTATTTATACTGTTATTTTAATAAAAATATGTATTTTCCAATTAAATAATACACTGGTCAAAGCCAAATTTAGTCATACTAGGAGCTGACCCAATGAAGTAACAGGGCTTATAAGTCATTCCTAACTTCACTCTGATTGATTTCAATAGGTCTATCCTACACATGCCTAAATCTGAATCCAACCTTTGTTGTTGTTCTGACCCCATGGACAACATTCCTCCAGGCCCTCCTGTCCTCCACCATCCCCCAGAGTCCACTTAGGCTCACACCAACTACTTCAGTGACTCCATCTAGCCACCTCATCCTCTGCCATCCCCTTCTTCTTTTGCCATCTATTGTTCCCAGCATTAGGCTCTTCTCCAGCGAGTCCTTCCTTCTCATCAGGTGGCCAAAGTATTTGAGTTTCATCTTCAGGATCTGGCCTTCTAAACAGCTGTCAGGGTTGTTCTCCTCTAGGACTGACTGGTTTGATCGCCTTGCGGTCCAAGGGACTCGCAGGAGTCTCCTCCAGCACCACAATTCAAAGGCCTCAATCCTTCGGCGCTCAGCCTTCCTTATGGTCCAACTTTCACAGCCATACATTGCAACTGGGAAAACCATAGCCTTGACTATATGCACTTTTGATGGCAGGGTGATGTCTCTGCTTTTTAGTATGCTGTCTAGATTTGCCATAGCTTTCCTCCCCAGGAGCAAGTGTCTTTTAATTTCTTGGCTGCAATCCCCGTCTGCAGTGATCTTGGAGCCCAGGAAAATAAAATCTGTCACTACCTCCATTTCTTCTCCATCTATTTGCCAGGAAGTGAGAGGACCGGATGCCATGATCTTAGTTTTCTTAATGTTGAATTTCAAGCCAACTTTTGCACTCTCCTCCTTCACCCACTTCAAGAGGCTCTTTAGTTCCTCTTCACTTTCTGCCATTAGAGTGGTATCATCTGAATCCAATGTAGTGATTCTAAATACAGATCTGACCAACCCTTAATTTGTTTCTAGCATGTGTTTACCAGTGGCCTTAGGATGCTTTGGTGCTGGTTTAGCACCTAAACATATTCTATAATAAAATGTGTGCTCACAAGGGTGAATGTTGTCAGTGAGGAATGGTAGAACCCTATTCCTCATTAGGATTGAGGAATGGTGGAACCCTATTTTCTTGGAACTTCTTCTCAGGACAGATATTTTTGGCTCCCTTTTTTATTTTCTTTCAAGCAGTTCCTAAGAACATTTTTTTTGTTTCTAGTTGCCCCTGTGTGGCATGCAGGATTGATTTAATCATCTATCTTGTTCAGTGTTTAGAATGTTTTGAAACTGAGCCTAGGTCAGTGTTAATGTGCTTTATGCTGCTTTTTGTTTTCCTGGCTTTTGGTGGAGGACCAACTGCTGATGGTTTTAGTAACTGGAAGTTCTGTATTATATGTACTTTTGCATTGTGAGCTTCTTTGAGAGAACATTTGTTTTGAAAAGTAGTGTTTATCTAAAAATGCATATATAAAGAAATGGATGATGTGAAACTGAATAGGAGTCGTTGGTTTATTTTTACCTGTGATCCTGGAATTTCTTTGTGAAAAGCTTCTGTTGTTTCTTTAACCAAAGCTGTTAATGCATAGTATTCAGCTGAAAACTTATTAACTTCTTGCTCAATGTCGATATTGATTCCATCCATATACTGTGTTTTGGCCAACTCCACCTTTTGGTTTATCCAGGCTGCTCTGACAGCAGGATCAACAATTGCCTTCACAGATACTTCTCCTAAAGAACAAGTGTTTGCATTACTACAATGGATGAAAGAAATGTTTTTTCTTTTCACCTCTTAAACTAAGTTTCATCGTGTAACAACTTAACAGGGCTTATGAAAGCACTGGAACTCTCTTCCATGTCCTTGAGTTTGGGGCTGAGTTGGATGGGAGAAAAGAGTGCAATATGTTTTATACTGGAATTCATGCCTCTAAAGATGGTGACCTTCAAAGAGAGACCTCTTAAGGTAGCCTTCCAATGTAGACCAACACATGCGGGGCACCATATTCAAGAAAGCATCATCCCTTTGTGCTCGGTGCAGCATAGCATAAGGGGGATTTCTAGCCTGTTCTGAAACTGGTGGCACAAGGTGGTAGCACTGCTTTCCTATGCAACAGGTAAACTGTAATAGCAATAAAAGTATGCTCATTATTAAGGCTGCAGTCTTATACTCTCTTAATGGGGGAATAGGTCTAATTAAACCCTAACTCTAACTTAATTCCATAGAAACACAGGATCAAGTTCCATATTATTCTCATTATTCTAGTTAGAACACACCTTTTAAAACGACTCTGGATCCTTTAGAATGGGCATAACACATAAGTTCAGGGTCATATTTTCCAAAAGTTGCCACTGTTGTAATTTGTGTCCAGTTGTAGAATTTCCATGTTTTTCCACCAACATCAAATACCAAGATCTGTAGAGATACAGCAAGGATTGTTGGAGGGTTAGCTTTCGCTTCCTGAGCACAAACTGCATGCTTTTGACCGACTGTTAGGCAGGCAATAATTCAAAGACTGTGTACCACTCTGTTTCACTGGCTCAAGCCACAGACCCACAGACCCCTTTAATCCTTTATAGCTGTGCTCACAAGACAAAACACTGCTTCCTGTTAACTAAAACAGTACAATGTGTTAAGAATAAATTCCAGTTTGAAGCTCTCTTCAGTAGCAAATTGCTAAGTGTTACATATGCCCTTTTATTTTCAGTTGTGGATTCCTTTATTCCACTTTCACATTGTTACACTCCAAATTAAAAATGTGTGCTTCTGGACAGGTTTTTATTTTGCAACTGCCTTGCTGCAGGCGATTCCAGACAAAGTCTGCTATTTTTAATCATACTGTGTTACTACTACTTTTTTCTTTCTTTTTCCTTAAGTCGTTTATATTAGTTTATTACAGAACGAACAATAAAAAGACATGAGACACATTAAACTGCATATAATCTGATGCATGATTTAGTGGCCAGTGTCCAATCTTATGACAGAATAAATATACCCGTCCTGAATAGTCCTGTTTCAGGTATGTCTTTCTTTCCGGTAGGGCATTTTTTGCCTTTAATAGTTTCGTGGCAGGCAGAAATTTAACTGGTGGTGCTTTTCCTGGCACGGGGAATGCGGAAGGGGCGCCCCTGAACCGCTCAGTTCAGAGCAGCTCTAGAAGCCAAAGTGCAGCCCTGCCACGGTGCATCGTCCGGGGCGCCGGGCCAAGCGGCGTCAGCCCGCACCAGGGCAAAGCCCTCGGTCCACCAGCGAGGGGCTTCGCGGCGCGTCACGGGCCCGCCCGCGCTCTCCCCGAATCGCGGCGCACTTTTTCCTCCCCACCCCCTGCGCAGTCCAGACGAGACACCGTTGCGCCTGCGCACCTCGAAGTCCCTGGTGGTCGTGATCGGGTTGCAGAGCGTGGGATCCTGGCACGGGCATGCGGCCGAGCCCACGCGCAGCGGGAGGAGGAGGGCGCTGAGCAGGAGGCGCGCGACCCCGCCGCTTGGCAGCCTGTCCATGCGCCTCGAAGGAGCTCCTTGGCTGGTCCCTGGCCGTGACTGGCCCCTGCAGCGTGAGGCTTGGTGAGTCCCTGGCAGGGAGGACGGAACCTGGCGCCGCCCAGAAAGGGAGAGGAGGGAATCTGGCAGAGCGAGGAGGAGGCGGGGAGAAGCCGCTGCGCGCTTGCTGGCGGCTCGGCGCGCCCCTTAGCGCCAGTCAAGCGCATCAGCCTTTGCCGGGTGTCGCTGATGATGGAGGGAAATGTGGGCACAAGCAGGAAAAACTGAGCACATTTAGGACGCACGTACTGACAGATAGCAGCAGTGAATTGAAATGACATCTGATGAAGGTAAAAGAAGAAACTGTAAGAGCAGGTCTGCAGCTGGGTATTCAGAAAACAAAAATCACGATTAGGGAAGATTTATTTATTTATTTAGGAAGCTTCTATGCCGCCCCATTCGCCGAAGCCTCACAATAATAAATAAACACAATATAAAACAATATAGGTCTTCTCCTGAAATTGTGAAGATTTTGCATACCTTGGTACCATATTCACTTGGTTGGGAGGAGGTGTTCCCTGCTCATTTTCTAATGATCACAAGCAGGCAGAAGTGCAAGCTGTTTTCCTTATACAGAGATGCATATTTGAAAATAGCCTGGATGATAGACTTTTTAAAAAGTGAGTTACCTAGCATGCATCGGAGTGATAGGCAGTCCATCTGTAATGGAAAACTGCTAATAACCCATTCTCAGCCTCTCCCCTTTCTTCAGTTCCAAGTCCTTCTGCTTCAGCTGGAACACCAGTTCAGACAAGAGAAAGATGACACAGGGCCCCTTTAGTCCCCGTATGACTTGAAGGGTGGCTTCATTGCCTTTCTCACTAGTTCTGTCAAAAGAATGGCTTGGCCTTGATGACTGGCCACCTTTCCTGACCTCAGTAGCATGCACCTTCTTCCCTACTCTAGGCCAGCCTGAGCCCAACTACCCAAAATGAAAGAAAAACAACCGAAAGTAGATTCCCCACCCCAACCCCTGGATTTAGACATAGAGCATGCGAAGACCCATCCCACCACTAACATCATAATGGCAAGCAGGCACCCACAGACACCCCAGTGTCAAGAAATCACCTCTGAAAAGAGTAAACAGGGAGGGAGATTGACTGGAGAGGCTTGGAGCTGCCCCAGCCTTCATTTTGCTCCCTCCATTGTGCTCCAGCTAGATGTGAAAAAAAAGCTCATCTACAGAAAACGCACCCAGGGCAGCTGGGAAGTGAAGATTGCCTCAACTTGTCGTCCTGCTTAGTTTTGGATGCCCATAAGCCCCCGAGTTCAGGAACGTACAGGCATCCCCAAAGGACTGCACCCTTTTGAAATGAATCAGAACTATCTTTTGAATTGTTTTTGCAGTTCTCATTGGGGGGTGGGAGGGGAGGTATTTCCAGGAAGCAAATACATACACCAACATATAACTTATTATCACGTGCCAGCATATGCCTTGACTTTCCTTATTGCTATAGTGCACTTATCAGGCATGGCATTTCAAAGAGTACAAGAGAGCAGTCCTCTTCACTGAAAATTTTATACCCTGAAATGTGGCAGCAAGGAAACAACAGAGAAAGATGAGGAAAATAGTAGGAAAGTGAACAGGGAAAGAATCTATAATGGTTTCAGTTAGAGATTCTTACACTTGGTTGCAGAAAGGCATGGGAACCGAGGGGAAGAAGAGGCCCATTATCTATGCTAGAGAACTCCCTGCTATCACAAGGATGGGCTGGATTTCCCAAGCTGCTTCTGCTGCTACCAACAGTGAGTGACAATCTGCCTGCTACCAGGCTGCTTAAGCTGGGGAATCAGCAGCATGCTGGCAACATTTCAGATGATCATCAGGTGTACTTCTGCTGAGGGACAAGAATCTCTCCGAAGAAATGGAGTAGCCTTCATAGTCAATAAAAGAGTAGGAAAAGCAGGATACAATCTCCAAAATGACAGAATGATCTCAGTTCGAAACCAAGGCAAACCATTCAACTTCACAGTAGTCCAAGTCTATGCCCCAACCACTGATGCTGAAGGAGCTGAATTTGACCAGTTCTATGAAGGCCTAAAGACCTTGTTGAAATAACACCAAAAAATTATGCCCTTATCATCATGGGGTATTGGAATGCTAAAGTAGGAGGCCAAAAGATAACTGGAATAACAGGCAAGTTTGGCCTTGGAGTACAAAATGAAGCAGGGCAAAGGCTGGCAGAATTTTGTCAAGAGACACACTGGTCATAGCAGACACTCTTTTCCAACCACCCAAGAGTCGACTCTACACATGCACATCACCAGACGGTCAACAAAGAAATTAGATTGACTATGTGCTTTGCAGCCAAAGATGGAGAAGCTCTATACAGTCAGTAAAAACAAGACCAGGAGCTGACTGTGGCTCAGATCATGAGCTTCTTGTTGCAAAATTTAGGCTTAAATTGAAGAAAGTAGGAAAAAGTACTAGGCCACTCAGGTATAACCTAAATCATATTCATACTTCAGTTGGTGCAGAATAGAGCTGCCAGGTTGCTGACGGGGACTGGGTGTTGTTCTTATATAGTCCCAGTTCTCCGTCAGCTCCACTGGCTCCCGATTGAAGTCCGGGCCCTATTCAAGGTGTTGGTTATGACCTATAAAGCCATAAATGGCTTGGGAACTGGATATCTAAAGGAATACTTGCGCCCATATATGCCCTCCCGCCCCTTGAGATCAGCAACAGATGCCATTCTCCGGGAACCCTCCGTGAATGATATTAGGAGGGTGAGTACCCGGAGGAGGGCTGTCTCTGCGGTGTTGCCCCATCTGTGGAATGCGCTCCCCAGAGAGGTCCGCCTGACGCTGTCGTTATTTGTTTTTCGGCGCCAGGCTAAGACCTTTTTATTTAAAACTTATTGTAATTGTTAAAATATTTAATTAATTGGGATTTTAAATTTTTTTTAGCCAAGATTGCACTGGGTTTTTTTATTGTTATATTATTATTATTTATGTATTTATCTATGCTTTGTGAGCCACCCCGAGGCTTTGTTGCGATGGGGGCGGCATAGAAATGTTTTAAATAAATAAATAAATAAATATTCCTTATGAATATACGGCAGAGGTGACAAATAGATTTAAGGAATTAGATCTGATAGACAGAGTGCCCGAAGAACTATGGACAAAGGTTCGCAACATTGTACAAGAGGTAGCAACTAAAACCATCCCAAAGAAAAAGAAATGCAAGAAACTAAAATGGCTGTCTGGGGAGACTTTACATATAGCTGAGGAAAGAAGGGGAGCGAAAGGCAAGGGAGAAAGGGAAAGATACACCCAACGGAATGCAGAATTCCAGAGAATAGCTAGAAGAGATAAGAAAGCCTTCTTAAATGAACAGTGCAAAGAAATAGAAGAAAACAATAGAATAGGGAGGATCAGAGATCTCTTCAAGAAAATTAGAGATATGAAGGGAACATTTCATGCAAAGATGGGCATGATAAAGGACTAAAATGGCAGGGACCTAACAGAGGCAGAAGAGATTAAGAAGAGGTGGCAAGATTACACAGAAGAACTATACAAGAAAGAGCTTAACGTCCCTGATAACCATGATGGGGTGGTCACTGACCTCAAGCCAGACATCCTGGAATGTGAAGTCAAATGGGCCTTAGGAAGTCTGAGCAACAACAAAGCTAGTGGAGGCGACAGTATTCCAGTTGAGCTATTCAAAATCCTAAAAGATGATGCAGTAAAAGTGCTACACTCAGTATGCCAGCAAATTTGGAAAACTCAACAGTGGCCACAGGATTGGAAAAGGTCAATTTACATTCCGATCCCAAAGAAGGGCAATGCCAAAGAATGTTCAAACTACCGCACCATTGCACTCATTTCACATGCTAGCAAAGTTATGCTCAAAATCCTACAAGCTAGGCTCCAGCAGTATGTGGACTGAGAACTACCAGAAGTACAGGCAGGATTTCAAAGAGGGAGAGTAACTAGAGATCAAATTGCCAACATACGCTGGATCATGGAGAAAGCTAGGGTGTTCCAGAAAAACATCTACTTCTGCTTCATTGACTATGCTAAAGCCTTCGATTGTGTGGATCACAACAAATTGTGGCAAGTTCTGAAAGAGATGGGAGTACCAGGCCATCTTATTTGTCTCTTGAGAAACCTATATGTGGATCAAGAAGCAACAGTGAGAACTGGACACGGAACCACTGATTGGTTCAAAATTGAGCAAGGAGTTTGACAAGACTGTATACTGTCACCTTGCCTATTTAACTTATATGCAGAGCACATCATGAGAAAGGTGGGGCTAGATGAATCACCAGTTGGAATTAAGATTGCTGGGAGAAATATCAACAGCCTCAGATATGCAGATGATACCACCCTCATGGCAGAAAGTGAAGAGGAACTAAAGAGCCTCTTGATGCGGGTGAAGGAGGAGAGTGCAAAAGTCCTCTCACTTCCTGGCAAATAGATGGGGAAGAAATTGAGGTAGTGACAGATTTTATTTTCCTGGGCTCCAAGATCACTGCAGATGGGGACTGCAGTCAAGAAATTAAAAGATGCTTGCTCCCGGGGCGGAAAGCTATGGCAAATCTAGACCGCATACTAAAAAGCAGAGACATCACGCTGCCATCAGAAGTGCGTATAGTCAAGGCTATGGTTTTCCCAGTTGCAATGTATGGCTGTGAAAGCTGGATCATAAGGAAGGCTGAGCGCCAAAGAATTGAGGCCTTTGAATTGTGGTGCTGGAGGAGACTCCTGTGAGTCCCTTGGACCGCAAGGCGATCAACCAGTCAGTCCTAGAGGAGAACAACCCTGACAGCTGTTTAGAAGGCCAGATCCTGAAGATGAAACTCAAATACTTTGGCCACCTAATGAGAAGGAAGGACTCGCTGGAGAAGAGCCTAATGCTGGGAACAACTGACGGCAAAAGAAGAAGGGGATGGCAGAGGATGAGGTGGCTAGACGGAGTGAGCTTAAGTGGACTCCGGGGGATGGTGGAGGACAGGAATGCATGGAGGAATGTTGTCCATGGGGTAGCAATAGGTCAGATGAGACTTTGCTAAACAACAACAACAACAAACTATTGAAAAACCGTGTGTTTGGTCTGATATAGTCTGATTGTTCTGTGATGATCAGCCACACCTACAAGGCACAATGTGTTCTGTGTATACAATTTGACCAACTTTGTGACTGAATCCTAGAAACAGATTTAGATTTAAGGCTGACCTAAATTTGGAGAGGAGGTCTAGGAAGAAGAAAATGAAGAAAAATATGTCCCAAGCTCCCCCAGGTGGTTGTCGTCTTCTTTTTTCATCATTGCCTGTTTTACATTAGCAATGGTACTTTTGCTCTGGGCAGAGCTGCTCCTGGTTCTGTCAGCCTGTTTTCCTCCTCCACAATTTGCTTTTGTCCTGTGCTGCTCACGTACAGCCTTTTGGCTCTAGGTGGCAGCTGCAGTGAAGCGCGGCCTGGGCCAGCTGCTTCTGAGCAGGCCGACCCAACTTCTGCCCTGTGCTGCTGCTGTAAGCCCTTTTTCATGCCAGGGTTGCAGGGCAGCAGCACCAGTTTCAGGTCTGTTGCATCATGACTTCCTTCCAGCAATTGCCACTGCATGGGCTGAAAGGTCTGGTGGAAGCACTAGGGAAGTGAAGATTGCCCTCTACCCACAGCAGCTGAAGGGGGCAGTGGACGACCTGAAATTGCTGTCTTCTGCCATTGCCAGTCCAACATGCTTGGCCATGCAGCCTAGAATGGGAAGCCTTTGACAACTCACTCTCCCTGAGTGCCACATGGACACTTTGGGTGAAGCTGTTTGCCAGCGTCACTGGTTAGGCACTTGGCAAAAGCAGCAAAGAGATCTTGCTGTTCTTGCCGAGCACCACACTCGTTATTCGTCTTGACTCACAATGGGTCCTGTTGTCCAGCTTTAGACAATACAACAGCCCAGGTTGGTCAAACATACCCAGAACAAATTATGGTATTTTTAAAAATTACGCATGGTAGGTAACCCATGCTGGGTTTGCACATCATAACAACTAAATGTTGACTGTTATCATAGCTGGTTGTCACGTCATGCAAACCCAGTCATTGTCAAGTTGAAACTGACAAGGGTATTTCCTAGAGACAGGTGAGTCAGTGGACCTGCTCACTTCTCAGAACGCACCGTGGCTTAATTTACCTGTGGGGGCTCCTGCATCATGTCCTAAAGCACAGTAGAAGTTATCTGAGGATTGTCTAACATTCACATTCCCCTGCCAGCTTGTGTTGCTTGATGCAAAAAGTCCCAGAAAGTTTGTACAAAAATGTTGCCTTTGGGCCCCCAGTGCTGCACAAGAGCCCTCACAGGTAATCTTGGAAACTGGATGGTCAGTTTTCAGTGGTAGCCAAGCTTGTGCGGCTAGTACTCCAACTTTCCCCATTCCTAGATAGGATGCAGAGCTTAGCTACATCTCCTTTGGACTGCTGTAGCAAGCTCTGTCTGGAGCTCCCTGCAATTTTTTTTCCAGAAACAACAGAAGGAGGTAGCCAGGCTGTTGTCCAGTTTGGTTACAGGGAGTATAAGATTCCCTTGTTACAGCAGCTCCACTGGCTACCATTCTGTTTCTGGGCAGAATTCAAAGAGCTGGTTATTTCCGATGAAGCCTGAATTGACCTGGCAGTCTTTCAGACAGCCTGGACCCATCTCCCGTAAGAGCCTACCCAATTCTTAAGATCTTCTAAAGGGTCCGTTTTTTGAGATTACCACCTTCGGAGGCACATTTGGTGGCAAACTTAAAGAGGGCCTTTTTGCTGGAAACTGTGTAACTCCCTCCCAAGGGAAGCTGGGATTGCTCAGTCTCTACTGTCTTGCCATCCTGTTTCATACAGTGCCTATAAGTGGATCTGTTGGGTTGGCTACCGTTTACGCACAAGCACATACATCCATGTTTATCTAGCTATTCGGATATATCTGCTACTGGTATGTTTTTATTGAATTTTGAGATGTTTTGTTGTTTTAATCAATGTTAATCATGCATGTCAGCCACTCTATGTGCCATTTTATGATAGAAAGCCAGGGTGCAAATAAAACAAACATAGAAAACATTCCCCACTCCCTTCTCTATGATGCTATCTTTATTGTAGAGGCTGACTATATTTTGAGGGGTCAGTTTGTATAGCAAATACATAAATAGAATCCAGTCACCTCCCTTGGAGCCTAGGCTGGCAAATAGCCGGTCTGGTGAATACAGATGTAGGACACTGTTGGTCTACAGTGACAATATCAGAGGTTCCAAAGTCACGAGCTTAAGTCCAATTCATTTTTTTTTAATCTTTTAAAATTTATTTTCACAAGGTACAATAAGAAAGAAAAAGAAATACAGAAAAGGAAGGTGCCAAGAATCAATTCACAAATATAGCATGTAACATCAACTTCTAGACACATTCTTAAAAAAGCAAAAATCTCCATTGGCCATAAGTCATCAAAGCAATTCAATTCTCAATCAAAATTTGTTATAAATTAATCTATAAAATTAGTCTATATAAATTTTAAAATTAGTTATAAATTATAACATTACTTTGACTTTAGAAAAGAAATTACTGACATTTATGAAAACTGTATTTTAACAATTATTACATTGCTTATAATAAGCTTCCCATCGTTGAGTAAATTCTTTGACTAGCCTTCTGTTTATGTAGTTAATTAATTTTGCCATTGTTGCATAATCAGCTAACTTGTTTTTCCAGTCTTTGAAAGTTGGAAAATCCTCAGCTTTCCATGTTGAAGCAATTATTACTCTTGCCACTGTTGTCATGTATTTAAACAACTCTGTCAGAATCTTTGGTACAGTGCTCAATAACATACTCTTGGCATTCACTGGAAATTCAGCTTTAAGTATTTTCAGCATTTCCATGTGCATCTGCTTCCAGAATCTTTTAGTTCTATCACATGTCCACCACATATGGTAGAGGTCCCATCTATCTCTTTACATTTCCAGTACTTTCCATTATAGTTCTTACCCATTTTCTATATATCTTTTGGAGTAATATACCACTGAAAATACAACTTATACCAGTTTTCTCTTAACATGTGACTTGCAGTGAATTTTGTATCTCTCCTCCATAAGGTTTCCCATTGATGAGATTGTATTTATTCTTCAAAATTCTGTATCCAATTCATCATTTCTGTATTTTAACTTGTTGAGTTTCAGTATTAAGCAGTGCTTTTTTTTTGTAAAAAAAAAGGTGCCAGAACTCACGTTGCTGCCGGCAGTAAGCACTCAGTGCGCGACCACACACACCAATCCCAAGCTGAGCAGCGTCCCAAGCCAGGTGGTGTGGACACAAAAGCAGCCCGCAGGCACTGTGTTAATGATGTTTGCTGCTGACCTACTGCGCTGACAGGCGATTCAAAATCACTTTGTAAAATCAGTTGGAAAAAATGATGCCGGAACACTGTTCCGGTGCGTTCTATGACAAAAAAAGCCCTGGTATTAAGTAATAGTTTATATATTCTTCCTAGAAGATGTTCTTTTTACATTTAATTATAATGTCAAAATAATTGAGATACCATATTATGCTTTTTCCTGTTTGAGTTTCCTTTTTTGTAATCTTGAGACCAATTGGTAATAGAAGAACCATTCTGTATTTTTTCCTTCATCTTTGAATTCTTGCCAGGGCTTAATTTGTCTCTGTTGGTTGGCCATGTCTCCATATGTTATAAGATCATTATTTTTCCTCATATGTTTTCCATGGTATTAGAGACATTAAAGGAGAGATTGGAGGGCTACTTCTTTTCTCATGAGATATCAATTTTTTATTAGGCCATCCATAGACACATGACTATTACTTAGGATCAGTGCTTTTTTAAAGATTCTTTAGTCCATAATTGATTGTGTAATCCTTCTTCAAGATCGGCTATCTCCAATTTCATTAATCTTTCATTAAAATTAAAGTACCAAACTGTAATCCAGAGTAGACCAGCTGCATAATGATATCGTTTAATGTTTGGTACTGCAAGATCTCTCTTTTTTTCTTCCTGTAAAACTTTGGATCTAATCCTTGCCTTTTTCTATTACATTCCAGATAAAAGCATTCAATTGCCTTTGCCAATCTTGTAAGGTTTTCCCCTGTACTGAAATTGGTAACATCTGAAATAAAAGTTTTATCTTTGGTGATACATTCATTTTTATGATGAAAAATTTTTCCCAACTGTGACACTTTTAATTTAGACCCTCTTTTGAATCTTTATACAGGTTGTTTTACAAATATTTTGAGCAAATGTACCAGTGTGCCGTCAGATTTATCCCCAAGTATTTAACCAGATTAAAGGTTATTTCACTGGAACATGAGCTGTGTAACAGCTCAACAAGGCAGGAATGGGGTATCAATGCAAGGGGTAAAATGGTGACAACCCCAGAGGCCAGCCTTGGGGAAGCTAGCACAAGGTCAAGGGAGGGGAGGCTTGGCTCTCATTATGTGTAAGGAGGAGATACTGTAAATTACTCCACAAGGACACAGGAGATAGCTGCAGTGAGGGGGAAATGGTCCACATCGGAGTCCATCATGGATCATGTGATATGGGGGTTAATGAAGCCTGGGGCCTGGAAAGTCTCTGGGTTCCTCTTCAAGGAGAGGTTCCACTTTTGTTGCTATACCCCTTTGCTGAAGAACTCTGTGCTGCCTTGTATTGCTTGTGCCGTATGCTGGTATAGTATCTGCATGTATAGCTGAGGCTAGGCTGAGCTTTGCTATTTTATGTCCGAGTCAGCCAACAAGCCCTGGGAGCTGGGGGTCTTTGGCTGGCTTCAATTTTAGTTGTTGCCGCTCTCCAAATCCCCTTCCCCCTTTCTTTCCCTTTTTAGCCCTTTTAGCTGTTTTAGTACCCTCCACCCCTATATTGTATCCTTTTAATAAAGCTTTATTTTCCCCCAATTCTTGGGTTGTCATGTGCTGAATCCAGTGTGTGCTTCTGGGACCAGGGAATTACTGGGCAGACTTTTCAGCCCAGTTGGCCACGGGAGTGGAGAATCCAGGTTGGCTTTTTGCTACGTGCACCGTCTGATTTTTTAAAAATATGTTCTTCTTGTTTTGTTAAGAACTTCAGCATGATTTTCATCTTTTCTTTGTTTATTTTATATCCAGAGACCATTTTTTTCAATTTTGTCTAGTCTATGTGGATTTAAGATGGCCAACACAACATTATCTGCATAACTTTTCATTTTATATTCTTCTCCATTTATTTTTAAACCACTTATGTCTGAGTCTTGTCTAATTTTCCTGGCTAGAACTTCCAGTACACAGATAAATAGAAGTGGAGATAATTGGCATCCTTGCCAGATCCTTTTTTCAGTTTGGAATCTATTGGTTAGCATCCCATTTATAAGAATCCTAGCATGTTGCTTGGTATAAATTGCCTGGATCCAATAAATACATTTCAAACCATAATCTAAATACATTTGATATAAAGGACCAAGACATGTTATCAGAGGCTTTTTCTTCATCTAAGAAAATAAATGCCACTTTCTTATTATACTTAATATGGTCAATAGCATTAATCACAAAGCAGATATTTTTCATTAATCTCTTTGGGACGGATCTGGTCTGGTCTATATGAATTTGATTTTCTATACATTTTCTTAATCTTCAACCATTATTAAAGTAAAAACTTTGTAGTTGACCTTTGATAGTGATATAGATGTATAAGACTGTGGCAGAGCAAGATCATGGCCACACTTTATCCATGTTATATGAGCTCCTTACTATGATATAAGTAATGGTCTCTGATCTTTAATTTCATTCATTACTTGTTGTGAGATGAGTTCTCTCTCCTAGCAGTAACAGACTCACCAGTGTTTCTTGCCAAATGTCTTTGTTTTACTTATAAGTCTCTGAGCATACACAGAGCAAAAAGTTGATCCCTCTCTGGCCCCCTTCACCCAAAGCTTTCCTTATGAATTCTTCTGTGCCTGTCACGGGTGGGAGGAGCACTGTGGAGCCGGGCACACCTGCGCTCTTCACTCCAAGCCCCCAGTTGGATCACCCTGCAACTGTGGTGACAGACAATTGAGGACACCACCTCAAAAGGCTGGAGTTTCCCATCCGATAGACTCCCCATCTCCAAATCCGCCCCCACCCCAAGATGTTGCTCTTCTTCACTCCCATGATTAGGCCCCCGGGCTGCCCTTGAACTAATCTGTTCCCTAGCAGGACCTTGGACTGCAGCTGGAGCTGAGTCAATTTCAACAACCTTATCATTATGAGCACCCAAGCGGTCAGTCCTGCTGGGATTGGCCACTTCCTCTTCACACAGCTCATTCTCAGAATATGAGCTGTCAGTCTAGCCAAAATGCCCAGCTTCTTGTGCATGCTTGGGAATCTTGCCAGAGTGTGCATACATGACATTACTTTTTGAAGTGGTAGTATTACTTTTTTTCTCTCGACACTTATAATTCATTGCAGGAAAACCATCTGGTCCAGCTGCTTTATCTTTTTAAAATCTTTTTATTGCTTATGAGATTTCTTGAATGGTAAAAGTACCATTTAGTATTCCTCTTTGATCCAATATGAATTTGTCAATATGAGCTTCTTCTATGTATTACTCCATTCCATCTTCTGAAATTGAGTTTTTTTATACAGATTTGAAAAGAAATAGTTTCAACTGATCAAGTATTTCTTTCTCTACATGAGTAATTCCAATTGCTCTTTTTTACCCCGTTACAATCTCTTTTCTATTTCTCTTTTGAGGCAATTTCCCAGGTTTATTTGCTTGTTCAAAGAGTTTTTGTTTTAAGAAAATTAGTTTCTTCTGAACTTCCTCTGTCTCAATCAGTTCTTAATTGTCTGAGCTCAGTTAAAGTTGATTTATCTAGAGACTTCTTATGAAATTGATTTTAATAGGTCTAAATATGAATAATTCTGGATCCAACCTATTGCTTTTAAGAAGGAAGTAGAATTATATATACCATATTTCCTACTGAGCCAGGAAACTGTTTGTTGTATTTCCATTCATGTGAGCAACATAAAACTATATATTTGCTTTTTTCTATTAAAATAGCAAAAGTGGTTTACTGTTACAAGATCCTAGCTTCACCCAAGTATCCAAATATGCATAATGTCAAAAGCATCTCCTCACCTTTCTGAATATGGTTATTACCTATAAAGCCCTAAACAGCTTGGGACCAGGATACCTAAAGGAACGCCTTCTTCCCTATTTGCCCTCCCACCCCCTGAGATTGGCAGCAGAAGCCCTACTCCAGGAACCCTCTGTGAAAGATATTAGGAGGCAGAGCACCTTGGAGGAGGGCCTTCTCTGCGGTGGAGCCCCGTTTATGTAATGCACTCCCCAGAGAGGTCCACCTGGCACCGTCATTACATGTTTTTCGGCGCCAGGTTAAGACCTTTTTATTTAATCAATATTTTAATAAGCTTTAATATTGAATTTTATCATATTTTAATTGCAGCCAGAGTGGGTTAATTTATTTATGTTATGTTAGTTATTTGTATTTTATTTGTGTAAGCCGTCCTGAGGCTCTTGCAAAGGACAGCGTAAAAATATCCTAAATAATAAATATACAATGAAATAAAGAAGCCACCAGTTAATTTGTCTTTTTGAATGCAAATCTTTATTAGACAATTATCATTTACATTTGCCCTGTTTTCTATAGGGATTTGACAGATTTCTTTTAAAATACTTAATTAACATGTATACTTAAATTAACATGTATGAACATGTATGTAATTGCCCAGAAATGACACTCGTTCCCAAAGAAAACAGTATTACAGGTTGCTAACCAGCTCAGTAAGAAATGCATGGGTCACCCGGGAGCGAGCACGAGCATTCTGTGTGGAATGTAACCAGTCTTGTCAGGTTTTCCGAATTTTCAGCTCAGTTCATCAGTTTAGGAATTATGGTTGTTCCTGGAAACAAAAGAAAAGGAGTGAAGATGCTAAAAGAATGGATAGTGCTTTTCATACTTGCAGCTAAAGACCAAAGTACCTTTCACAATATCAACAAGGATCTCTTCTCTGAATATGTGGCTTACCTTCAAAGAGATGCCTCCAAATAGGATGTTGGAGTAGGTAATTTTTATCAGGTTTGAAGTAGGGATAGAAAGGCCTGGTTTGCATAGTCCTTGTGGCTTAAACATGCCACCGTAGCTCATTTAAGCCATGGTATGTACAGGGTGCCACTTGCCTAATTACCAGCTCAGTTGTGGCTTGCTATGTTGTCTAAACTCAGGTGGCATGGCTTGTTCTGAGGAAGCCAGCCCCCAAATAGCCCAACGGCAAGTCCACAGAGTCTTGTTTAAGAGGCAGTGATTGTGCAAACTATGCAAAATATAAAATTCCCTTTCAGCCTCCTAAGTTGCTCAGGTTTCCCCAACATAACATAACAAATGATGTGTACATTCATTATATTCATGCAAGCAGTCAATACTTGAAATAACAATGGTGAACAGCATCCTGAAAGACCTAATAAAATCTGGCTTCTTGCTGCTCCCTTCTGTATTGCAGGAGTAGGCAGAGGTTTGGGGCTTTGGTTTGCAGAATTACTGATCATTGGCTATGCTGGCAGGGGCTTCTGGAATTCCAGCACTTCTAAAGATCTTCTCCCCACCCCTGCTCTATTCCACCTAAAAGCAAGATGTTCAAGAAACAAGAGACTCCAGAAGGCATTGTTGGTTTAATCCATGCCAAAAAACATCGAGTAGTTTTAGTGGTCTGTCCAAAGCACTCAATATTACAAGGACTCACCTGCCCTTGATCTGCATTTTCTTCCCTAGGCGGATATCCAGGAGTTATAACCGATTGATGCTTTTGGCAAGCTGCAATAGAGTAAGCAGTGGATTTTTAACACCTCGTTCAAGAGGCTGGACATTCCACAGTTTGCCCCTCAAACTTGCATTTACCAGAATTCCATTTTGATGCTTGTTGGTTGGAAGATGCATTGATTCAAGACATTCATGAACAGCTCTACAGGATTCTGATAGCTGTCTTTAGGGTCTGTAGGGTCAGGCATCTTTGGGCAGCTGCTAGGGCCTCAATGCCCACTGCTGTAGCATTGCAGGAAATTAAAACAGTGGCGCTGCGATGCTTGGAGTGATGCAGCCTGCTACCACTGAGAGGTAAGCCCACCAGGATCCACTGATGAAGAAGGGGGCACAACAGAGGGCCTTTTGCCCAGGTGTGCTTCAAACCTGGAACTGGCTCTGGCTAATCAGGTGATAATCAGAACAAACCACTAAAGTCTGCCTACCTGCATCAGTGAGGACCCAGCTCTGAGAAAAGCTAGCTTGATCTTTAGCTGGAACGCCATTTGGTTTTCTGAACTTGTCTTCAAAATCACCTAGCGTTCCACAGAGACCGCATGTAGCACTTATTTGGGAATTAACTAAGATCTTAAGGAAAAGAAATAAAAAAAAGTTTTGTTTACAAGAAGCATTTTAGCACCATGAATGCATCCTACCACCATGAAAATGTATGAAGCAGAGGTGAATGCATTTCAAGTTTCAAATGTCATTGATGGGATCAGAAAGACAGACGTAAAAACAAAGACTCTGTTCATTGTTGTAGCAACATTTCTCAGTCTGGTACAGGAATTCCTGAAAGGAATTTTTCTAACATCTCTGATGTTAAGAGTAATCCCATATCTGCATCAGTAGCCAGAGGTAGGAAAATAATCACAGTAGCTGCTTGTGTTTAAAAGCACACACTTTCAGGATACTGGAGAAACAACACCCTCTTCCATAACATGATCTGATGGCATCACTGGCGTGCTCCCTTAGTTACTGCTGCTGTCAGTCTACACAGTGCTTGAACTGTGCTTTCTGCTGCTCCCTTCCTCTCTCTTGTTCTCATTGACATCTCTTTTATCATCTGCCAGGCCTGAGAATGTTATCAGGCCTCCTCAAATGTGAAAGCTGCCATCTTGTAGAGTTTGGAAGATGAAGCTTTGATGTTTAACTGCTGTTATTCAGCCGGATCCTTACTTTGTCTCTCCTGAACATTTAGCGTAATTTCCACTTTATAGAAGTGTTCAAGAGATAAGTGGGAGGGATCAAGTATGTTTGGTTAACCATGGGTCCCAACTCTGAGTTACTTTTCAGTCTACAACCCAGAGTTCCATATTCATATGTCACAATAAGCTACCAATAGGGTGGAACATCTCTGAATTGTTTGTCTCAGTGGGAGCAGAAATCAGCATGTATGCTCCCTAATGAAGACATGGGCTGGGGGTAAGATGGAATTAGAGGAGAGGCCACAAGATGTGTGTAGGCTATGGGGGGCGGTGAGGGAGGGAGGGAGTTTATGCGGTGTGCTGCAGTGGGAAACCATCTAGGGGAAGACAGTAAGAGTATTATCTCTGAACTGTGGGAAGTGGGTGCTTGTGGGACTGACCTTTCACCTGCTGCCTCCATTGGCAATTAAGGAAGAATCCTCATTTGCTCCAGAGACCCTGCTCTTTAACCATGAGTACATTGGGGTTACTTTACAGATTTGCTGCTTCTGTTGGTGTTGAAAGAAAGGTAACCTGCCAGTGTTTAATCATTCAGAGCACAGCCTGGTCACTTCTTTCAGGGCTCTGGTCTGCAATATAGGAGAACTGCCCTTTCACCATATGCTTTATTGAGTTCAAGTAGTGAGATCTTATGTGATCACTATCATCATCAGTACTGGTTAAAGAGCACAATTTAATTGGTAGACACGGACAAGATTTGCATTGGAGTCAACAAACCATTTTACAACCTTAAAAAGCATTAGTTCTAGCAAGAAAAATACCATGAGGTTATTTTCTTTAAGTTCCAAATTCTCAAGTCCAAATGATGGAGCAGAAACAGCAACTTTATGATTTGACTTTTCAGAAGATATGTAAACATCTGTAAGTGAATCAAAAGATCAATTAAAAGTCAAAATAATGATATCAGGGCTGGAAATCAAACAAATGAAATCTTCTTTGGACTACAATTGCTGTCCTTTTTATGAAAAAAATCTTGTTCATCAATACCAACCAAGATCTATTTTAATATATTTTGAAATGTGGAGTTATAACTTGTTCTGTCTTTATATGTGTTGATCATAACTTCTTTTTAGGTAACACATCCTAGCCCTGAATTGGAGAATCAATCCACACTTTAAAAAATGCAATATTTCTTCTGTGCTGCTATTATTATGTTGATGTTTTCTCTTTTTCTATCAGCTACTCTGATTTTCAAACTGTTCAATCTATGAATTAACTCATATACACATGTTCTTTTACATACCTCTTGATGGAGGTGTCTTTCTTTGTTCTATTGCAGTACTATTTCGTTTTACTGAGATGATTCCATTGTGAGATTCCAAGCTAATTTCACTTAGAGAAAATAAAATAAACATTAATCCACTATGAGCACAGTTCATGAATTCTATGTCCGTATGTTGCACTTGTTTTCAGTCAAGTAGTTAAAACTGGGCATTCTCTTACTCAAGTATTATTTGCTATAAGGCATAAAACAGTTCTTCATCTATTGCACATCACTTATAACGTCCTTTTGCACAGTCATTTTGTCTTAATGTCTGGACCATTTCTACTCTTCCTAGATTCATTTAAAACTAAGGTTGTATTCTGCTATCCAGAGCTGCTGATTGTTCGGTCTGGTTGTTCCTCCCCATCCTTATTTTCTGTTTTATTCTTGCAAACCAATTCAATTACTTTAGAAAGCTAAAAATATGTTGATTTCTATGAGCCTTCCCAACCTGATACCCTCCAGGCATATTAGACTACAAGTCTCATCATCCACATCCAGAATGGCCACTGGCCTGGAGGGCTTGATTTATGCAGTGCTAAATGCCATAGGAAAAAGGGAAATACAGAAAACAAAGGAAGAAACACATGTGCATAAATGCCTTGAATAGACTGGGTGGGTACCAGATGTGATAAAACCACCCAAATTAGCTACTTGGAGTGCAGCCCTAGACATGTCTACTCAGAAGTAAATTGCACTTCAGTGGGGCATAGACTCAGATAAGAGAGTACAAGATTGTAGTCTTAGAATTTTCAACTCAGCATTTGAAACTCAGATTCTTTAATTTCCTGAAGTGTCATGGCATTCATAAGGAGCAGGGGATATTCATTTGTGGTGCCCTCTCTAGGAATTCTCATCCAGCACCAGCACAATGTTTTTAGCTGCCCGGAGGAATCTCCTCCTCCGGCTGAAAGCCCCATCCTGCTTCCTGTCTTCTGCCACTGATTGAGAGTCTTCCCCTTCCCCCCCTCTTATTACCTTTTAATTTTCCATTGTTTTGGACTATGTTGTGGCCTATTGGGCTTTGCTGAGGAATCTCTTTTTATCATGATGACTATTCTTGATATTTATTTATTTATATCCTGTTTTCCCCATGAAATTACCAATCAAGGTAGATGTTTTTATTGTTAAGGTTTATGATTTTAATGCTGTAATATTTATTGATTCAATATTACTAGTTCCTTTTCGAAGAAGAGCAGGGCAAAAATAATATAACCAAAACAAAGCAAGCTGCTCACACTTTTTCCTGTAGCAATTTAAAAGGCAGAAACTTTTCCTCTTATATTGTCAGACTTGGATATTGCAAAATGATTCTGGGGTTAAATGTGCTTACTGGTTGCCAAGATTGAGAATGACTTCTTTATCTCTCTTATCAGGAGTTGTATACTTCATTCGCACCATCATCTTCTTATGGTGGGAGCAATCTTGAACCAATATCACAGAACAATGTGGAGACATACTTGGATGGATTTCTTCTCCATTAAAGCCTACAATGACTCCATTTTGCACTATGCACTTATCTGATAACAATGAAAAAAATGTATGTATGAAAGAAGAACATTTGAATGCCATTGGAGTATCCTTTATCCCTAAGAAAATGGTGGATTTTTACCAAGTCTAGCCAGTTGGTATGCATTTGGTTACCACTAAACCTTTTCCATTAATTCATGCAGGGCTAATCCTATTTAATGATACATTTTAAAATGGCTGTGTGGTATAAATTGCATTTTAAATCTCATGTCTTTGACATGAGATTTAAAATGACAGAACTACAGTAGTAATGCTGAAATCTGATTCATTAAACTGAATCCTGTAGCTCACATCCACAATAATTTGACATAACTGTACTGAAAAAAACATGCCAATGTTTTTTTAACTAATTTGCAAGGTAAATATATTTTAAAGTGTTAATGTAGGGATGGGAAACATGCCCCTCCAAAGGTTGATGGACTACTACTTTCATCGTTCCCAATCATTGTACATGCTCGATGGAGTTAATGGGAGTTGAAACACAAAGACCTCTGAAGGACCTCATATAGTCCACACCACAATTAAAAGCTACAGAGATGCTGAAACCACTAACCACGAGAACTAAGAAAGGCCATGAATCGTAGAGCCGTAATTTGTGGGTTCTGCGTAAATGGATTCCAAGCGAGCGTAATTGGAAGTGGCAACTCTTCACTATAGCAAGTATTCTGGAAAGAAATATGAAAACTGATTACAAATTAAGCAGAGCCAATGTCCATTCATACGAACACCATCTTTCTGTTTTGACCTCAGACAGACAAAGGCATTTAACTGATGTCAAGCCCACAACTGGTTCACACAGGATTCAGCAATATCATGCGTCATACACATTGTTCTCCACTTCACTTCTTACACTATTCCTCCTTATTTGTACAACTGGTCAGCCAAATCATACTAGCTGAGTCAATCATATAGCATTGCATTGAAAAGGAACAAGTTTAAAACACACATAATTGATTTATGTATCAAGTTGTATCTGAGGCGCTGCCATGCAAGACTTCCTAATGTCATAAATCTTGCCAAGCACCCTTAAGTTTGTCTGTGTCTGGGAAGAGACTATATTCTGGGCTTGGAGAAGGGCAGAATAGCAGTCTCCGTTAGTACAATTTAAGTCCTGCACATCCCAAGTGAAACTGCATACATGACTCTTGAATTCAGGCAAGATGAAACCCCACACACAAGGGTTGAGAATGGGATATCGTTGAAATGTGCTTTGTTGGTGGAACATCAGTTACCGTGTTGTCTAAACACAGTTGAGGTAATGAACCATGGGAAACAACCCATGGGAAACAACCCATGGTTCATAGCCCCGTAACAATTTATGTGTTCTCTTCATAAGCTGTTTATGGTTAACAAGCCATGGTTTGTTAGCACAGTTGGGTTCAGGAAACCTGATTACTCAGCAACAACCTGTGGTTTAATGACAGCCCACACTGAGCACATACTCCACCCGAGTGTGGGTTCTCATGATGTCTGAACCCAATCATTTCCCCCCACCATTCCCTTACTGGCACATAGAAATCCATCTCCCAAATCTGAGGGTTTAGTAACCAAAACAAAACTAAAAGGAGAAGGAGGGATAAAAAGACCACATCACGTTCTGGATTTGGGAATAATTTCAGTCTAGGAAACACCATCATGCATGCTGCTCAGAAAAGCAGCCCCCTTTTCTTATTTTTCTCTCTCCGTCCCAGAAGGATCTTAATAGAGCTTCCAATATTCACAGTGAAGCAGAAAACACAAAGATCAATCTTTGCTTCCTTCTAGATCCATAAGCAAATTAAGCCCCCTTTCTCTGTGTTTTTCTGCATAGTCTACTCCATCATCAAACCCCAAAATCCTTGGCTTTGGAGCTTCTTGTTGCTCTTTTAAACTGCTTCAAATATCTCAAGATGAAACTTCTTTCTCGCTGGTTCTCCATAATTGGCCCCCACACACACTTTTTTAGAACAATTCTCATGTTCGGCAAAATGGGGTTGACATTTGCCTCCCCCTTCAAGGGCTAGTATTCATTTCCGCTATTGCACATCATGTGCTCTTTAAAGTGCCACGCTTCCATCACCTCTTTTGGCACACACACAGATAGATTTCACATATCATGCTGTTCCATAGTTTCCTACTGAGCTGTACTGTCCTCTGTCCTTCTCACTGTTAATTGTTTTTAGCCGTAGGTGTATAACACCACTGATTTTAATTTATTTCATGTCTTTAATGAAACAAATCATTGTATCATCTGTGGATTTGGTTTGCATTTATGTAATGTGCATACACATCTGTGTAAATTGGGGCATACATCTTAGCACTTGGCCAGACAGAAACCCATCTGAGAAAATCACCAGAAGGTCATACAAATAGTGGCAAAATAGTTTTTGGATTTCTGTTTAAACATCTTCCACATTTAAATAATACAATGCACCACTCACCTTTGGTGTCCTTATGACCATAGCCCAGCTTTCTGAACTAGTAGAAGCTAAAACCACTGTGGTCTGTTGAGAGGGGTTTCTTTCATTTATTTCTGTGCAGCTCATCCATACACAGATTTTAGGGAGCATCCTTCATACATTGAAAAAGATAGGAAGATCTGACTTAATTGACTATAATCATGTAAGGAGTGTAGGGAAGGCACATCTTTAAACAAACATTCTTTCCAAACACCTTCAGGTCCAAAGTGAAACAATCCCAGCTAATCCTCATAGTTCAGAAAACACAACAACCTATACTCAAGTGTTGAAGGTCAATTGTTGTTGAACCAGGTGTTGTGGTTGAAATGTGGGTTTTTGTGTTGTCTGAATCCATACAACAGATGCAGACTTCAGAGAATGAAGTTAGGGTTTAAAAGTGGTTTTGGAGGGTCTGGAAATCACATGCCTGATTAACATGGGGTGCTGAAAATTATAATTCTGTTGCTCATACAAAGAAAGAAACATGGCCACAGATACAATCCAGAAAGGCATTCTCTGGATAGAAACCAAAAATAGGGTTCTATTCCAGATTGCTGTACACTAGATCAGAAAGCAGATTGACTGGAAGGCCAGTGTAATGCAGCATAAAGGGGAAGGAACTAAGTCTTTGCTTCTTTCCTCTTGAATTACCCATCACCAATGTACACAAAGATGGCTACCTGTCATGGGATAGGGAGGGAAACTATAGGATGAACTTAGTTAAGCTAAGTTTAATCCATAATTATTTCTGATGGAGCCTCTTGATCAGCTGTATTAAAGAGGCTGCCTAGAACTAAAAATCTTCTGCTAAAAAGTCATGCTAAGTCAGTAGGCAAGAGTCTGCCGATCTAATTTGGCCCCCAACCTAAACAAATAGTCACCAATGTTATCAGCAGAAAAGAGCTAACAACTTTTTAGGAGACTGTTCTTCAGCAAATGCATTCATAACCCATTGATATGACCCAAGCCATAAAAAACAAATTACAAGCTTTCAGCTAAGAGTAGACATCCTGTTTTCTAAAGTCATACATTTGAGAAAGATCAGAATGATAGAAGACCAGCTGCTATGCCATCAATGAAATCTTTAAATGTATACATTTACTCACGATTGTACATAGTTCACTGGAGGTAGAGAAGGGTCAGAATATGTCATCTTCCATTGTACAGCTGAATATTGATTGAGCATACCCAACTCTACTTCTGTTCGAGCCCTCCTCTTTAAATCAGGACCTACTGCCAGGGAAGCCTAAGAAAAAAGAAGAATGTAAAATACATTAAAAATAAACACATGCATTCCCATATGTACAGCTCCATGGGAACTCATACGGCACCTTTCCCCACCCTGGATCCTGCCAGATTAGTTAGACTTGTGAAGAATTATGGGAGTTAAAGTCCAACACATCTGGAACACACCAAGTCGAATAAGGCAGCAGCAATATACTTTAAAAGAAGACTTACTGTTACTTTGTAAGGATCAGGCACTGCAGTTTCCAAGACAGCAAAGGGCTTGCTTGCTTTTGATTCTTTAAGACTGACTCTGTACTTTGCGTTACTAGCTGAAACCGCAGCACTGATTCCATAAGCTTCTCTTTTGTTACAGAAGACTTTAAAAGCAGCTGTCATTCTCTTTGGAGGCACAAAAAAGAAAAAGTTGTTCAGTGTGCTGATCTCATCCAAAGAACACCACCACTGCCACAAATACATTGCTTTGAATTGCAGGGAAGATATGGCAATGGCTCCTAAACTTGGTTACAGAGTTTTGCTAGTGAATGCATGCCTTTGCGTGCTTCTTTATGTCCTCTTGTGGATGCCTCCCAGCAATCAAAACTAATCATTTATTTGATAGCAGGTGATCAGGAAATTAAATGGAAATGTGTTCATATATGTACCTTATTTTAGACGTACCATCCATTACATAGAGTTTGTTTACCTGATCATTTTGCTCAACTTGCTATAGCTATTCATTCCAGTGAGCTAGCATTAAGAGAGAGTTCTCAGAGGTGTTTCTCCAGGTTCCAGATCTTGCTAGAGATCCTTACCAAGGAAACATGCTGGAATAGCCAGGATGAGGCCTAAATAGGCAGCAGGTAGTCTGAAATTTCAGTACAACCTGTGAACCAGTTTGAGGACTTGAGATTATTATTATATTGCATTTATATCCTGCCTTTTTCCTTCTTGCAAGGAACCCAAGACAGGTTTCCATTGGTCTCTTCTACTCCATTTTTATCTTCAGAACAACAACCCTATGAGGTAGGTTGGGCTGAGAGTCTGTGACTGGCCCAGAGTCACCCAGTGAACTTCATAGCTGAATGGCAACTAGAACCCAGATCTCTTAGGCCCCCATCCCAACATGCTAACCATCACTCCACACTGACTCTTAGTTCCTTTGGTCACAGTGATAGGCAGAGGGCTTGCTGATTCTTCTGACCCTCCTTCCAGCTTGCAATAGCAGAAAGCACCTTGTCCCACTGACTCAGGTCAGAAAATGCTATTCTATTCTTTGGGTATTTACCACTAGAGATCGGACAGATAGGCACAAGAATCAGGGCTTTCTTGATTCATCTTGTCTCAGGGCAGTCTTCCCCCATTTAGCGACATCCAGATGTGCTGGAGCATCTATCCCCCAGATAACTTTCTGGAAGATAATGGGTGTTGTACTCTGGGGAGCCCAGATGAGGGAATGTTGTGTTAGGGAGAGCTGGCAGAAAAAAATCCTGCTGAAACATTTGGAGCTAAGGTGGAACATTGCTGAGGTTGCTGTTCAGTGGCACCAACAGCAGCAGGAAAGGTGGTGGTCTTCCATGGAAAGTGGATGACAACGGGACAAATGCAGCATGTCAGCCCATGTCCAGCATGTTGCCCATCCCTGCTTTAGAAGACTTCTTTAGGTACAGAGTTCACCTTTACATAATCTATTGTTATATTGATATTAATGATGGTGTGTGTGTGTGTAATGAGGATATGAACTTTTATTTTAATTGAGAATGGGCCTGCACCCAAGAGTCCCTCTTGGGTCAAAAGGTAGTAAGTTTATAAATCTAAATATCAAACTAAGCAAATAAAACATGAACAATTGTGAATTCCCATCAGTGTTGTTTGGTAAAGGGAATACATTTTGGTACAGACCAAAGTGTCAGTACTGATTTTCATGTCTTCTTCACTGGAGGAAATTGAGATTTCTTCACTGCCAACCTTCTGGAGGGGGAAAAAATATATATATATAAAAGCATGCATGAGACTTAAAGTGAGTTTGAGATTAAACAGAAGTAAAGGCAAGAAAACTATCCATTTTAAAGTTAGAGTGCTTTTCTACATGAAACTTTCAACCTGCTACTTCATCAAGGTGCCTGCTCCAGGAATCTTTGTGAAATTAAATTGGAACGTCTGCACATTTTTTTCTGATGGGTTTTCCTTCTCTGACTTTTTATATTCCATCACATAATAAGCTGTGGTATAGCAAAATTGCACATTTGCACCTAGGATGTTATGCCAACGTTCCCTGATGAACCAGATTTTCTTTGCTAGAACCTCTTGCCATCATTAAAATGGTTGCAAAGAACTGGAGAGATCCTAGAGGATGTTACTGTTGTATAAATCACCCCCAAACTACACACAATAGCAACATTTATAGACAACATAAAGCTATATGGAATTTTAAAAATCATGGTGGCTCAACACTTAACAAGAAAAAAGATGGAAGAACAATAGGGAAAAGTTGGGGGCATAGTAATTTGCTATGAAAATTGTCTAGCTTGAGAAGATTACAGGAGAAAACTAAGGGTGTATGAAGAACTGGAGATAATGTCCAGAACAGAAGCAGCCCAGAATTCAGAAACCCTTATTAAATATAGCTCTCAAGACTAAATGAACAGAAGGAAGCTTTTATAAATGTTATTATATTATCAGCATTCTGTTGATAGTTTTCTGACTTCAGATTTTTCCCCCTGTTAAGCCTTTCATGCCAATACAACTAAACCCCATCCCAAGTAAGCAGTTTTGCATCTCCCTTGGATGAGCAGGAGCAGATTGAAAAAATCTTACCTGCTGTTTTTGCACAGATTTGAATCTCATCTCATGAATCGCTTTTGGAGTACCCTTTTAAAAAAAGAGGAAATCAGAAAGTTCAAGAGGAATCAAGAGAAGAAATGGCTTTTTGTAGTCATAGAATCACAAAGTTGGAAGTGGCCATTTTAGGCCAATGAGTCCAAATGCCTTCTCGGTACAGGATTCTAGTTTAAAGTTCCTTGACAGGTGGTTTAAAGTTCCAGTGATCCACCATCTCCCTATGCATTTGGATCCATTGTCTGAGTGCTCTGACCATTAGGATCAAAGGTGCATCAGAATTCTGATTCCAAAATTCCTGGACTTAGTACATCAGCTGGGTAGAGGGTTCCCAACTAGTTCACCTGATGGATCACTGGAATGCTAGTTGGCCCACATTAAGCACTATGTCACCTGGAAGAAATAAAGTACACACCCTTGTATTCCACAACTAAGACTCATCCCAAGTGAGCAGATTTGCTTCTGCCTTGGAGCAGTTGGAGTGGAGTTGAGGCAGCTGAACTGCCTCTGTGAAGCCTGTTTTGTCTGGCCAGCTCCCATAACACGCATAAGCTCAGTGGAGGATGGTGGCTCTAATTTCAGTGGAGCGGTGCATTAATGCTGGGTTCTGGTTTGAACAGTGAAGGAGCTATCCAAGGTGCTGAATACTGCCCCCACACTAGGCTTGGCATGTGGATAGCTCCTTAGGAGTTTGGACCCAATCTGGAATAGATAAATTTCCAAGATGATTCTTAGGTATTGGAGCCACCAAGTTCCACTGGATCAGTTCTCTCCAAAGCACTGACAGTTACCTTTTGGGAGGATCTTTTAACATTCTCACTGGACTCTCTGTGGTTGCTGCTGGAGTCGCTGCTGCGGCTGCTGCTGCTGCTGCTGGAGTCGCTGCTGCGGCTGCTGCTGCTGCTGCTGGAGTCGCTGCTGCGGCTGCTCCTGATGCGGCTGCTGCTGCTGCTGGAGTCGCTGCTGCTGCTGCTGCTGCGGCTGGAGTCGCTGCTGCTGGAGTCGCTGCTGCTGGAGTCGCTGCTGCTGCGGCTGCTCCTGCTGCGGCTGCTGCTGGAGTCGCGGCTGCGGCTGGAGTCGCTGCTGCGGCGGCTGCTGCTGTTGCTGGAGTCGCGGTTGCGGCGGTGGCTGCTGGAGTCGCTGCTGCGACTAGGACGGTAGCTGGAGTCGCTGCTGCTGCTGCTGCTGGAGTCGCTGCTGCTGCTGCTGGAGTCGCTGCTGCTGTGGGAAATCTCAGTCTGGCAACGATGTTTGTCTCTGCAATGGTTAATCTCATTGGTGTCACTGCTGGAACTGCTGCTGTCACTAGGGGACCTCTTATCCCAATCACCATGCTTGTCTCGATGGACATGTCGACGTTTGCTCTCGCTGCTGCTCCTGGTGTTGCTGCTCCTGCTTTCAATAGTATTTCTACTTTGTCCCTTTTTCTTAAATCCAGCAGATATAGAAGAATCACTAGGGAACGAATGAGCTGCTTGTTCTTCAGCCTCAGTTTTGGGGTCTTGCCATTCTTGGTCAGATTCTTCTCGAGCTGCACTTGGATCCTGCAGCATGATTCAAAGCAAAGATATAACTTTGATAACACACATGCACAGCTTGTTTTATTGCATCCCATGGTCTTGCTTTCATTTTCTTTACTTAGCAAGGAAACAAAATAATAGCTAAGGTGGACAACTAAGTGTTCTATTACACATGTAGCTATTATGGTTGCTACAGAGAAGACAGTAGCAGTCAGCCACAGAGAGTGCCCATTCATTCAAAAAAAATTTTTTACCTCCAGCAGATGGAATTCCTTGATTTTTACACAAATGGTGTTGATGCTTTAAAAGTGATGCAGTCCCAACACAGCCCTCCTTGTGGATTATTCCAGAGAAACATTTAATTTGGAGAAAAACGGTACTGGTTATGGCCAGTGTCATTTACATACCTTTGCTGTTTTATGTCTCACATCCCTTCTCATCCGTAGTGCTTCAGAGCCACGTTGCAGAGTCAACTGGACCGTCTCCCCTGGACAAACTATGGATGACAATTAATACATATACATTTGAAAATTAGCACAGCTTCACATATGCTTTTAGGAATACAAACTGAACATTCTGGTCACATTATTTTACCTGCTTGTAAGACTATATCCAATGAGTGTCCTGCAGAAAGCATGTGGGTAACTGGATTCTTGGGGGATACAACGTCTGCGGCTGCCTTGGAGGTTCTAACTTCTATCTTTACAGGATAATTAAGTAATTGGTGTTCCTCAATTTTCCTTTTGTTGAAGTGCTGTCTTTGCTGCATTTAACATAGTCTTATCAGTATTTGGCAATAGGCTCTAATACAATCATATACAACATGCAGATAACAAACATAAAGGAAAGATATACAATAAGTAAAAGCCCAGCTCCCTGAGACAGCAGGGGACAATTAGGACCATGTGTTTGCTTGTGTGTTTTAATGAGGACTTGACAGTATTTTTATGTCTTTGGGCCAAGAGTCTTGAATCACTTTCAGCCCAAGGTCCAGATTCAATTTTGAAGAAGCCTTCAGAAGCAGGAGGGGGAATGGCACCTTCCATAGTGGATGCACCTGAAGGTAAAAGGGAAGGGGTCAAAAATACTAAGATACTTTAGCCTAAAGCTTTTGCTGCCAATTACCAAACCTTAAGGAAAGCATATCGACTTTTTCAAATGGAGGTACAGAGAATGGCACAAAAGGCTAGAAATGTACCAAACAATTTCAGGGTATGGGAAAAGAGGTGGGGCATGGAGGAAAAAAAAAGGCTTTCTGGGAAAACCTGAACTGAAACTCCAGGAAGGCTGACTTTGGCCCATAGGATCAAGGTTCAGCTCCTTGCACTACATTTTTAAGTTGAAGATATGAAATACCTGCTTGTGCACAATGTCTTACTAATACATGTTGGGGTAGCATGCTAGTGTTTGGTTGTTTTACTTTTACTCTTTTGCTTTAAACTTTTCTGTGTGACCCTGGAGGATGGAAAGGTAGGGTCTCCTCATCAGTGCTAGGGGAATGCTGCAATTGCCAATGCTGCTCTACCAAGCCTTAACAAGATTTGAATGTAATAAATTGGGAAGTTTTGACCTATGAAAGCAAGTAGACATAAGTAAATGTGAATTTAGCATATTTGAAAACTGATAGTGTGATTTTCCACAGAGGCTTACCTTATAGGTAATATATAGATTTGATAAATGCCAGTAACTTTACACATGATGAAATTAACTGGTAATTCTTAATATTCAGTAAAAATTCTCACATTCTATATATATTTTTCAAAACTAAGAAATAATAAACTACAATTCTTATAATAGAGTCCTAGATTTGCAATCAATAAAACCATTAGTGATGTACTAATCTCAAGAATCATCAATTACCTTATTTTTAAGAATTACCATGTATTTTTTTAAAGGCTACAATAGCTAGTTCATTATTTTCATTCTTTTTTATTTATTAGATTTATACCCCCACTTTTTTTTAAGAACTCAAAGTGGCTGACTTCATTCTCCTCCTGCTGTACCCCCATAACAACAACCTTGCATGGTAGGTTAGGCTGAGAGTCTGTGATTGGCCCAAAGTCACCCTGTGAACTCCATGGCTGAGTGGGGACCACAACCCAGATCACCTGAGTCCCAGTCCTGTGCTCTTAACTGCTATACTACACTGACTCATTTTTATACCACCCAGTGCCAAGTTCAAAGCAGTTTATAGTCATTTGTAACATGTAATCCTATACATGTTTACTTAGAAGTTAGCCTCATGAGATTCAGTGAGACTTGTTCCCAGCCAGATCTGTGTGTATAGGACTGATGTGATCCTCACACACATCTTTGTAAGGATACATTGAGTTTTAAGGAGGCATGTTTGGTTGTGTGTTAAACCATGCTGGGGACATGATTGTTTCACATTTACTGGTAAATTTCTACCATTTCTAAGCACCTTCAAACAATTCCACAATTTAGCAGTAAATATAAATAAAAGAAGACCAATCAGCTATATGCAAGACCAGGAAATACTGACATTTACTACAGGAAACATAAGCACACATATGAAAGAGATATTTACTTCAGTGTTGTCTCTTTGTGTAGTGAACTTTCCATGCAGGGCATCAACTGCATAATCTTCTGGAAGAACTGGAACCTGAATGACATTGTTCAGACTTCTTGCTACAACGACGGCCTCATGGCTGCGTGGGTTTGCAATGAAAACTATTTAGATTATTTAAACAGGAAGGAAACAAAAACATCATTCATGGCCCAGAATGCACCAAGGTGACAGAGGCCATTGTTCAGCTGTAAAAAACAACTTTCCTGTTCACAGAGGCAGTGGGTTGATTTTTAATGTCATGTATTAAAAAGATCTTGGATATCAGGAAGGAAAATGGAGTCTAAGACTATTGTTGTGCCTGACGGCTCGACAGAGACGCTGACTTGCAAGAAAGAGTCAAACGTTCACAATGAGAATCAGGCATTAGAACAAGGGGACTTATACTTGGGGCCCAGTGCCCAAAAGGGCCCCCTGCAGCCTGACTCAGACTGCTGAGCAAGTAGCCCCCTCACACCCTGACTCTTTGGCTTCTGAGCAAATAGCCTCCCCACAGCCTGACTGTGAGGCTTCTGAATGAGCAGCTTCTCCTCATCCTGTCTCTGAGGTGATTGAACAAGTTGCCCCCCCCCCCCCCCGCCACCTTCTGACTCTGAAGCTGCTGGGCAGAGT